>NC_137830.1:21607184-21982483 GCF_963921795.1 Nannobrachium achirus
CGAGTATACTCGGGATCGGCACCATGTGCTACTCGAGTATTTTTCACGAGTATTCTCGGGATCGGCGCTAATTGAGTTAATATGCATGTGTATACCAGTAAGACGCCTAAGGGCGAAAAGCGAGGTCGAGCAAAGGGCGAGGTTGTGCAGGACGGAATTCGCACAGGATGGAATTCATTATTAATATATATCGGACCAGTTACCCATATATGGAGATCCCTGATACCCATGTATGGAGATCCATGTACTGTATGGAGATATGGGCATATTGGTTGGATCGGCGGTTCTACAAAAACAAAATTATGTTTCATGCAAGTACAGTAATGGCAGGGGAAGCAGCTAAGAACATATAGGCAACATTTCTGAGCTACGCGTGTGCAAAAGTTGGAGTCTCTCAGTCCTTGTCCCCTTTTATGGGCATATTGGTTGCATAGGCGGTTCTACTGAAAAAGAAATGTTTTGTACAACTGTACATCACGGATATCCAGGGTTTGATCTTTGATGTGATGTCACAACAATGTGATTTCAGAATGTCAACAATGTGACAACAGCTATACTGTATACTATAGACATTGAGGCGTTACGGGCAAGATACGGATATATACAGACGTTGTGACATTTTTCATATTTAACTGCGACCTACGCTCACAATAAATATTTTAGCCATTTCCCTCTATCAGCCACTATATTGTTGTGCTGGTGTGTTTCCTTGCAGAAAGACACATCCCTCACACTGTATTTTGGTTTTGTTCCACTGTTCATGTTTACATTCATCCCTTGTAGGGGCGCTTTTGTCAGGGGTAGCTGGCCAGAGCTCTTAATTGCTCCCTTTGAACTTCAAAGGGGTTCTGCACTGAGGTAATTAATTGGGCCATAAAAGTGTCAAGTGCTTGTTAGTGATCTCTCTAATCAATTAAAGTATCAAAGACAACTACCTGTTTGGTGCCTGTCATAGAGGAGAGGGGGAGGGAGGATGTGTTTGTATACACACAGACTTGCCTAGTTCCCCTTTAACTCAATGCATTTTGAATTCCGGACTTTTACTTGTAACAGATTATTTCTACATTGTAGTATTGATACTTTATATATTAGTAAAACATTTGGGTCCTTTTTCCACCACTGGCTCACGCACGCACGCACGCAACATGTGTGCACGCCCGCACAGATCAAACCTGAGGCTGAGACAGTTCCTGCTCAACCCCCGCCAAAATCAATACAACTGAAGGTCATTGCTATTCCAATCATAGCCTGGCTCTGTTTTGGCTCTACTCTGCCTTTGCATGTCCTGAAATGCTGGCACTGGCCGGCCGGCACAACAAGCACACCCTCTGTCTCCTCATTGTCAGAGTGCAACAGTTAAACAAACGCATCGAAAATAATCTGTATTTGCATGCCATTTAAAATAATCAATCCCAATTTTGGGCTTGTCATTGAAGGTACAGTAGGGTATTATTTTTCTTAAAACAAAAGGTTTTTTGTTAAAAGGTAAAAAGCACTATATTCTGATATTACTCATTGCTATAGAGCACTGTTTAATAATAATAATCTGTATTGCCCCTGAAGGGAAATTTGTCTTCACAGTCTGTTCGAACAAAGAAACAACACATAACCATATAAAACAACACAAATATATCACAAAGACAGATATCAGCTATCAGGACCCCACTATGCACAGAAATCCCTCTTAGCTACAGGGGATTGTTTAGCAGATCATAGTGCAGCAATGGCTGAGGGGACAAAACTGCTAAACGGAACCTTGTGCCACTTTTACAAGGTTCTGTATATTTGACCCAATGGCAAGAGGACGAAGTAGCGATGCAGAGGATGATCATTGTCATTTATTATTGAAAGTGCTTAGCGTGTGATGACCTTATAGTTCATACAGTGGGTCAGGACCCATTTAAGGGTCGCGGACCCATTTTTATGGGTCCCTTAATTTTTGGTTTCCTACATTTATTTTTTTAATGATTATTATTTCAAAACATTAAAAAGAAAAAAAAAAAAAAAAAGAACTTTTCCCAAAAGGCTAAGATTGTCATGAATATAAAAATAAATGCAATGTTTGTTTGTTTTTTGAAGTAATTTCATTAATAAATAAAAGAAAACTATTAAATTCCATAAATTAGAAAACAAATGTTTAAGAACCAGTGAAAATAGCCGATCTACGCTGTGTTGTGAGCTTGCAGATCGGATTTTTCCCACTAGTTTGGGTCACAGGCAAACGTCTCTCTTTTGGGTCTTGAGTAGAAAAGTTTGGGAAACACTGCTATAGAGTGTTTGTTCCGTCACAGGGGTCTCCCCCTCTCTTCAGCTCTTTAATAAACAGAAAATACATTCCCAGGCAGGTGACAAACCTTCAGCCAATCAGGAGAGAGTAGTACCCATTTTGTCAGCTTCATGTTTATGGTGTTCCCGTTCCAATTTTGTCTGCTCATTTTCTTTGTGTCATCACTTTCACTAATCTGTATCCTGATTCCTGACTGAGTTCTCTATCCTGATGGATACATCAGGATAGAGAACGATCGATCGATATGAAAACAATCGATCGTTGCTGGCTTGCGCTTAAACAAGAAGCCTGATACCATTCAGGTTCCTTTTCTTATTGTTTACATATTACAATGGGAGAGTGAACGTGTGGGTTCATTTGCACGTGTGAAATATCCTGCCGATCAGCCCAATTAAAACTTCTACAAGCTCACAACACGTTGTGATATGATACCTTGTGAAAATGGACATTATGCATAATTTGATAGTATAGGCCTAAGTATATTTTTCCACCACTACCCCATGCTCTGCAGCGAGCGAGCAATACAGTACAAGACACATAAATTGAAAAATATAGCGAGCAGAAACGGCAGCCAAGACGTGTCGGCGGTGAGCCCGAGAGTCCATCTGTTATAGTGGAGATGCACTCCTATGCACAGATGAGAATATAGGCGTGTTGCCTAGATCAGTGGCTCCAAAACAGTGTGCTGAGGCATGTCCTTGGGATTGTGTGACAACCACACGTTATTCTTGCAATATAATAATAATAACTAGAAAGATGCAATTCCGGGAAATTGCAAGTGTCATCGCCGTGACGCGAGTCACACTTGCAAAAGAAATCCGTTCTTGTCCCTTTTATATGGAGATCCCTGTTGTCATCACTATTAAGTCCATATCTTGGAATGCCCATATATGGCCATATTGTGTCAGTCTCATGTGGTCTATGCTGTCAGTCATCTCCATATTACGCTCGGCTTTACACTCAACACTGCATTCAGCAATATACGCGGCAAGCTTGAGTGTTGCTTGCCTGACAGTCGCTCGAAATCCCAGGGGTCTCCTCCATTACCATGTACAGAGGTGTCAATTGGGTATGGCAAGGTACCGATAGGCTATGGCAGCTGCCATACCTTGGCTACATGGGAAAAAAACGTTCGGCGCTGAGAGCATCGCTCTCAATAAAATGTACTTCTTAAAATAAATTCATTATGCCTGTTGCTAAGGTATGGCAACATGACTGTTGCCATTCCTTAGCTTTTGCTGAACCAGACGCCACTGTAGTTCATGTAGCTTGCTGGCACTCTACTCGCATGCGCTGCTTGCATCAACTACAATCAGGTGTGTAAGGTTGATTTTCTGTATTATTGGTGGAACACTATTTTAATAACGTAGCGCGCACATTGTGCACATTTTATTTTATCTTAATGTGTGTACTGTATGTCTTTTTTTTGTATAGGAAATGACTAGTTTTTTAGCTTAGTTTTAATTTTTGTAAATCTTCTCAAGGAGTGCCTCGAATAATAGGAGCTGAAACTAAAAGTTTGCTTTGAACGAGTATCTTTCTCCTCTTCGACGGTTGCTGAGGCATTGTAGCATGCAGATAGGATACTGGCAGCAGCGGCTACTGAAGCCAAATGCCTCACGTATGTGAGGCCAGGAGTGAGGATGCATTTGCACACTCACTTGTAAACCTGTTATACTGTAGGATATGGAAAGTAGCCAAATTGAGTACTTGGTTCAGGAATCGAGGGGTGGCGCGTTCTAGCGCGCACACTAGGTCCATACCTTTGCGTAAAAGTGAGTGTTAAAATGTTTTAATTTGCTTCGTTCTATTGTTTTAGAGATTCTTATTTCAGTTTTTGGGGCATGCGTACAAGTGGCTAAATATGTAATTTTACACAGAATAAGCCCATTCCCAAGATACAACGCAACCTTTCATGGTTGGATGTGACTTTTGGGGCCTAGAAGTGTTACTGTAAATAGCAATAAAGAAACTGCTGGCTTATTGTGTCTAAAAATACATATTTAGCCACTTGTACGCATGCCCCCATGCGTACGCATGCCCCACATTTTAGCATGGTAAACGTGATGAAACAATAGAACGAAACAAATTAAAACATTTTAACACTCACTTTTTCTTTTCTCTAATTACAATCTAAAATATGAACCCTTGTTGTAAAAAAACAAAGTTGTCCTTTAACAAGAAATTCAATTAGAGAATGTAAAAGAATTGTTATTTTGATCAACGTTTGCCTGTCCTATCCCCTATGGCACCAACATCATTACAGCATGGAATTGGGGACAAAATCTTATCCAACGACAACACAATATTCTAAGTATTGGGTCTGAGGGTCTAAATCTCATCAAATGGTGGTCTGTGGCTCAAATGCCCAATAAATAATAGACCTTGATATGAAAAAGGTTGAAAATCACTGACTTAAAGGATACCCATGGTGGTCTGCGGCAGCACGACGCTCTGGGCTTTGTGCGTCGCCTCACCTTACCTCCCACAGACGCGAAGTGGAGGTCTGTCGGGTGGGGTTTGTATTGCATTGTATTCTATCAGCAGTCTTCATTATTTCCCCCTGCCTTTGTTGCTTCTGATATGCAATATATCAACTTGTCAGACAAGATTTAGCAGGAAATTGGAACCTGAAAACACCCAAATTGGGACTAAATGGAAGGCGGGAAGCCGGTGATTGGTGAATGCCGAAGCGGTATGTGCAACACCAGCGGCTTTGGAATCTTTCACTACAGCTTGGTTTATATCGCAATATATTAACAACATTTGCATGGCCGCACGCGTTTGCGTATGTGTACACACTTGTTTTTATTCAATCTATATATTGACAATAATTTGTACCCTTTGGACAAACACAGTGCGTCCGTGTGTGCGTGCCTGCATACTCGTTTTCATTCATTCCTTCCCACCTTGGACACAAAGCAGGTCACCCAAGTCACCACTTTCAAGGAAGGGAGAAAATGTGCTAATATACAAGGCGATAGAACTTTTCCACAGCTGTCATACTGGGTAAACATGGACTGTGTTACCAATGATACCAATTAAGCCTCCATTCTTCTGTTTAGTGTAGCAAGAGCCTTTCATTGAGCCAACACGCACAACAACAGCAACCCCATCATGGAACCTTAATTGGCATTGTTTTATTCTGAGCTTACCCTTATTATTTCATGTCAAAATGGACGCCGTGGGGGGAAAAAAAAAATCCCCCACCAAATATTTTTCAGAGCATGTTGATTTTAATGATCACTTAATTGATTTTGCTCCGGTTTGGATCAGTGACATAACATAGAATACTTTAAAGGTCCTACACCATGCATTTAAAAATAATTTATATAACACTGTTTGTGTCCCAAAAACGTTTTTGAAAAGGTTTGAGGCTAAATTACCACTCCTGAATACAGAGCCCCTGTCATTTCTGCCTGGCTTTCAGAGCATTTTCAGCTGCAGTACCACTTTGTCCTGAGTGGGAGGACTGCGCTATTGAGCCAGATTTGGCCCCACACTCCTCCCCACCTCCTGCTCAGCAGGCCTGCCCACCCCTCCCCAACCCTCTCCCAGCTCCTCCTGCCTCCTTCTCAGGCCTGCCCACCCCTCCCCAACCCTCTCCCAGCTCCTCCTGCCTCCTTCTCAGGCCTTGTGACATCACAAATCTGACATTTCACAATCAGGACCGTTCTGAGACATGCTAACATAGATCTGCCCATAAACTGAGAAAGACACAATGGTCAGAAATAGGACTTTGTGAGGATAGAAGTTGCTGGTGGGACACCAAGAAAATACATACAAATTGGAAAAATGAAAATTCATGGTGTAGGCCCTTTAAGTTCCTATTAATCAGTTTCACAATGAAAACACATTTTTCAAGGTAAAAAATTACATTATCAATAAAATGTTAGGGTTTTGTCATTGAATTGGTGGCCCACTTGCAATCACCTCACGGCCCAACAGTGGGTCCCAGCCCACAGGTTGGGGAAACCACTGTTCTAAGACCTGATGCCGATTTCAACAAAATGTCTTCTGAATCCTAACAGTTTTGGGGGGGTAAAAGCGTATGTTGCTATAATCAGTGGTCCTCAAACGTTTTCATGTCATGGACGCCCAAAATGTATTTGGCCGTGGAACCCCCATCTAAAAAACATCCATGGGCACTTTTCCAGGTCATCACAAACCATTGTTTTGTGTTTGGGACGTTGGGACGTTTTCATGCAAAACAAATGCTTTCAATGGATTCAGAATCATAAGAAAAAGAAAATCTGAGGTATTTTTTTCCTGCATATGCATAATTTTCCTGCATAATAAACTTTCAGCAGCTGTCACAGATCCCCCTATAGGGCAGTGGTTCTCAAAGTGAATTTCAGGGACTCTCAGGGACTCTCTATGTCCCTTTATGGGGGTCTAAATTGACCCTTACAAGTCTGTAACTTTGACACTGTACAGATGGAACCAAATGGGCCCTAACGGGTCCATTTTGTTCAATTTGTACACTGTCAAAGTTAAGGGGAGACCTACATTTTTAAGTTTGAGATTTCAATCTTTGTTAGATGTGTTATCGACACCTTTACAAACAGATTGGTGAAGAAAGATTACAAACGGAGTGGATATGGTAGGAGGAGAGGTGAGAACATCTGGTCTGGGAGGATCTGACACCCCTCCTCCTCCTCCCCCGCGTGAAGCCAAGCCATTCCTGGAGAAGAGATGGCGTCGGGTTTCAGGCTCACACGCGTTAAAACCCATTTAGGCCTACAATTATTGAATGCTTTAACTATTGAAAAATAGCAGATATACAAGCTCACAGCGCGGCACCGAGTGCCGCGCTGCGAGCTTGTAGATCTGCTATTTTTTGAAAAATCGTGAAAATGTGTGCACATTTTTCAATATATATTTTTCAAAGCAGACTTTTGTAACTCAAATCTCTGCTTCTGGGGGGTCCCTGGAACAACATATTTTGAGATGGGGGTCTGCGGCCAAATAAATGTAATTTTGGCGGTCCTTGACATGAAAAGGTTTGAGAACAGCTGATTTAGAGGAAGGATTTAGAAGTCGGGTCAAAGATCGGGTCAAAGGTATTCAAAGACTTGCACACATTTTCACGATTTTTCAAAAATAGCAGATCTACAAGCTCGCATCGCGGCACTCGGTGCCACGCTGTGAGCTTGTATATCTGCTATTTTTCAATAGTTAAAGCATAAAATAATGGTTTAAGTGGTTCAAATCTATCGCGACTCGGGCGCGTTCCAGATATTTGAGAGTTAAAAACACTCGCACCGGGGCGGCGGGCCAGCCGAGTCACTCAGCATCCGCCATCTGTGTGCGTATGACCTGCCAAACGCACTGCCACTGTCATCATCACCGCCATCAGTCAAACGCAGGCATCATCATCTGTGCACATCTGTGTGTGTGTGTGCATGCATGCATGCATGTGTGTGCGTGCGTGCGTGTTTGACTATATTTGCGAGGACCAAATGTTTAGTAGAATTATAGAAATTGAGAGTACCATTTTCCTGGTCCTCCTCACAGGATACTGTACAATTTGTTTTATGGTTAAAACTGATTTTGTGGAGATTCAGGTTGGGGTTAGGTTTACTTTATGCATTTGGAGGTTAGTTTTAGGGGTTAGGGCTATACCAGGTTTATGTGGGCTGTTGTCGTGCACTGAAAATGTGTGTGTGTGTGTGTGTGTGTGTGTGTGTGTGTGTGTGTGTGTGTGTGTGTGTGTGTGTGTGTGTGTGTGTGTGTGTGTGTGTGTGTGTGTGTGTGTGTGTGTGTGTGTGTGTGTGTGTGTGTGTGTGTGTGTGTGTGTGTGTGTGTGTGTGTGTGTGTGTGTGTGTGTGTGTGTGTGTGTGTGTGTGTGTGTACAAGTGTGCATGTGTGGGCTCAGTGAAGTTGCTGTGCTTGCTCGTGTGTGTGCGTGCACACTGGCCCCTTTAGCATTGGTGTGAATTTGTTTTCCTGTACTGGCGATCTCTTACCTCGCGTAGGCTTATATAATTCCACTTGCACGCGAATTCGAGTATCTGTGTGTGCTTGTACAGTATGAAGATTTTGTGTGTGTGTATATATATATATATATATATATATATATATATATATATATATATCACACATATTTCCTTTCATCTGTGTATTTATGCATGACTCTTGACCATGCAGCATTCATCTGTCCATCTGTTTGGGAGCCACTAACAGGCTCTCAGTCTGTCGGGTACAGACCTGAGCTTGTGTCCCGCAGTGTTACTGTTCTGGCATCAGCAGATCTCCTGTCGTTGCCCCTGAGTGGAGGGGATGAAAATAGTGGAGTCTCTGCAGTTCACAAACTGCCTGTTTTGTAACCACCATAAAGTGCTAGAACAAACCAATATTGTGGTTTTATAGCAGGATAATGCTATCCTATTCTTTTCCTGAGGGGGGGATCCGAGGGGATTTCAATGCAGTAGTCTAATAGCATCAATCGGCGAGTGGCATTATGACACGAATTCACGAAATGAACACAAATCAGATGATTCAACTTCAAGATCTCCCAAAGCTATCAATCTCTGATCCATTCACAGAGACTCATTTTGAGTTTGGTGTGAATACAGGAATTGCATATAGTGGAGTATATATAGTTCAGATATTGTACAGATTCTGTATTTCATTGGTGTCATTGCTCCTCGTGATTAACACTGTTTGCTATCAGAAAATAACTGTCTGCAATGTGTATTCATTATTGTTATGCAGATTTTGTAATTATACTACCTCATGGTTGAGAGTGGAACAAACCTGGCATATGTTCCTCTCACTGGTAGGGACATATGGCATTAAATCCATCTAAAAATCTAACAAAAATTGAATCGATTCAAATGTGGGCTGTACCATGAACGATGTGACGTGGCAATGATGTGATGAATAATTTGTGTGGCAAAGTGTGTGAATCAAGTGGTGCATAACCACCACAAAATAAACGTAAACTTAAACCCGGCCCTCTTCCTTTCTATATATATATATATATATATATATATATATATATATATATATATATATATATATATATATATATATATATATATATTTTAAATATATATATATATATATATTAGGGCTGGGATATGTGATTACAAAAAATAATTTAATTAATTTGTGTGGCAAAGTGTGTGAATCAAGTGGTGCATAACCACCACAAAATAAACGTAAACTTAAACCCGGCCCTCTTCCTTTATATATATATATATATATATATTAGGGCTGGGATATGTGATTACAAAAAATAATCGAATTAATTACAGGCTTTGTAATTAATGAATCGCAATTAATCGCATTTTAATCGCATATTAATATTTGACCCGAGAATCATTTTTTTCGAGTAAAACACATTTTGTTGTACGAGTGAATCAATCAATTTTTATGACCTTCTCTGACTTCGAAGTGATTTGAATGTGGATTCTGCTTTTCAATGGGAATGGAGTGGTTGCTTGCCATTTGCGGGTTTCTGCATAAAGATTAGAAAGGCAAAACGGGGAAAGAAACCTGTGGGAAAAATGCATTTGCAGGAAACCTTCTGGGAAATAGCAGTAAAGCCTGAAGACTTGGAACGGCAAGCCTTACATTTGGACATTTCCGTATACGTCAAGTTTTGTATGTACTGTATTACACTCTCTAACCCAGACAGGGGAAGGCAGGCAGTTTTTTTCAAAGCTCATCTTCTCTTGACAACTTGATCTCATCCTCAATGGGAGTGGCTCGCCAAGTGGAGGAGGGGTGGGCGTGAGGGGTTGTTGGGGAGGGGTGGGGTGACCTGACCTCCACGCATGTGAGACTCTCAACTTCATTCTATTACGGGCGGCTGCTCATAAAAAAAATGAGAGAACCTGCTCCCAAAATGCCCTGGAATCTGATTTGGATTGATTAAATGCCACTGTTGGAGGGGAGCATCATCACATTTTGACCGACGTCTCTCTCAGCGTGTCGGGCCTCCGGAGGAAATCACTGAGACGGAGAGAGAGAGAGAGAGAGAGAGAGGGAGGGATAGGGAGAGAGAGAGAGATGGTGCAGAAAAACAAAGGAAGATGTGTTGAGGCATGGATGGAGGGCGAATGAGGGTGAGAGAGCAGAAGCAGATGGTGGATGGGTAGGAATGGAGGGAGGCAGAGAGACGAGAGAGAGAGATGGACGGAGGAGAGGATGGACTTGGGCAGCAACCAGGGCGAGTGGAGGGCGTGCAGAGAGAGAGAGAGGGGGGGGGGGGGTTTGGAGCGCGAGACTGCCCCGGAATGTATACTCACATTCCTTTTTTTACTTAGGTAAAGGTAGCAGCGACTGGTAAATATTATAATGCTGGTGCTATAATTGTTCTTGTGCCTTATATTGCATTATTATTTAGCTGCCAGTAATGTTGTTATAGTTAATTGTTACGGCCTAAGTGATTCCCTTATATTAATCTCAGTATCTCACCTTGCTATTGGATTACATGTATGTGGGGGCGGGGACATGTCTCTGTCAGGTATTTAGTTTCCGTGTCTTTGAAGTTCCTTCATTGTGATTGTGACGCTCGCTGGCTTTGGTGTGGACCTACGTTCCTCTGCACCGAAGCTAGAGCGCACTAAAAGCTGTGTACTATTAATGATTGCCATTCTGACAAGTAAAGAAGAGAACTTGGTATCCCTCGTCCTGAGTATTCCTTCCTCCTGCACGTAAAGTTATCCCTTGTTGACGTCTTGCAACAATATTATTCTTACATTATAAGAACACTCAGTTACAAGGCCCGTATTCAACATTTTACTTGAGTAAAAGTACAAAGGTATTGACATCAAAATACACTTAATTACTCAAAGTCAAATTACAAGATTTGTCAAACTTGTCCAAAAATAGCATATCTACAAAATCACGATGCAACACGTTGTGAGCTGTTTCATATCAATAATCAAAGTCTAAGGGGGGGATGCATTGTCATCTGTCGGTCTGCGCACTCCTCCGTATTGACTGATTTATAGTACTAGAAGCTGGGCCGCCCTTTGGGCGGCCCAGCGTCTAGTCGGCGACCTGGCCAACTCGGAACAATGTAAATAGGGAATGAATGCCCCGCCCTTTAATGCAAACCCCATTATACCTGTTTTCATAGGATCCGTTTTGACCATCTGTCTGCCTGTGTCCATTTATGCCCATATATGGAGATATCCGTGTCTGTCTGTCTGTCTGTCGGCGTCCATTTTATGTCCATATGTGGATATCACTGCAGTTATAGTTCTGGGTCCATTTTATGCCCATATATGGAGATATCTGTCTATCTGCGTCCATTTTATGCCCATATATGGAGTATCTGTCTGTGCCTCCAACTGTGTTGCAGACACAGTGCCGGGTCCCCCTTTAATGCAAACCTCATTATACCTGTTGTCATAGGACCCGTTTTGAACATCTGTTTGCCTGTGTCCATTTATGCCCATATATGGAGATATCTGTATCTGTCTGTCTGCGTCCATTTTATGCCCATATATGGAGATCTTTGACCATCTGTTTGCCTCTGTCCATTTATGTCCATATATGGAGATATCTGTATCTGTCTGTCTGCAATCCATTTTATGCCCATATATGGAGAACGCGCGTGCCCGTGGGACGAACGGTTCTCGAGATACGCGGATTACATACATACATACACACTCACAGAGATTTTTTGTTGACTCATGTGGCGTACGTGATGTCAGAGCCTTTTATGAAGTGATGTCACAATGAGTCAGAGCTTTCGCCGATTTCCTCCGGAACAGCCTGATGTCAACAATCAACCCCGCATAAGGAGATTCCGAACGTTTCGCGCCGGTTCGGGAAAACCGCGCGTCGGGTCGGGTCGAGACCCGGCACTGCACTCCGTGCCGCGGCGGGGAACGCGCGTGCCAAATCTGAAGCCGGTGGGACGAACGGTTCTCGAGATACGCGGATTACAGACACACAGACACACAGACAGACAGACAGACACACACGCAGAGACTTCTCGCATTTATAGATAGATACTTGGTTTATACTTGGTCTGTGTCATGCACGGAAAATAGCAGATCTACAAGCCCACAATGTGTGGGCTTGTAATGGAACACCCGACACCCAGCTAATTATAAATCAGGCTGTAAGGGGGGAGTGGGAGGGGCGTTCGTGCAGTGAAGAGGAGTGGTGATTATAGCAGGTGCCATGTTCAGGGATGAGAAGAGAATGGGGGTATTTTATTTTGTCAATTGGAGTGTGCAAATGGAAATGTCAGAGCCCAGCAGCAAACTAATGAATCTGATAGGAGAGCACCGCCTCTGTTGAGCACGCCGCCTAATCAATTGCCATTGCATTTTCTTTCCTTTTCGGGGAGGCTGTTGCATTATTTGTTTGTGTTGTGTTGGGGGGTGGGGTTGGTTGGGATGTTTTTTTTTTCTTCTTCTCTCTTTCTTTTCATTTCCCATTGTTATTTTGTGATTGCTTTTCTCGCCACTTGTTTCACCGGCCAGGGTTTGATTGTGAACTTCACAGTCGAGGGGAAAAAAAGGAGGTATCGATCGGCGGAGACGTTAATCAATATTTTCATGTTACTTACAAAGTCTGCAAACGGCAATGTTTGTTAAGGCTCGGCCTCTTTAACCAAAATGAATGCAAGGCGCGTAGACGTGTCCACACACGCGTCACCTGACGGGATGTGACAACGATGCCAGCTGTCGCTTCCGTGTCGCTTTTTCTCCGCCTCCTTCCATTTTTTGACAGGCTCGCCCAGAAGCTCCCTCACAGCAATGACTGAAATAAAGAAACTTGTATTTCCTCCAATTAATTCAGTGACTTATAACCACAAGCTCATATGTTTTAGTATACATCATCAGCGACGGGAGTGGGCGACAGATGCGCTCGGTTTAAAATTAGCTTGCCGGCGAGACAACGTGGCACGAGGCATCGAGTTCTTTATGCTGTTCGGGTTACAATTTTCAACAGCTCTTGATGAATGCCTTAACGACTTGGGGGGGAAGGCGGGGCTCCACACAGAGGCGTAATTTCAGAAAGAAATAGGGGGTGGCAAAAAATATGTTACCATATAGCCCCTTTTCTAAACTAGTGAAAATTGTAGATCTACAAGCTCTCAACACGTCGCTTGGCGACGCGTTGAGAGCTTGTAGATCCACTATTTTCACTATTTGTTTGGGGGCGAAAAGAGAATGTTTGAAAAGGCTCGCCTATAATGACATTACCAAAATAGGGATGCCACATTGACAGTGGTTAATTAATGGTTGCATACAATGAAATGCTTCTCTAGATTATATCACGTGTCACATGAAGATGGACAGGCATCAGATTAATCTTCTAATACAATTCATAGTTGGGGAAAATATGCATCAAATAACTGAATGTAAGGTTAAATGTGAACACTAGGGGTGTGGCAATTGTCACCCCCTGATTCCCCAAATGACGCCACTAGCTCCAGAGTATCTGAAAGGGGGGGGGAGAGAGAGAGAGAGAGAGAGAGAGAGAGAAAAAGAAAAAACAACTGCCTTTGCACTATTCTAATATGACAGGCAGACTAATTCCTGCCCACGGTCATCAATATTACTGACACTGCAGTGGCGACATAAATATAGAAACAATGTGCCTCCGCACGCAGTCTCTCAGGGAGCCGCACGTCGCCCGACATCTACGAGGGATCGCTTTGGATCAGTTTGTTTCTGTAGCTCGCTCGGTGACTCCACCGCCTGGCCCGTCATCCGGTGGTCCCACCGGAACGCGTCCGCTTTCAATACCATGCATCATAAATAATATCCAATTTGGACTATTGAGCGGGGGAAATGCACTGTGCTAGGCCACGGGGAGGAAGATGACAAGAAATCAACCAGCTGTGGTGGTGCTGATGAGTGAAGCCACTGAGCTGGACTAAAACACCATTCAAATTCACGCTGAGCTGTTTCTCAAATAAGATAAGGCTTTATCGATCCTGCGGGGAAGTGGCGATAGCATATACTGTGGAAAATAGGATTGTTGAAGCACAAAGCATTCAGCGCCAGGAACACGGGCAGCAAAAGAATCAAAACGTGCACAACATAATTCAATGCACTTGTTTTAATAAAAATATCACTCTATGCTATTGTGGCGGCTTGGGTCAACGTCTGACCATCAGTCAACATTTGACGGAGGCCGTCTGAAGCGGGTTTGAGCCATGTGAGGCACACCCAAACAAGCCACCAGGCCAGCAAACATCGCCAAGTCCACTTCAGTTGTGTACCGATAGGGACAGAATCATAACCCGTCAGGTCCCCGTCAACGTGCGACATTGCGGGGGTGTCACATGAACGGTCAAATCTGTCCCAACTCACCCGTTTTATGGCACAGTGTTGGGTAACGTTACTTTTAAAATGAACTTGTTACATTACAGTGTTATTGCCATCAAAAGGTAATCTGTTACGTTACAGCGTTACCTTCTGAGAAAACGTACTCATTAAATGTAACACCATTATTTTGAAAAAGGTAACTTATACTAAATTGCTGAACTAACTCATTACTCAGTTACCCAAAAAAGTAATCCGTTACAGTAACATCGTTAATTGTAATGCTGATACCCCCACTGTGTGCGAATACGTTGGTTAAATAGAAGATTGAGGGATATACCGTACTTGAAACACCTTGTCACAAAAGGTGTTGCAATATAGGTACATTAGTGGAGATTTATGGCAGGGGATACAGGGATTTGTGACTTAAAAAATGTGGAAGGAGGGTAGAACGTGTGTGTGTGTGTGTGTGTGTGTGTGTGTGTGTGTGTGTGTGTGTGTGTGTGTGTGTGTGTGTGTGTGTGTGTGTGTGTGTGTGTGTGTGTGTGTGTGTGTGTGTGTGTGTGTGTGTGTGTGTGTGTGTGTGTGTGTGTGTGTGTGTGTGTGTGTGTGTGTGTGTGTGTGTGTGTGTGTGTGTGTGTGTGTGTGTGTGTGTGTGTGTGTGCCCCATACCGGCGCCAGTGAATGGTGATTACCTTAAAGCAGACAGCCTACCTCAATCAACCTCCAATGTTAGCTATCAGAGTACCTGTAACTGTCTCCCCGGAGCTGTGGCAGGGCTTAAGCCCTCTTTGTTCTAAGAGTGGTCTCGCTCATTTTGATCGATTCGCCCTCATTAGCGCCACCGTCTCACATCTCCCCACTCGGCTAATCCATAGCTGGAGCCGTGAAGGATGGCTCTCGCTCCGTCTGTGCGGCCCTCTTGTTTGAAGCCCTGGGGGGAGGTGGGGTAGGGCTTGAAAAACTGGCTTTTTCCCTGCGTTCAAGGGGGGCTGGGGGTCTGAGTCTGGTCAGAAATGGTCGTCTCATTACGCCGTGAAATCCTAAATATTATCTAATCCGTTGGTAACTAAGAGAGTATACCCAGTGCTGTTGTTGCTGGTTATTCAATGTTGAGAGCAATTGTAAACGTTGTCGAGGTGTGAACTTAAGGTTGTTTTACATCGATGCATGTCCGTGCGCGTGAGAGGCTTGAACACTGCTCCGACAAAAAAAAGATAAGGGTACGCGCGTGATGGGACAAATACAACACTTGAGTATACCTTAATGTAACCAAACTAACCCTTGTGGGTCCATTCGGTTACATTTTGGCACACTCTCAAGTTAAATTAACAGCGAGGATTTTACTGTGTACAAAGAGAGCGTCCAGCGAAGCAAGAAGGGAGACAGAGGGGTAATTATACTGTATATATTTTCCTTGTTCTTTTTATCCCCCCTCCAGCTAATGACCTGCAGGACCGCAGGCTCGCCGCCAGCCCTCATTATCACCCGTGTACTATTGGACTCACTTCAGAATACAGAGGGAGGCTGTTCCTCAGAGCACGGCTGAGACAGTACGGGGCTTACAAATGGAATAAATCTACTGCAGCCAGTCACACACAGAGAGAGAGAGAGAGAGATGGGGGGAGAGATGCTCAATAGAAGATCTCCAGCGCTCATTTGAAGGATTTTCTACTCATCTTTCTTTAGTCCAAATGCCCACAAAGCCATATAGGCCTGTGTTATTTTCCCTTTGGGTGGGGAGAAAAAAGATCTACCACAACAGTGCTCCGAGGGAGAGTATTTGTCAGCGGAACAGTAATGAATATGGTGCCGTGCCGTTCCACTGCCTGTTGTTTGCTCCGACATTAACATAATACCCTTTAATAGGTCACTCAATTTCTTTCATAGCGCTAAGCCGATAGAAATATCATTTCCGATGCAAACATTTGGCGGAGGGGAGCAGATTGCCGCCGGGCCCGTTAACCAGCCTCCCACCCCATGCTAATTTCAATTGCAAATAATCTAGGCTGATAATTTATGTTAAATACAGTTATCTTTGACGAGGAGGAGGAGGGGGTAAAAAGCACCAACAAAAACTGTGGTTCACATAATGAAGCCATGTTGCAGCCTAAAGTTGGCAGTTTTGTCAAATCTGAAATGCAGTGGTGGAAAAAGTAGGCTACTCCATTTTATACTTTAGTAAAAGTATCAACACTGCTATGTAGAAAAGTCCGGAATTCAAAATGTACTTGCGTAAAAGTACAAAAGTATTGCCATCAAAATGTAGTTAAAGTACAAAAAGTAAAAGTACTCATTATGCCGAATGTGTCAATTAAAGTTTTCGAATGTGTGCAAATATTTTGAAAATAGCAGCTCTACAAGCTCACGACGCATTGCGACCTTGTAGATCGGCTATTTTGAATATGTATATACTGTAGGTCTGAAGTTGTTAATGTAAGTATTGTAATAATAATCAAAATATACAAAGTAACAAGTAACTAAACCTTTCAAATAATTGTAGCAGAGTATAACTATAATATTTGGATCCGAGATGTAGTAGAGAAGTAAAAGTATTGGATATTAGAAATACTCAAGTAAAGTACTGTAGGGTACAGTACAGGGTTAAGTACAGTACTTAAGTACATGTACTTAGTTTACACCACTGCTCGTCACTGTCAGAGAGAGAGAGAGAGAGAGAGAGAGAGCGAGAGAGCGAGAGAGCGAGAGAGAGAGAGAGAGAGAGAGAGAGAGAGAGAGAGAGAGAGAGAGAGAGAGAGAGAGAGAGAGAGAGAGAGAGAGCGAGAGCGAGAGATACATGATGGGAATAATGAAACTGAAAGGATAATGAAGATCAAAACAGTGCACCCTGGTGATTGTTATTCCTGTTTCCAAGGAAGCGTGTAATGAACTGAAAAGAATATAATGCCGCCTTATCATCTCGCAGTCATCCACGTGTTCTTCCATCTCGTGCTGCATGTTCAGAAGCCATGCCACCGCCGTGTGTGTGTGTGTGTGTGTGTGTGTGTGTGTGTGTGTGTGTGTGTGTGTGTGTGTGTGTGTGTGTGTGTGTGTGTGTGTGTGTGTGTGTGTGTGTGTGTGTGTGTGTGTGTGTGTGTGTGTGTGTGTGTGTGTGTGTGTGTGTGTGTGTGTGTGTGTGTGTGTGTGTGTGTGTGTGTGTGTGTGTGTGTGTGCACTGCAGAAGGTGGGGGTCATGTTTGACGCCATACCTTTTCCGTAGACCCTCCTGCAGGGACGTGCAGAGAATGTTAGAGAGGCAAGGGCTGACGTTTCTAAAAGAGCCTTTTGGTGAAAATATAGAAAATAGCAGACCTCCAAGCTCACAACGCGTCGCAGTGCGACGCGTTGTGAGTTTGGAGGTCAGCTATTTTCGATACTTGATACCACACTAAACTAAAAAAAAAGGCAATACTGTAGATGTGGTGTAACGGCATCCTACACAGTGAGGGACATTCTTTCAACATAATGGCCCTCATTTTTCAACGTGGTGCAGATTAAAAATTTGGGCGTACACCGAAATTTAGGCAAGTGGCGGCATTTATCATTTCAACTTGACTTTGACGTTGGCGTAGGGTAGGATCAAATCTCACGTCAGGTTCTGAGGTGGTGTAAGATTCATCTTAGGCCTCTTATTTCATTGTAGACATGCGGAGCAGCATTGTCTAACTATCTGACACATGTATCCACTCCAAAATATATAGCTAACACACTGATAAATAATCCCTGTGAAAATATAACATTTTATAAAAGCATATAGGCTAGGCTGTCATGGACATGTACGCCGATTTTATTTCCTAGTTACAATGACATGCAATTATAATCTAGCGAGATGGAAGCAGTCTAACACAAGTGCTTTAACAGTCATTCGGATAAGATTGCCGATCTGGCTCAGAAGAAGCTATAGGTCAGGATGCGAGACTCGAGCATTTTGCGGGGGTCGGAAGCGGTGCGGCGCTTCTTTTCGTGGACCGTGAGGTATCCAACTACAGTGAATTGTGTCCTATATGTAATGGAGTATGTATTAACTCTCCTACTGCCAGATTATTTATTTATTTATTGGGTCTGGTGCCATCAAAAAGCGGCTTACCTTTGCGACGTTATAGCAGATAGACAGACATTTATTTATTTATTTATTTATTTATTTATTTATTGTGCAATAGTGCACTTTGGTCTGCCAGGCAGCAGAGGGCGGCGTCATGCGAGAATGAATGTGAATTTGCCTGTTATGTGTTGAAGAAGAAGAAGACCAGTCACTGGCCACAGAGCCTTACAGCCAGAGGAAATCAACAAGGAAGTGAATTGTTCTCCGTTGATCTAACGCATAATGGATTTTTTACACCATCACCGCGGAAAATGTGTTTACAGTAGACGGCCGCGCGACCCCTCATCAGCTTACAGTCATCAGACGAACGAACCGAACGAGCGCCGTATTGGCATCGAGGTTCTGTAAAAAATGGGGCGAACGTTAACGTTCAAAGCGTGGGGAGAGTTAAGGATAACACCCAAAGCTCCAAACCTTCAGATTATGACTACCTCCTTGTCAGTATCTCTCAGTAACATCGCACGGCAGCCCGTGGTTTATGGGAATACATGATTGCTTTATTTTTTGTGTAACCACTCTAATGCGCACTGCGCCGTCGCCGATATTGGGTTAAATTAATATATTCCATTTGTGCATTGGGACAATGACTGGTGTGGTGTCAGTCACTCGTGTAGGCTGCAAGCTTACTTTACAGAATAAATGGTAATAATCGTTCCACAGTGAACCAAATGCTGCTGGGCTTGGTGGTGTGTGCGTGAGTGCGTGCGTGCGTGCGTGCGTGTGTGGTCTGTTTGGGACGCGGACATGGGAATGAACTTGAAGCGACTGCGGAGTAATCTCTCTTCTATTGGCTTTTCTTTCGCTGTTAGGTCGTATTCGTCTAGTCGTAAAATCGGGGCGTTTCGAGAATAATTAAGGGTGTGTTTAAATTTCAGCCTGCACATTTATCAACGCTGAGATCAAATGTACGCCAGGTGTGTCTATTTAGGACGTGTTCATAAATGCCACTTGAGCGTTGGCCTATGCAAAATTTTGTGGAAGAAAATAGGCTGTTTTTTACACTCCATTGATAAATGAGGGCCATGATATGCTGCATTCAAGTTCAGGAGAGTTTGGACAAGGCAGTTCTCTTGAATGCTGCCTTCAGGTATGGAATGGAAAGGGGGCATTGTCATTTCTTTTACCGTTGTAAAAAACTGCATTCATGGTCTGGAGAGGGCACTTTTTACAGACGGATAAAAGAAGGGCAGGGGCTCAAGCCCCCTTTGATGTCTATGTGTGCTTGTGCCTGTCCTCCTTTAACACATTGACCGCCATTTTAACATACCTCCGTACTCCCACCTGCCATTCGTCTCCATAGACTTCCATGTAATTCATAGTGCACGGATCATGCACACCCATGCCTAGATAATGCACCACGTGTGTCCACCTTGCTCACAGCTTTCAAACAAAAAAATCCGAATGGAAATCCGTTCAGGCATTCCTGAGATAACAGCCACTATGTTTAACAAAGATGGCTGCCAAAATGGCTGCCATGCTTGAAAGATGGGGTTGCTATGGGGGTTAAACATGAAATTTCGCGATTGCTATCATGCCTACTCCATTTTTTGGGGTCAAAATTTAAAAAAAAAAAAAAAAAAAATTTGATTTTTTTTTTTTTTTTTTTTTTTTTTTTTTTTTTAATTCTCGGGACTATCGGGCCTGGCGGGGAAAGACATTGGAATAATCTCGGGACTATCGGGCCTGGCAGGGAATGAGTTAATATGCATTTGTAGGCCTGTATGTTTGTATTCATAGGCGGCTCCTCAGCAGCTCATATCTCTCTCTATATAGGCTACTCCCATCCTGAGGTTGTGTATATTAGAATGAGCTCAGACTGTTCAAGTGTCTCCATTAGTTTTATACTGTTCGCCTCTTTTTAAAGGAAATTCCACCTAGTAGGGCAGGCTATCTTGCCTTTATATGTACCTTTTTTTAAAGATGCAATTTTGTCCATTTGCCCTATCCAACCAGGGCTTCAGACGACTGGTTTTATTGTAAATGCGCATATTTCTCTCACTCGAAAAATCCATTTTCGGTACACGTCTACTGTTCATAATGAACTCACGTTGAAATCTTGTCTCCCGCTGGACTTCTGGATAGTGCTGTGCGGAAGTCCCGCGAGAGACAAGATTTCAATGTGCGTTCAAAGTTCAGCGTTTTAACAACCACAATGGCTGTTAAATACTGTAGCTTGGTTGCGATACTATCATTATGAACGGCAGAGAAATAAGCAGATTTACAATGAAACCAATTGCTTCTGTCTGAAGCCAATTGACAATTGACATCTAAAGGTAAGATGGCCTTCTAGGCGGAAATCTCCTTTAATTGTACTAGAGATTGAGTGTATTGCATTCGCACACTATTGTCTGGTTGTGGTTCTATTAGCCTTCTTGTGATGTTCATTTGATTGCACAGGCAAGCAATCAGTTTGAACCACCGTATTTTGTTTTCCACGTTAAGTTAATCTCACATGTGATTTGTATTTATTGATCTGACAGAATAGTCATTTGAGACTCTCCAGCTGTTTTCCATCTACCTTTGGAGCCTGACAATTGTCTCTTCATTGCAATCCTCTGTTAATTGGTTACATCCATCATACCGGACAATTAAGTGGCACACACACCTTGATTTCATTACGCTGTAGAAGCCAGCATCGCTGTCATGTTGGTGTACTGTTTTTTATTGTTATCTTCTCCTCAATAAATATTAATGGCATCTTGCTACGAGCGTGCAGCGACTCTTTGATGTCTTTCTTTGGTGTCTTCACTGTTCACCTCAGAAGGACTGGTGCGCATTGCGCTTCTGTGAACTTTTTTCTTGACGGAACGCCGTAGACGTAGGCGTGTTTATTCCACGTATGCGACTGTTAAAACACACAGTACAAGCCTGCGTATAAACAGCCCTGACAGACAGCAGGGAAGGAGATAATGAGGCCTGTTTTCAGCTCACTCGCCTGCTGATTAGCTTAATTAGTATTAAGGCTGGTGAGGAGCGGCGTTGATAGACGTCAAGGCGCCAGATATGGTGTCTGTGCTTACATGAGCGTGGACGCGCACACGCGCGTTTGTGTGTGTGATGTTCTTTCATGCACATGTAGGCTACTGCAGTCTTGTATCTTTGTGTTGTTGTGTGTGTGTGTGTGTGTGTGTGTGTGTGTGTGTGTGTGTGTGTGTGTGTGTGTGTGTGTGTGTGTGTGTGTGTGTGTGTGTGTGTGTGTGTGTGTGTGTGTGTGTGTGTGTGTGTGTGTGTGTGTGTGTGTGTGTGTGTGTGTGTGTGTGTGTACGCATGCGTGCGGTGGTAGAAAGTAACATTTACTCAAGTACTGTACTTAAAGGGGCACTCCACCACTTTTCAACTTATGTTCATATAATTGGTCCTCACTCAAAAATAGCTTTTTCTTTTTTTTTTTTTTTCCTCAGAGGAGGGCTGTGGGCAGGTCAGAAACCCATCGTCTTGTGACATCATCGATTGCCAATCCAGCTTATAGCTCATGAACATTAGTGAGGACCGGTTGAAAAGTGGTGAACTACTCCTTTAACCCTTACAGTGCCTATCCCGAACAAGTTCGGCTTTATTTCAATCCAATAAAATATTTTATTTGCTATTTTACTTACCCCGAGCTGCTTGGAGCAACGTGGGTGGTCCTTGCTCGTCCAGCGCTAGCCAACGAGAGACGCTAGATGGTCCGACGATTTATTCCATTGAAAATGGTTTAAAATAAAGTTTAGAGCCCCCCCAATGTTCACCGAATGTTCACTGTAGGCGGCGCGACGTATTCCAGTGTGCCTATCCCGAACTAGTCCGGCTTTTTTAATAAAATGAATAAAATAATCCGAGGCCGCACCAAGCCTGGCTCTAAATTTAAAATCTAGGCGGCCGACCGAAAGCCCTTTCCCCCGGCCCGTAATCGGGCAACGCGGCCGCATCGCGCCGCCCACTCCAATGATAAATCACATCTTTAGACAGGATTTTCTCCGGATTGTGTTCCCAGACCCAAAGAAAACGTTTTTTGCGACTGAAATAGCTTTAGATCGGGCTTCTAAATGGGTTAGCATTTTGGCTACGTGTCAGCTAGCTTCCTCCTATCGTCACCCATAGCATTGGCTGGAGTGAAATCCCAAGGCACTTGGGACAGTGTCGACGAAAGCTAGAGCGAAGGTCTATGGAGAAATTTCTGGCACTCTAGCGCCCCTTGTGGCCGGCGGCACTGTATGAGTTAAGTACAATGTTGAGGTATTTTTACTTTACTGGAGCATTTCCAATTTTCAATACTTTTACTACTTCTCCTCCGCTACATCTCAGAGGCAAATATCGTACTTTTACTCCACTACAATTATTTGAAAACTTTAGTTAGGCTAGCTACTAGTTACTTTGTATATTTTGATAATTATTACAAAACATAAATTACCCACTTCAGCCCTTTATACATTTTGGCCATTTGAAAATAGCTGATTTACAAGCTCACAATGCATCGCATCATTGTGAGCTTGTAGATCTGCTATTTTCAATACATTTTATACATTTGAAAACGTATGAAATGGTACTTTCTGCATAATGAGTACTTTCTACTTTTGGTACTTAAAGGACCACTTCACCTCTGGGACAACCAGATCTTATTTTATTGTTGTATTTCAGCATGCTATAACTGGTCATATGATGCATAGCATGCTGAAATACTAAAATATCCACCACTGCCATCTTCGCAGTTGCTCTTGAACACACCCCTCTCCCCTCCCCCCTCGCCCGTCTAATAAAATCCGTCTCGCACGTCCCACTCGACACTCACCATCATTGCATCAAAGAATAAGGCCACCCTTTGTGATGAAAGAGACACACCGTGCTGTCCTATTTAGGCCAGCTACACCCCCACCGCGTTATTCTTAGTACTCACATTCTCTGGAAAGCGGCCCGAGCCATGTGACTCCAAAATGCATTTTACACAATAGGTTAGTTCCTACGCACGCGTTGCATTTGGCCGGGGTGGGCATTCCAGGAACGCCAGTAACTTGCAGTGTAGAGCAGAGAAATGGGGCAGGAATATATCTGAGGAGGAAAAACCTTTGCAGAATTGTGTATGTACTGTAGGCCTACAGTAGTATGTATCTTTTTTAAGAAAATGTGTTGGTAATGTGTGTGCTTTTGATTAAGCAATGCTTCTATTGCAGTTGTTTTGCATCTAGGCCTGCTGGCATATGACGCAACTGTCAACGCCAAATATCGACAGGAAAATGTGTTATTTATTTTGGATGCCATACAAAACCATAAACTATTATTCAGTTTTCAGTGGTCCAAATCTTTGGGTTGGCTCCAGTCACTGTGCATTGTGAACTTGGAGATCTGCTATTTTCAACAATCCTTTTTTTTTTAAAATTTCATACATATTCATTTGCGAGTCCTTGACGTGAATATGCAGCATTTTAAAGAACTCACTTTTATAGTTTTTGTTATCAGTTCATCAGCTTTTTCCTCTTTTATTTTAATTTGTTCTACTGCCAAGTTCCTTAACATATCAACGTTTTATTTATTCCTCGATCTGGTTCTCAACCAAAGGGTTGCTTCTCCTTCCTTCCTGCCTGCAGGCACAGTGAAACCTCTTTATAGAGGTCCCAAAGCAACACATTCAGCTTGGACAAGCCCAATGTGCCTTTGTGTTGTTCCCTATTAATATGCATCTTGGTGGAGTTGTACAAAAGCAATAAGACAATGCTTAACCACTTAAACCAACAACAAATGGCAAAATAAGGTAAAAAGCCAAACAAAGGATTTGGACAAAACTTGCAGGGTTTCGGCTTGATGAGCAGGCAAGGCGAGGTCCAGTGAATCAGGCAAACAGTAGGCTCTGGTTTCGAAACAAGCACAACAACACATTCCAAGGATCTGAAAGGGGATCAAAAGCAGAGCCTACTGTAGATCACCCAATTACACACAGACAGGAAGATTATAGGAAAGAGGTAGATATCACTGGCATGTGAACTGATGTAACAGATATACTGTAGCTACACAACAGAGCCTATTTACTGTCTCTCAACCAAGCCTTCATGTTTATTTGGCATCACAATCGCATTGGACAGACCAGATGCTTTGCCTGGGCATGTGTTAATTTCCAACACCTGTCCACAGGAGGCTTTTCTAAACCAAAACTAATCTAGAATCTAAAAGCAAATTACAAAAACAAAATGATCAAAAACAACAAAAACAACTCTCGCCCCTTTCCACATCATTCCTTTTGGGAGTTACTGCCGTTATAGTGCTCTCAGCATGCAACAAAATGGGATTTATTTATTCTTGTTTTATTTGTATTACATTTTTTACTGTGGCTCATCTGTGGGCGGCTCGTTCACCCTTCTGAGAATATACCTTGCACAGCAGGACACCATATGCTGACAGAATAATAAATGCCTTCGTTATCACCACCTTCCTACCAGGATGCCATGGTTTCTAACCGATATTCCGCATTTCATACAGTAACTGATTGATGGTTATAATGCCTTGACCGGGGTTGCATGTGACATAATCAGTGCATCTAATCAGGACTCGGGCTACAGTACCAGTGTCACATACATTGATAATGGCACCATAAAGCCTGATAAGGGAACACAGTATTGTGTGGTTCAACACAGAGGAGCACGAGCAACCTAAAGCGGTGGCTCCCGGGCTATTTTGGATCATGGCGTCACTCGAAAACCTCAGGCCGCGTGCATTTTCAGAGCACATTTATTGTATTGGATCAATGGAACCAACGTTGTATACATTACCTTCCTATTCATCAGGAGCGTATATTTTAAGGTTTTAAAGAAGAAGAAAAAATGCCATGGCATTTTATATATCACAGAGTTTTGCCAATTATTTGAGGTCAGGTGTCATCAATATGTCCGTACACTGACAAATGTGTCCGTGGCAAAGACAGGAGTGTGTCGCTGTTACTACATGTCATCTTTTCGACACCCGACTCTAACCCTCACCCTAACCCTAACCTCCGTGGAGTGAGTCGCTAACCCTCCGGTCGAAATGATGGTCGTTCGAAAGAGTGCGATTTTCCCGGCAAAGACTTGGGGCCCTAATTTCATTCATGCCTTATTAGGGATGGGATGGTACGTATGAAAATGTCATATCACGATTATTGAACATTTGCCAAAAAATAGCAGATTGCGACGCGTTGTGAGCTTATAGATCGGCTATTTTTTGGCAAAGAGATTTGGTAGAGTGAAAAAAAGACTGTATCAAGTACGTATATTATAGAGTTTAAGTGGTATAGAGGTGAAGTGATCCCAGACAGTGAATGACGGAGGACGATATCACGATAAATTAAATCTTCAGGATACGATTATCATGGGTGTTTTTTATCACGATAAACGATAATGTCGTGTATCGTCCCATCCCTATGCCTTACCTGGCAAAATCTCGATATTCCGAGGTCCCGTTGTTTCGAGGTCCCTGTAGTCCAGTTAGGTTTACCAGCGTCGGCAGGTTAGCATTCACCAGCGTTGGCAGGTTAGCCTCGGACTACTGGGACTTCGAAAAATATTTTTTTACTATTTTGAAAAACATTTTTAAATATTTCATATTTGGCCAAGTCCGCCGGCGGATTGGCCCTTCCTAATTTCAGATACTATTTTTGGGCGTCTCAACTCAGGCCGTTAATCTCATGGATAGAGGAAGATAAGTCCACTAGATGGTTAAAAATTGAGAAATATCTATGCACTCAGGCACAGCTGGCTTCATTTCCTTTTTCAGGATTTAATATAATTGATGATGCCATGGGAGAATGGTCCAGGACCACGATCAAAATATGGAGGGAAGTGCAGAAAGAGTTTGGGCTTCCCACGTTAACATCCAGCCTGTCTTCAATTGGTTGTACTAGAAGCTGGGCCTCGGGCGGCCCAGCGTCTAGTCGGCGACCTGGCCAACTCGGAACAATGTAAATAGGGGATGAATGCCCCGCCCTTTAATGCAAACCCCATTATACCTGTTGTCATAGGACCCGTTTTGACCATCTGTTTGCCTGTGTCCATTTATGCCCATATATGGAGATATCTGTTATCTGTCTGTCTGTCAGCGTCCATTTTATGTCCATATATGGAGATCACTGCAGATATAGTTCTGGGTCCATTTTATGCCCATATATGCCCATATATGGAGATATCTGTCTATTTGCGTCCATTTCACGCCCATATATGGAGATCTCTGAATCTGTCTGTCTGTGTCCCTTTATCCATTTTATGCCCATATATGGGGGCATTCATTTTATGCCCATATATGGAGAACGCGCGTGCCCGTGGGACGAACGGTTCTCATATGGGGGCATTCATTTTATGCCCATATATGGAGAACGCGCGTGCCCGTGGGACGAACGGTTCTCGAGATACGCGGATTACATACATACATACACACTCACAGAGATTTTTTGTTGACTCATGTGGCGTACGTGATGTCAGAGCCTTTTATGAAGTGATGTCACGATGAGTCAGAGTTTTCGGAAAACCGCGCGCCGGGTCGGGTCGAGGCGCGGCACTGCACTCCGTGCCGCGGCGGGGAACGCGCGTGCCGAATCTGAAGCCGGTGGGACGAACGGTTCTCGAGATACGCGGATTACAGACACACACGCAGACACACGCAGAGACTTCTCGCATTTATAGATAGATGAGGGGTTTTGCACCATTGAATTTGGACGCAGGGTTTAGGCAGTGGGGAACGTTAGGCCTGAAGTTTGTTCATCAATTATTCCATTCGAACCAGCTAAAGTCTTTTGAACAACTCAGAAATGAGTTTAATCTACCCAGAACTGACTTGTTTAGATTCTTCCAATTAAGACATTTCCTAGAAAGGCATGAAAACTGGGACAAAATTCGAAACCCTTCAATAATAGAATCATTTCTGACAGATACACAAAATGGGGTCTCGACTGAAAAAGTTATTTCCAGTCTATATAAAAATGTATTAGAAATGGCACCCAGTGAGACCCTCTATATTAAAGCAAAGTGGGAGGCAGAGATTCAACAAGAGATTACACAGGAAGAATGGACGGGCGCTTGCAATGAAACACACAAAGTAACCAATTCCAACTCTTGGAGAGAATATCAGTGGAAAATAATAACTAGGTTTTTTAAAATCCCGTTACTGACTGCTAGAGCAGGCACCACGCCCACAAGTGAATGCTGGAGGCAATGTGGTGAACAGGTGGGAAATCATACACACATCTTTTGGACATGCCCCAAGCTAAGGCGGTTTTGGAACATAGTTTTTAATTACATTAATAGAGTGTTTGATACTCAATTACCACAAGACTTCAAGACAGCCATTTTAGGGATTATACCAACGGGATTTGAAGGCAGGAAAAATATCTACCTCCTTCAAATACTATTAACAGCAGCCAAGAAAACCATTACAATTAACTGGCTGGGTGCACACCCACCAACTCATGATCAATGGCTGAGCAAAGTGAAAGAGATTAGAGACATGGAAAGAATCACCTATATGGTGAGGCTACAAAAGGAACAATACAATAAAAAGTGGGCGCCTTTTGCACGTATAGAGGTCTAGCAGGACACCCCTCTCTCCTTTTCCTTTCTCTTTGTTTGCCCATTTCTTTGTTGTTGTTGTTGTATCATATATTTTATGTTGTCTATACTAATGTACAGTATTTTATAATTTGTTTTGTATTCCAGGAAAAACATTGTGATGAATATTGATATTCAATAAAACAATAAGTTGCAAAAAGATATTTCATATTGCTGATCAACAAGCTCACAATGTGTCAATGTAGATTGGCTATTTTTTCAAAATAGTAAAAAAAGGCAAAGAAGTTTAGGGATAAGGGGTAAGGCATGGACGAAAATACAGCTCTAGGTCTTTTTTACACACCATTATAATGTTCTTATTTTGATCGTAAGACTCAAATTACTGAATGTCAAATGTCCAAGATTTCTTCAGAATATGTATTACTACGACACAATGGCACATTAGGAGTACAACTACAGTAGTATTAGAGGTTTACAGGTCCATTTGGTTCCTTTTGTACTAGTTACAGACCAGTTATGGTCATTCAGGACTAGCTCTTGATGTGTTTCTGATAATAGTATTGTCCACTAATTTTGTATGCCAGTGGCAAAAATTGAATTTTGAAAAAAATTTCCCGCTTGCAGCATCCTGACGGCTCACCAGTTTTTCCTGGCCCACGGGGTGGTAGCCGTTGACCTAAAGATGTCTTCCTTTCCCCCCCGCCCTCTCCTCCCCCCATGGTTCCCAATCAGGGGGGGAAAGTAACTAAGTACATTTACTAAGTACTGTACTTAAGTACAATTTTGAGGTTTTTTTTGTACCAATTTCAAATACTTCTACTCCACTTACTATCTCAGATCAAAATAATATACTTTTACTCCACTCCAGCTTGCAGATCTGATATTTTCAAAAGATATTTACACATTTGAAATGCACAGTGAATACTTTTACTTTTGGTACTTTAAGTACATTTTGATGCCAATACTTTTGAACATTTTGAATTCCAGACTTTTACTTCTATATCTGTATTGCAGTATTGTTACTTTTACTTAAGTAAAAAAAAAAAGAGTACTTTTTACACCACTGTTCCCAATCAGTCATCAACTCAGGCACATGCATGTGGATACCTCATTAGTCCCGGCATCGATCGAACCGGGGGCCAAGGGCTGCATTCTGTCCCGAGCCATGTTCCCCCTCATGGAGGAAAGTGCACCGAGACAAAGGGGGGACCGGTAATCAATCGGTGGTCCAGGAAACCAATCATCTAGTGGAGGAAGAAAAGGGGGCTTCCAATTAGCGGAAAAGCCCTCTGCGGTGTAATATTATGCCCCACATTCATTTCCTGGTTGATTTTTCGTCGATGGCTGCTGCCTGGCCTGTGCAAGACTTGTGGTTCGTTGTTCGTCAATATGTCAGCTAATATGTGAGTAACCTGATATGCTAGGCTACTTAACATGCCAATAGTGTGAAGAGCCACTGATTTGCATCTTTTCTTTCCCTTTTATTTATTTGATTATTTTTCTCTGCGGGTTGCAGATTTTTTAATGTGGAATGGCAAAGATTTCACACGGTGGCATCCAGCATGCCAGGAAGGGCCAGACCGGCAATCAGTGGGAACATGCAAATGTGATGGTGGCTCTCATCTCTGAGTCAACGCTCTATTAGGCTCACAACCTTGCTCAAAATGAAATTGGCTCGGTCAAAGTCATGCAACTGATGGCACATGTGTTTTGGAAGGACTTTATGCAAGCCTGTCTGTGTACGCGGGCTCTGCCGTGAATGTAGCCCCAAATTGATATGTATACCAGCTGTGGACCCACCATCTGAAAGGATTTTGTGCCCGGACCCCCATACAAGATTTGTTTTAAGGATTTTAAAGAGAATTACAATTTACAAAGACTACAAATTCAAGACTTGTTTAAAATATTTCAAAAAGTCAATTTACAAGCTTACAACGTGTCACTTAATACGTAACAATATGTTATGAGCTTGTAAAGTGGAATATACCTTGAGTATAAAATAGGGGCTTAAGCTTAATGTTGTACTAATTTAGCTGGGGACCCCCTGGAAACAAAGGACCCTACTCTTGAGAACCACTGCTATATCACATATCAGGGAGCTAAAGGTAGCTAGAGCAACAGTATATGGAAATGGAGGCAGGGAGAGGTTGCAGAAGGAACAGAGATGCACATTGCACACACAAATGGTTTTTGACTGCTCACTCCTTTGACGAGCCGTGGCAAATCTGCCGTGACGGCCTGTCTGTACTTTACTGGGAGTATAGCTACACTGCAACACGTGTCTCGAATAGCAATGCAGCGAATTCTGGCTCCTCCGTCGATAAATGCGTTCGGCTTATAGGACATAGCTACGGTATGAGAGCTTCAGCTGTCATTTGGAATAACTCTTAGAACCAGGTCAGCGTGTCACAGAACAAACAGAAAGCTATTTGCAAAGCAGTTGTTCATAAATGAGTAACAGTCTGACATTACATTACTATGCGAAGGATATTATGCTGCAGCTTACCCAGGGACACAGGAGAATGGCCTAAGATGAGCAACGTTTTACATAATGCATTATCACATCCAGAAAATACAGTAACTAGTAAGACGCCTCAGGGCAACATGCGACCTCGCCCTAAAGGGCGAGGACACACCAATTCTTGGCCATCTGGCCAGTGATGGAGGTATACTGTATATGGAGGTATGCTGTGAAAGCCCAGTTATTTGTTATGTGATGTCTATGACATAAATGGTGCATTTAAAATGACATCTGACATCATACCCTTTTATGCCCAAACATGGAGATCCCTGTCTGTAGAACCAGCCATTAGTGTGGTATGTGTCCGATGTGGCCTCCATATGGGCATTCCCATATGAAGTCCTGTTAGATATGGGCTTAATATTGATGACATCAGGGAACTCCATATATGGGCATAAAAGTGATTCTGTTAGTGTGACATCACAGTGAAGCCAGAGCGTGATGTCAGAGCGACAAACCCATGCTGTTAAGAGTGGTTCACCTGACATCACAGTGACGTGACCGTTTACGTTCACATTCTAATCTGCGACCTACGGTCGCAATAATGAAACAATCCATACTTCAGGTTTGTGTTTGTGTGTAACCATAGAAAGGAAAACATTTTGCCTAGATCATGTAGTTCATAAATGATTGATCACTGAAACACATCTTAAAAAAAGAAGAAAAAAAAGCTTGTATGTTACTGTTATGGTTTGGATCCTATTAATCATTTACAGTATGTATATATAGTACATACATGGCTGTTTTAATGCATACTTAATATTGTTTCCTGCAGATCTTCTGAAACCTCCTCTCGGCTCGATCTGTAATTTATATTCTCTCAGTTTACTTAACAGTTCGTCTCTATAAAGAAATATCAAAGTATTTAAAGTATAATACGCCATTGCTGCCATACTTTGTGAGATTGCTGAAGTACCTCCTACTGTAACACTTGTAAAAGCACTCCATGAAACAAAAATCCATTTTATTTGGTCATGTCGCACACTGCTATTGAAATAAACAGAAGCCACGGTCTCTAAAAAAAATCAAGCAATGCCATTAAGGACAGCGCGCTTGCAGTGGGATTATAAATACATGCTGACATTTCATTTGTCATTGGAATACGGTCGCCTCTAGCGGCATGGACCTGCGCAGTAGTTTCTAACTTTAATAAGCCGATAATTCAAACGTATAAAAGTGCCCTGAGCCGCCACAGGCACTGTTTGCTCTCAACAGTCGTCTCCTTTCTATAACTACTCTATAACAAAAGCTTTATACTATGAAGTTACTACAGTATGAAGAAAACTATGCGGTAAAATTCTCACTGTTAATTTATCCATTTTTAACTGAGTATATAGCCTACAAACATTTGTGCACTCTCAGAGTACAAATCAATCTGTAAAAAGTATTTTAATGTGCATAAAATAGATCCCATTTCTTAACAAACGGAAGCAAACACACTAAGCACAATCATCGACTTTGGTCCTGTTCAGTAAACTTATTACGTTTATTACAACACTCTACATTTAAATACAGAGCCAGAAGTAATGTTTTGCTGTTTTTGATGTTTGATGGTTTATGTTTTGTAAAAGCTATCTTAGAGTGGTCCTCTTTAAACTGTATGAAACATCATATTTCATGCTGTTTTGCAATGATGTTTGCCAATACATTTGAATCTTGAGTATTTTACTGTTTCAGAAAAGGTGTTTTACTGTTTTATTAATTCACCCCCTCTTTGAATAACCCATTCGGAGTTTAAACAAAACCACATTTCAAATATTGCATTGTTTTTTTTTCTCCCCCTGTATTTTTCTGCTACTCTGAGAAAGGCAAATTACACACCGCTATGGGCCAGGTACTGATTTAACTATGGCCTTGTAGTGATAAAAAGAAATGAGGCTATTACAACCGCGCCTCCCACTAGCATATTGCACCACAGAAAAGTAGGCAGTCTGAATATGATCCTGGCAAAATTAAAACACGAAACAGACTAGAACCATTAGAAACACCAATCCCTCACAGCCTCCACAGAGAAAGCTTTAATATCTACCTCATTACAGATGGATTTTTCTCTTTTTAATAGAACAAGGTGTTTTATTTATTATTTTATTTTTTATATTTGAACATATTTGAAGATTCAGCGAGAAACATTCTTTCACTCCCACTCTCACTGTGGATTAAATGGTGACAGCTCGCCGGTTCTTTTCATGTGGGATTTAAATCCAAAGCTCCACCATCCCCCCACGGCACCCCCCGCAGTGCCTTTGAATGTACAAACGAGTGAGAGAAAAAAAGCTATCTCTTAAATTCATATGCCTGCCATTTGTGGGCGGGAATGACAAAGGTGAAGTGTGTGTGTGTGTGTGTGTGTGTGTGTGTGTGTGTGTGTGTGTGTGTGTGTGTGTGTGTGTGTGTGTGTGTGTGTGTGTGTGTGTGTGTGTGTGTGTGTGTGTGTGTGTGTGTGTGTGTGTGTGTGTGTGTGTGTGTGTGTGTGTGTGTGTGTGAGAGAAAGAGTGGGTGGTTGTGGAGATACATGGGATCGAAGGTAGGTAGGAGAGGGAGTGAGAGTGAAAACACAAGATGTAACACAGGCACATGTTGTAAATGTCAAACTCATTTTAGGTCGCTGACCTGACTGGTCAAAGTGCTACTTCGATCATGTGGGACAGATTATTTTTTTTCGTTGTTGTCCGGTCAAACTGTAGTATTTGCAGGTCGCAAAACAGATCAGGGGCATAGAGTGTAAAAAAGAAATGGACAGAGCCACGTCATTGGTTTCTACAAACTGTAAATGAAGCCGGCAAATCCACCATCTTTCTATAACTGCTCCAGAAATGAAGCCGGAAATGTTTGACATTGACTGGAGGGTCTTCACTCTGTAGCCAATACAAAACCTAGAAATAAAACCTACTTTATCCTACATTTTTAAATGAATGTGACCATGATTTACTAAACGCATATCATGATGATTTAAAAAGAAAAACAAAAAACAAGTGTCAATGAAAAGGTTTACTAAGAAAATCAAGCCTAAAGTTCGCCAAAATCCTCATAGACTTACATCGAGCTGATGGTTTTTTTGGTACCAGTAGAAGGTGAAATAACGACATCTGCTTGGCCATTAATATTGGAACATTGGTTCAACAGGAGTGCGTATTTAGTACATCTTTTATTTGCACTTCAGGTGTGTACCAGTGTTCTGCTTGCAGTGCCTTAGCATCCATCAAACTTTTTGCGAGACTATCCTCCCCCAAATGAGCCTGCCAGAGGGGGAAAAGATTACATTATGAATTAACCACCCTATTTCAAACACTGTGAAAACAGCAGATCTACAAGCTCACAGTTTCACATCCCGACACAAGGGGAACAGAGTGGAGCAGAAAGGAGGGGAGGTGAACGAGAAACAAATAGAGAGAGATTGTGGAAATGAACGCGATGGAGATAGACAGGAGTAGAGATGGCTCGTTGGATAGCATCCAGCTTACTCACCCGAGTATGTAATCAAATCAGGACACTTATGGGGGAAAGGAAAACAGTATGCGTATAATACCCATGAGCTGCTGTACGGACTCTCATAGAGCACGCCACTGAGTCTGTGAGGATGACGGATACACTATATATAGCAGTGGTTTTCAACTTTTTTCATATCACGGTCTATAGCCTCTCAGACCCAAAATTTAGAGTATTTTGTTATCGTTGGATACGATTTTCTTCCCCGCAATTCCACCATGCTGTATTGATACCATTAGGAGATAACAGGCAAAGGTTGATCAAAGTAACAATTCTTCGACATTCTGAAATTGTGTAGACTTCTTATAAATGAAGTAATGCAGATGTTTAACAATTAACAATAATTGAACTCTTGAGGGCGTAAAATGAAATCAGATGGTTTCATTTGGTTCATTTGGGTTCATTTGGTTATCAACTCTCCATCATTTAGCCGGGGACCACCTGGAACCCCCTCAAGGACCACTGGTGGTCCCCGGACCACTGGTTGAGAACCGCTGTGCACGGACTCTGTGATGCTTCAGGATCCTGAAACGGCCTTTCCGCCTGTCATGTTGTGTCTCTGTGAGTCTCGGTACCGCCTCAGGGTGAACACGGCACAGGTGGGGCGGTCAGCATGCGCACGTCTCCCGATTTTGCGTAGCCTATATGCCTACGTGTGCAGTGCACGTGATCCCTGTAAACGTGCCTAAAGATGCGCGTGCCTGCGTGAACACACAAGCGCACAGCCTTCAGCCGGGCATGTCCAGCTGTGTTTTGTGTGACGTATGCACACCCCATCTCGCTGCGATGCGTTTTGAGCTTTTAGATTGGCTATTTTTGCTTCTTTTGAATTGGAATACTGATTTTTTTTTTCTTATTTTTGAATTGGAATCCTGAAATGTAACATTTTGATTTCATTTGAAAGGCATTTAGTTATATACGCATGTTAACTTTATGAGCCCAAATACAAATACATTGGACAAAAAAAAAATACATTTTAATACTATACTACTTTACTAGTCATTATAGACTGACGGAATTAAAGCAGGGCATGTTTGGAATTTGTAACAGCTGAAATCAATAATATATCAGTATTCAGGTATTAACCTGCGGGCCGCATTAAGCGAAGGTGGAAGCCACATTGGAGCCACACCCTTGCATGTGGATCTGGAGATCTACACGATTACAATTTGATTTTATTGTTTTCCTGTAATATAGCAACATTCTACAGTATCCTATTAAAACGTTTGAGAATGTTATGGTGTTCTGTTAAGTGCTCTTAATTCCCTGGCAACCTCCTGTACACCCCGCCGTTGGGTTGAGTGGTGTTGGTGTTTACTGCGGTCCTTGCAAAGCCACTCTTGAGCTATAAGAGCGTCTGCCGAATGCCTCGCACGCGACACTGAGCGCTCTCGTCTCTCTGCGCGTCACCCATGAGAGACGGAGACAGATCCGACCCGCATCACCTGAGGAGGAGCGGGGCTGCCTCCCTGCCTCCCTGCCTGCCGACACGCCTCGTCTCTTAACTGGCTCTGTCTTTGACAGATGGCTCCGCTCCGAGAGCCCCGCGTCCGCACGCCGCCTGAGAGGCGGGGCCGTGATGTATGAGCGCCGCGAACCCGTCTGATAAATCCGCCGTGTCACTCCGCCTCTGACAGCCATTAATCAACGACGCCATAGCGCCGGATCCTTCAATAAAACAAATAAAACTCCAAAGCAGTTTTCCCCCCTCCCCACCCCTCCATTTTCATTTTTTTTCCTGCGTCTTGATCTACACCCGTTTGTAACTCTGAGATTGTATAAATAAGCACAATACACACATTTTACAGTCTGTATTGGGATTCCAGTAGAATTAAGTTCTGTGGGGCGCCCGTTGGCCTAGCGGTCCAGGTGCATACAACATAGGCTCTGATGTCTGACAGCGTGTCGTGAGATTGAGTCCCAATCCTGTTTCTCTCCCTCTTCCTGTCTACCTTCACTGGAACTATCAATAAAGGCAGAAAAGCCAAAAACAAATCTCAGGAAAATAAAAAGTTAAGTTCTGTGATTCTCAACCTTTTTTCATTCCAAGGACCCCCAGTTTTATAAGCATTAATCCATGGACCCCCCTTTTATTTTATTTTATTTTTTTCAATCTCTGGGACCCAATCTACAGTACACGGCACAATCCCTCAGTATGAATTCAACTCATTGAGAATGTACAGAGGAAACCAAATGAACCTCCTGTAAGGGTCACATCATCATGGCATGCAGCCATTATCAAATAGTCAACATAGGCCTATAGTGTTACAGTGGTGAAACTGATTTTGATGCTCATGCTATATTTGAACTAAACTTGTTGGGGACCCCCTTGAACCCCTTCAAGGGCCCCTGGTGGTCCCGGAACCTGCAGAGAACCAGTGCTCTACTGCAGTGGGTCTCAACATGGATTTCGGGGACTCTCTATATGTTCCTTTATGGGGGTCTAAATTGACCCTTACAAGTCTGTAACTCTCACTCTGTCAAAGTTAAAGGAGAGTTTCTGGGTAAAATAGACCCCCATACCTTTTTAAATGTCTTCTCCCAAGCTTGCGAGATGGTCCAGACACCCCATAGTCCAAAAGAAGCATTATATTCCATTTATATCAGCTTGAACTCCCGCCGTCTCTCGCGGGACAACAGCTTTCCACAGGTTCTACTGCTGCTGCTCTACTCTCAGTCTTGTCCCGCGAGAGACGGCGGGAGTTCAAGCTGAACGAGACTCGAAAAGAGTAGCTTTTTCACAACAACAATGGCTGCGCCCTGGAGAAGAAAATGCTTCGATGAACTATATACAGTACGGGGAACAGATACGGAGCGAAAAAATTGACTTTGAAGCGAGCGAAATAACCGGATTAGACATTGACTGAAAGCGGGCCATTATGGAGCCATGGTCGAGTAGAAGCTGAAATCAAAAATGGAATATAATGCTTCTTTTGGACTATGGGGTGTCTGGACCATCTCGCAAGCTTGGGAGAAGACATTTAAAAAGGTATGGGGGTCTATTTTACCCAGAAACTCTCCTTTAAGGGGAGACCGTCACATTTCAAAGTTTGAGAACCACTGCTCTACTGTACTCTCTGTCTCTGTCTCTGTCTCTCTCTCTCTGTCTCTCTCTCTCTCTCATTGTTGTGGGGACGGCGTGTCCCTGCATGTGTATCTTTCTGTCTCTCTCTCTCTCTCGTTGTGGGGACAGCGTGTCCCTGTGTGAATGTAAGGCTCAGCAGCAGCTGTAGCGCGGTGACATTGTGTGACTGTATTCAGTGCGTCTGAAGGGCGAACATGTTCTTAATGAGCCGGCTAATGAGTTCTGTTGTTTATATATATATATATAATCGTCTTTATCGGGTGGAAAGCTTGTATGTCCAAAACTGTTCGGTTTGTATTTATCGTTTAAACCGCAAGGCGTTGTGTGCTTATAGACCTGCTATTTTCACTAATTTTGTGCGATAGTCTCTTGCATGATGAAGCAGGGCTTTACTTTACGATAAAATGTACACATTTGAAACTTGGAGATACAAGGGTTTTTGCCCGACAACAATTGAATATATATATATATATATATATATATATATATATATATGTCACGTTTTTTTTGCGTCTCAGAGAATTAGAGAAACGGAGCGCTTGTCGTGCGTCGCGGGGCGGAACAAGCGGTCGCTTTGACCCACAACAACGTCGCGTCGGCAGGAATGATAGCGCGCACCCCACGGAGGTTAGGGTTAGGGTTAGGGTTAGGGTTAGGCATAGTTTTACTGAGGTTAGGGTTAGAGTAAGGCATAGTAAGCTAATGGCTAAACACAGCCGAGCTGGGCTAGTAAATAAACGAAAGAGAGTCGCAAACGAGTGACGTCAGCGCCTGCACTAGTGAATGGCTGACTGGCTGTTGTCGCCATCTGGTGGTGATTGGTGTGTGGTGAACTACAAAACGAGCGCTCTTACCACAGTCTCACTGAGTTACCCAAAATGACTGTAACATATATATATATATATATATAACGTACACATCTCAGGGTTAGGACAACCAGTAGACCATTAACATTAAATCCACTGCAGTTGCCAAGTCCCATCGCCCACCCACTGAAGTCCCCTGGCCTGCACCCCCCAGTGCTGTTACTCCTCTCTTTCACATCGCATTACGCTGTGGTCATTAAGAATGTTTGGTGCAACCTGCTTACAGTTGAAAGGTCTCGGCTGGGCTAATCTTCATAATTAGTTAGGGTTTGAAGAATGACAAAGGGGAGAGTACAGTATATAGCGAAAAGGTGATTATTACCATGCTGCAGTTGTTTAAATAACTGCTGTAATATCAGGGAACTAATAGGGCTGGGCAATTAAATAAAAATATATAAAACCTTTTGAGCCAATAACCGACTTGCTCATGTAGGTCAATAGAATAATTGAGAATAACCTTTTTTGTTTTTCAGTATGTCAAAGAATCAACCAAAAGAATAAAATAAAAATAGTTTTTTTATATAATCACATGAATCAATTAGTCTGATTAACCACTTGTTCGTATTATACTTCACTGTATAATGGTGTCATACAAAAGTAGCAAAAATTGCTGATCTACACCGTAGATCAGATCACTTTGTGACGTGTTGTGAGCTTGTAGATCTGCCTTTTAAATAACCATTTATCAATGGTACATGGAGGCAAAAGTTTGAAATAATTGTGATATTGATTTGAAGTCATATCAACCAGCCCTATAGTGGGAACTGAAAGGAGAACAACAGAGGAAGAGAAAATGTGTTGGGCTGTTTGTTAAAGAAACAATGACATTTATTTGTTTTTGTTTTTCATGTTTTTTTTTTCTTGACACAATTCTTATTTTAGTCCATTGTGCCCCATTGATCACATACAGTACAGTCAATAGAAAAATGGCTTTTTAACTTTACACCCAAAGCAACAACGCAACATTTTATTTATAATTGTTTTTTGCTTTGTTTTGTTTTTGTTCTTAAAATATGTATGCTAAAAATACTGAGAACGTATTCCCACTAAAAGTACTGGAGATTTAGCTTGTGATTGCTGCGGTGATGAGACATGGCCATGTTTTTTCACGGTGGTATTTCTGACATGTTTCTTCGGTATCTCTTCCATTAGACCTCATATACATTAGTTCTTGTTGTAGGCACTTAACCGGGGTACTATACAAACATCTTCCCATCCTGCAGTTGAGAGATAACGCTTCAGACAGCCCCAAGAGTCTCCTTATGAGTCCATTGTCTGTTGTCATCCAAACCATCCAATAACCCCCCCTTTTTGTTTGTTTCCCAGTCACTTTCGTCACGAGAACTACGCAGTACAAACGGCCATCTCTGCAAATGTCTTCCCTAGATACCCATAATAGTAGTTGAATTTTGTTATGCTTAAACAACAAACACAACGTCGTAGTCACGAGAGAGCGGCCGGCTCCTCGATCGCCCTTAAATCTAAACCCAAGTAGACTGTTCAGATACAGAGGAATTCTCATTACGTTACCAGAATAGAATATATAACAATATTTCCATGAAAAATTGAGAGTCCTCGCACTTTAAATAGAAAAAAGGTGTGTGTGTGTGTGTGTGTGTGTGTGTGTGTGTGTGTGTGTGTGTGTGTGTGTGTGTGTGGGCGTGTGGGCGTGTGTTTCGTTTGGAGCCGATATATTCCATTAAAAGGTTTACACCATAGTCACTGTTTTGTCTATTCTACAAAATCTCCCTTCTTGGTATAGACAAGGCGCTATTACTGTACTGTATCTCTATAACTCGTCTATGGATGTTTTACAAAGCACAGACGGTATTGCTTGGGACCACATAGACAGTTCCACGACTCTGAACACATTTAACAGTCAATTACAAGAGAGCAGACCATCGTCGTCATCGCCATCTTGTCTTCCGTTCTCGGCTCGGTCTGTATTTCTGCATGGGTGGAGCCATGGGGGGAGCAGTGTATCTTGAAGCAGTAATGACCCCCTTCCTGCAAAATGTTGGCTCGGTCTGATGCGACTGCTATGACGCTTCCACTTCAGTTAGGATCGAGATGGGGGAGTGCGTAGTCTATTTTCCATTGTTTACCCCCCACCTCACCCCACCCCATCCCGTATCCAAATATAGTTGTCACAGAATAACTGAGTTGAGGCCCCTAAAAAAAGGATCTGCCCTTTTTAAACAGTACTGCAGGTTTGTCCTTGTTTTTGTTTAGTTTCTCTCTCTCTCTCTCTCTCTCTCTCTCTCTCTCTCCCCCTCCCACGGCCTTGTTCTTTCTCTGCGGTCGGTCGGTTTGTGGTGCTCAACACATCGCTGCGCTTCTTTAAAAGGCATCGTCAGACACGTTTATGACCGTGGCTTTCACTTCCACCCCACTTGGCAGTCCTTTGCCCGAGACCCAGAGCCTCGTAAAGAAAGGAGAGTGCACGCCGCCGGCCTCCGCCGACGTGAGCGGCACTTTGGACTCGCATCTCCTTAAATCCCCATAAAGGTGGTGGCTCCTCAGAGATGCGTAAACAAGGAGGCAGGCCACCGAAATCACGGCCAGCAGCCCGCCGAAGATGGCGATCACCACAGCGTCCATCTTCTCTGCGTCCTTCGCCGACACTTCCAGCGCCTTGGTGGTGACGGCCACGCACTTGGTGTCGCGCTTGTAGTGGACGCCACGGACGTCCACGCACACTTTGTACTGAGTGGCCGGGCTGAGATGAGTGAGGTTGTAGACCCGGACGTCGGAGGGAACCCGGGTGGTGAACGCCATGGTGGGTCGGTTTGAATCGGTCACGGTGTACCATTTGATGCTGGGCGCCAGGCTGCCATGGGCGGTCTTCCAGGAGACCAGGAGTGAGTTGGACTCCACCGAACTGACGCTGACATTCAGGGAGCCGTTGACGGGCTGGGGGAAGTATCCGTTCACCTCCACCGACACGGTCTTCAGATCGGCCCCGACCAGATTGTGAGCAACGCAGGTGTAGAGGCCGGCCTCCTTCTCTGTTATGTCGTAGATGTCGAACGTGCCCTCAGGGTGCATGTAGAACTTGTCAGAGACGGTGTTGGGCAGAACCCTGGTACCGGACGGCGTGATCCAGTATATGTCCGGCTCCGGCTCGGCGAAAGCCCGGCAGTGGAGCGAGACGGCGCTGCCATTGTGCACCTCGACGCGCCCGGGCATGCTCTCGGGCGAGATGAGTGGCAGGCATATCTCCATCATTTCCCTGAAGTGCACCTGTCGGACGTGCTGGCCCTCATACTCGGGAGGCTCTACGCAGTACAGCGAGTCAGGTTCCATGAAGCGGATGTTGGTTCTGTTCATGTTCATCCAGCGCACCACACAGTCACAGCGGATGGGGTTGCTGTGCATGCTCACCTCGCGGAGGTTGGGGAGCGACTCAACCGTAATTCTGTGGAGGGCGCTGAGCGCATTGCCATTGAGCATTAAGGTCTCCATCCGGGGCAGTTTGTAGAAAGCATTGGGGTGAATGTAGGAAAGCTTTGGGTTGTTAGTGGCTTCGATTTTGGTCAGTTCAGGAAGGTTGTTGAGGGCAAAGCTGTCGATGGAAACCAGCTCTGGCATGCTATTAATCCCCAGCTCTTTCAGGTGAAGCATGTCCACAAAGTCCCCACGCTGTATTCTCCCAATGGGGTTTTTGTTCAAATCCAGAAATTTTAGATTCTTTAGGTTCCGTATGGCCGAGTGCGGCACCTCGGGAAAAATGTTATCGTAGAAGGAGATGCTCTCTAAATTGTCGAGACCGGCCAGGGCGTCGTCGGGTAGCTGAGACAGGTTCATCCTGGTCAGGACAAGGCTGCGTAGGTTGCTGAGAGGCTTGAAATTCATATCCTGGATCGAGACCACTGGGTTCTCACCGATCATGAGGATCTCCAGGCTCGGCATGGCTTCGAACCACTCTTTTTCGATGGCCTTCAGCTTATTAGAGTTGAGGTGGAGGCGAAGCAGGCTGTGGAGGCCCTGGAACGCGCCGGGAGCAATCGAGGCGATGAGGTTGTGGTTCATGTACAGCTCCTGGAGGCTAGCCAACTTGGCCAGGCAGCTCGCGGGCAGCTCTCGTATCCAGTTCTCCTCCACGTGAAGAGACAGAAGCTGGGGCAAGTGTCCCAGGTGGATGTCGCTGATGGAGGATAAGTTGTTTTGCGATAAATCGATCTCTGTGATGTTGGCCAGGTAATCCAAGGGCCTGTCGATTTTCGCAACATTGTTGGTCTGCAGTAGTAGCACTTGTGTGTCTGCTGGTAATCTCTCCGGCAGGCTAAAGAGTCCTAAGTCGTTACAGTCGACCGTCGGCGCCTCCATGTACACCGAGCTGGGAGAGAACCAGGGCCTAATCTCGCACACACAGAGCTTAGGGCAGTCGAGCCTCTCCTCGGAGGCCAAAACAAAAGAGGCCACGGCCAGACTGACAAAGAGACGATCCACGAATGACACGTCCTTCATATTGGCCCTGTTCCCTCCAGTAAGTAATTGGTCCTTGTAGATTAAGTGGTCTGAGCTGAGCAGCTTCACAAATAATGAATCATTTGTTGTGACTGCTGAGGCGATTGACTCACCGCCCCACCTAGCACCAGCCTGCCACCGCCCCAACCAACTGCAGCGCTGATGACTGCTTTTCTTTTTTTCCCCCTTTTTTTTTTGCCTTGCTCCGTAGAAAGTCCTTGGATTTAATGAGATGTAATCAGTCAATGCTCCCTGCCAGGATCAGGGTCAGGGGTCAAGGCTGCGATGAGGCAGACTGAGAAAGAAGACGGAGGTGGAGGGGAAAAAATACAACAACACAATGGACAGGCGGTATTCCTCTGGGAGTTGTAGTCCAGCTATACACGTTTGTAGTTATCCATGAATAGGCGGCACTCCCTTTAAAGATGGATGTGTTCTTCCAGTGGCATTACGAGCTTCCAGAGTCCACAGCCCAGTCCATTCCTACCTGCATGACACAGAAAAGGGGAGAGAGAGAGAGAGAGAGACGTAGTGTGAGTATATGATGCGGTAATAGAGTATTCGCACAGGAATGTCATGAAACGATCCAGGCATATTGACATTTGTTACAGGCCAGTGGTTTTCAAACTGTCATGACTCCTAAAATAAATAAAAATATGTATGTTTTGACACAGACTTCTATCTGAAAGTATCTTCTCTTGGGGACCCAATACAATATTTGTGTTGTTAAACTGTTTAACATGGGTTAAACATATATATATATATTAAATTATGGTACATTAGATCATTTTGCTGTGTCGAATTTTGTATGACGCAATAATAGAGTATTAGCGCCGGAGTTTCGTGAGAGAAGGATTTAGGCATATTGACATTTGTTATAGGCACACCGATGCGTGTTGACATTTATATTGCCTCTGCCTCCAAGACACAACACCGTGGATTTATATCTGCTTGACCTTCTACACGTTGTTCTAGGGACACATCTGTGCCCCCACGATACGGCATTCAAGCCTGACATTAGCCGGCGCGAGTCTATTATGAGTTAAAAGGCGAGCCTTTATTAAAATTCTCAAATGGCAGACATCATACAGTTTAGGCATTAGCCCCCGGGGCACACTGCTGCACGGCACCGGATTACTGGAGAGAAATTGAGTCACCGAGGCAATAAATACATGGGCGGCCAATCAAACGAATGCACAGCGAGGATATGAGGGGCTCAGACACAAGCGCAGCTTTTTGCACCAGATGCACTGTGCACCTGTTAGGGGATAAAACACCCGGAAAAACCATCAGGGAAATGTAATTGGTGCATTAACATAATTACCCATTGCGCAATCAATGACTAATTATGACTTGAGCGCTAATAGCTTAGTGTTTTAGATTTTGACACAATCATAATGTGCAACTATGAAGTGCCCACATGCTACTGTTGATAAAAACAGAACACAGGCATGCGTGCGCGCAAACACACACACACACACACACACACACACACACACACACACACACACACACACACACACACACACACACACACACACGGATACGATCAAATATGGACACACATGCACAGATACAGTCGTAAAAGGATAAAATAATTCACCCTAAAACAGATACGATCGCATAAAGACACACGTTTCAGATACAGTCATCAAAGGATAAAATAATTCACCCTAAAGCAGAGTTCACATGTTCCTTTGATGTTAAGGTTAGTGAACGTTAATATGTCCCGACTCCCGAAGCTATGAGAGACCCAAGACCTACGCCTGTGAAAAAAGTAGTACATTCAGCACAATGATGTATTTTTTTCTTCTTCTTCTTTTGACAAGACAATTATCATGGCATCATTCTTGTCATAATTTAAAGGTAGGGTAAGTGATTTCATTTAATTATTTTAATAACAAAATGGATCTATGTTCTGTGTTTGGTGTGTTTGGTCCATATTTGGACTTCAGCCTTATCCCCTGTGCGGAGTAAAAAGCTGTTTCAGTTGCTTCATCAAAACTGTTCGGTTTTCCTCCAATCAGGATGGAGTGGGGCCTTCCTCCAATCATGGTCGAGTGGGGGCGGGCCTTACATGCACCAAGGCCTGCCCCCACTTGATCATGATTGGAGGAAGGCCCCCTCCTGTCACCTAAATGAAAACTGAAATCCTCTTTTTTTAGAAGAAGAATCTTTATTATATTTTGCCTATAATGCCATGACCAAAATGGGGACACCAGCTTTAAAGTGGTTAAACTCAACAATAGTTTTGACCTTGTTATTCTACATTGGCTTAGTTTGGCTACCCTTAACATAACACTTTAGATGTAATACTCTTCCTTCTTTTTTCCTGCACCAAAAGAAGATATAAGTGGTTTCTACTAGAACTACTGTAGAATATTCACTGACAATAAATAGAGCAGACTTTGTGGACACAGTGAGACCAACACAGGGAGATTTATTGTGGCATTATGGCCATGTTTTATAGTTCAAAGCTATTAGATGTGCAGTGAAATGAGACTCATTTGGAGGGGGTAAACGCTCAAATAAACATTCTTGGTCCACAAACACTACCAACAGTTCACTTTCAGAGAAGCATCACTACATTTTATCTCATGGGCCGAAGAACTATACCAGTATAATAATACTAGTAAGACGCCTCAGGGCTCGGCCTTCTGGCCAGTATATCGGACCAGTTACCCATATATGGAGACCCCTGGTACACATATATGGTGATCCATCTACTGTATATGGAGATATGCTGTGAGACCCCAGACATGCTTACTCAGTTATTCGTTATGTGAAAGTCCTATGACGTCTATCACATCTGACATCATACATACAATCCGATTTATATGCCCATACATGGAGATCCCTATCTGAACCAGCCACACAGATATGGGTTGTCTTCCTCCATATATTCCTCCATTATCTCCACCGAAAACTGAATAGTAAATATTCACTCAGTATGTCAAATATGGCCATACTGGCTCCATTTCATGGTCCTGATCAGGGACATTTAATTGGCTGATAACATTCGAAGCGGGTGGAGCAAGATTTGAGTTACAAATGTTAGCTTTAAAAAAGATATTCAAAGATTTGGCTCAAAGTGCAGCACTCGGTGCCGCACCGTGAGCTTCGTATATGCTATTTTTTAATAGTTAAAGCATAAAATAATGGTTAGTGTCTAGAGTGACACAGATGCGTTCCGGGTCTTAAAGGGTTAAAACATTTAGACAAGACTACCATATCAGCTCTGACAAAAGAGGATAGGCATACAAAATGTGGATGCCAGAAGATTTTTATCTCTGGGCCCACGATTTACACACAAGAGATCCATCGTGGTTTGTACAGGCCCATTTGGTTCTGAAATTCAGCTAGGGACCCCTTGGAACTCCCTCAAAGACCCTTGGTGGTCCCTGAACCCTACGTTGATAACCAGTGCAGCACACAGACTTGTCTCGAACCCGACCCCTCAACTGGCTTGTAGGCAGCAGCGTATTGCCACCACGTCCTTTATAGGGGTCAATTCACAACCATTATACTTCCCTTTTCTTTTTCCATTTTCTTAAATAAATAATGTATTCATTTCTAATATATATATTTATAAAATAATTGACATGAAAGATTTCAAATAGATTTTTAACAAAACGATGAGTCTGACTAGTAAGACGCTGCAGGGCGAGGTCGCGCCATGTCTTGGCCATCATGGCCAGTGATGTATATCGGACCAGTTACCCATATATAGAGACCCCTGGTACCCATATATGGAGATCCATGTACTGTATATGGAGATATGCTGTGAGTTATTTGTTATGTGAAAGTCCTATGATGTATATGATGTATATCTGACATCAAGCCCATACATGGAGATCCCTGTCTGTAGAACCAGCCACACAGATATGGGCTGCCTTGGCCATTTGTCTTGGGCATATATGGATTCTGTTAGTGTGGTATGTGGCCAATGTGGCCTCCATATGTGGGCATTCCCATATGAAGTCCTGTTAGATATGGGCTTAATATTGATGACATCAGGGAACTCCATATATGGGCATAAAAAGGATTCTGTTAGTGTGACATCACAGTGAAGCCAGAGCGTGATGTCAGAGTGGCAAACCTAGACTGTAAAAAAGTGTACTCTTCCAGACGGAGTCAGCATGTGCCGTTTCACATACTAAACTGCAACCTTCGGTCGCAATGAAGCATTTAGACATTGTTGTACAATAGTGTTGTGCATAAATAGTGAAACTAACCGATATACAAGCACTATGTATGCATCTTATAATCAATTAAATTGATTAGTTTGATTAACCGCTGCACCTGTGATAGATGACAGACCTTGGCAGAGGTATATGTTTAAAATGGAGTATGAAATAACCGTTGATCAATCGAGGCAAAACCGAAATGATCGTGTCATTGACTCGACTCGCCCAGCTCTATACGGTGCATGCGCGCGCGCCTTTCACTGTGTCTCCCCATTGTTACAGCCTCCCTTCTTCTCCTCCAGTGCCGTCATCCTCCTCCAGCCATGATGAAATCTCCTGCTGATCGAGTGCACTGTGTAATTTGTCATACACAACCGCCTCTTACTGAAGCAGATGGGTTTGATGGCGCTGGCGATATCCCGGGCCGGAGAGTGCGGCGCAGCGAGCGGCACGGCACGGCACGGCAGAGAGAGAGAGAGAGAGAGAGAGACAATGCAATAGATGGGATCCGGAGAAGGAAAGCAGATGGGAGGGGAGGGGAGGGGGTGGAGGGGTGCAGGGAAGGAAGGAAGGAAGGAAGGCGGCAGGAGATATCGTTGCTGCCGGGTGGAAACCTTGTATGTCCAAAACTAACCTTTTTCCAGTTAAATGGAAAAAAATAAATAAAACATCTGTGTTCCAATGGATCTAACATAGTTATGATTTAGTCACAAGCTCTTGTTAGTAGTTTTCATTTGCTACACAATTCTAAAACGCTCAGACTTTGACAATAGACGCCTCCCATCTCCGTTCAATGCTAACTCGGTAGGAATTGAGTTTTTTCCACCTCTACCACTTGTTAATGGGTAGAATAACGTCAGATTGCCTTAAGAAAAGCACTCCTCCGAAATTCCCCTGTGTTAAGAGATCAGATGGGTGGGCTGCATGCATTCTGAGAGCATGTTTATTGGTATCACTTTTTGAGCCTTTCCAATACGTGGCTGTGTGTACTGTATGTCCACGTCCAGTATCAGTGTTTTTACATTGAATCAAATACTGTTGTTGTATGTCCTTATCCGCATGTCCCTTTTCTGATTGGACAATATTATGAACACATATCTATACATCATCATCATCATCATACTGTACTTAGCGTGCTACTCAAACCCACACTGTGTGATTCTTTATATTAACGTTGTATTGTCAGTAAAATCGTATTGTGTTTTGGCAATTATTTGGAGACCCCCTTGCAATGCCCTGGCAACCCAACAAATGCCGCGACAGAAGTAGGGCATTCATTTATGAAATATTGAAATTGAAACACAGGGGAGATACAAGGTTTCTGCCCGGCGGCAACGATACGGACGGGCCTAGAAAGCAGAGAAGGGGTGTGTGTGTGTGTGTGTGTGTGTGGGGGGGGGTTCATTTCATCGCCTCCGCCGTTTCCACCCGGGTGGCCACGGGGGGGAAAGATATCGGGAGGGGGAGCGGTTAAAAAGGAAGAAAGAAAAAAATGGAATAAATTCATAAAAAAAAAGAAAAAGAAAACCTGTGAATGCAGCACAAACGCTGCAGTTGGCCCCGTTGGCGAAAACCAGGCCAAGGGTTCATTCCTCAAGTCCCTGTAGTAGCAATCACTATACCGCCAATCTGGTTTGGGAACGGAGGGGGGGGGGAAAGGATGGGAGGTGGAGGGGTGGGGGGATAAATGAGGAGGCAGAGTGGTGTTGTGTGTGTGTGCGTGTGTGTGTGCGTGCGTGCGTGCGTGCGTGCGTGCGTGCGTGCGTGCGTGCGTGCGTGCGTGCTTGCGTGCGTGTGTGCGCGCGTGTGTGTACTTGCATTCATATATTTGTGAGGGTGTGGTAGAATATGAGAAATAGACATTCCAAGAACACTTTTCCTGGTCCACAAAAAAGAGAAATGGGTGGTGTTTGCAATGGTTTGAGAGCTTTCAGTGCCACTGTATTCATGGTGCACAATACTTTGTTTTACTTCTACTCCACTACATCTCGGATTCAAATATTGTACTTTACTCCACTACATTTATTTGAAAACTTCAGATACTAGTTACTACTTTTGCTCACAATGCGTCGCATGGCAAAATATTTTCAAAATATTTGTACACATTTGAAAACTTTAAATAGGACACTCCAAATGAGTACTTTTACTTTTGGTAGTTTAAGTACATTTTGATACCAATACTGTTACTCAAGTATTTCTATATTGCAGTATTGATACTTTTACCTAAGTACCTTTTCCACCACTGTGTGTGTGTGTGTGTGTGTGTGTGTGTGTGTGTGTGTGTGTGTGTGTGTGTGTGTGTGTGTGTGTGTGTGTGTGTGTGTGTGTGTGTGTGTGTGTGTGTGTGTGTGTGTGTGTGTGTGTGTGTGTGTGTGTGTGTGTGTGTGTGTGTGTGTGTGTGTGCGTGCGTGCGCGCTTGTACATGTGAGAACGGAGGAGGGTATTAATTGTCAAGAACACCTGGCACTTTAATAAGCCGCAACACCCAGAGCATTCTGATAAACAGGGTTTAGCTCGCCCTCCCGCTCTGCGCTGGGCTCTCTCTCTATTGCAGGCCATACAGTTAATCCCTTTCCATCGTAATTCAACCCTACGGTGTTTGGGCCTGACCTTTGCTCGCTGGTGTGTGTTGTTTTGTTTTTAGTTAATTTATTGCATTTTTTTGGTTGCTTTCCCTGTTCGGTAATCACAATTACTGGCGCCATAATGCGGTCGGATGAACGGTTATTGCAGCTTTTCTCGTTCCATCACCGAGCAGATAGGCCATCCCGGGTCTCTGGGGAGTTGTAGCTGCGATGTGCTGTTATTTGCTCTGCCGGAGGTGTTAATTGTCTCAATGGGGCCGTTATTGGGTAACAACGTCCATTTCATGATCGATAGCCGCCGCGAACGCCGTGTGAGGCATATGCAAGATGGAGGTGCCGAACGAGCCAGAGGCGTTGTGAGCATGTAGATCGGCTAGTTTCACAATTTCTGCCTCTAATATTTGACAGGTAATAAAAAGGTATTAGAGGTATTAAAAAGTCACTTAGAAATGTGTAGATATAGCCTCTATACACTTAAACTTAAACTTTGTTGGTTTCTTTACTGTTGAGTGAGAAAATGCACATTAAGTTAATCATCTGGGGACCCCCCCATTGAGAACCACTGCTGTAGACGGATGGATGGATGGATGGATGGATGGATGGATGGATGGATGGATAGTGAGCAACGAGTGGAACTGAGGAAAGGGTAGAAGAAAAGAGGAAGTACATGCTTCATTATATTGCATGCATGCCCTCATACTATGACTATAAAATGAACAGAATAGCAGTGGAGGAAAATAAATTACTCAAACGTTTTACTCAAGTAAAAGTATCCATACTGCAATTTAGAAATGGTCTGTTACAAGTAAAAGTCTGAGTGAAAGTACGTAAAAAGTATTGGTATCAATATGTACGTAAAGTACCAAAAGTAGAAAGTACTCATTATGCAGAATGTCCCAAGTTTTCAAATGTATAAAATGTATAAAAGACTCCCCTAAGACTAGAAATCTCATGAATCTAAATGTGACAGTTTTTGATATACAAGGTTTCACACTGGACAGCAACAATATACTGTATGCAGTACCTATAGGCCTATAGTATTATATTGTCAGGTAGAAACCTTGTATCTCCAAGTTTCAAATGTGCTTGTTTTTTGGTGAATTAAAGCCCGACTTCATCATACAAAAGTGTTGCACAAAAGTAGTGAAAATGGCAGATCTACAAGTGCTTGTAGATAGATCGACTATTTTCACTGTTTTAAAATAATAACAAAAAAGGAAGGTTTTGGACAGACACACAAGGTTTCCACCTGACAACAATATAAATGTATTGTTGTCTGATTGCGGTCGTGCTGCATTTACAGTGATATTTCAATGACGGTCGCTACACAGTGGCCACAGGGCTGTAGTTATTACTGATGGCTGCTGCAGCACTCGAGCCTTTTTCTCCACGTAATCATAAATATGATGTGTATTATTAGCACTGCCCTTCACTTTAAGGCAAGGTTGTTAAACACATTATCGAGCTCCAGGTCCACTTAAGAAGAGCTATGAAGTAATGTCAAGCTTGAGTTAGGCTTTGGACGGAATAATTCTACAATATCGAAAATGGCTTTACATTATTCTCTTAAGATTTCTTTTTTTCTTTTTTTTTCCTTTCACATTAGAACCCATGTGTCATTTCAAGGACGTCACCCTGAGTCACGAGGAATTATACTGTACATCCACATTAAGCCCTATCATTGAGAATGACTTTTGGATAATAATAGAGCTCCAACATTAGCCGGGAAACCCGACCAATAAATCTGAATGGGGGATCCGGTAATTCCCCCTCAAGATGTTACTGCTGCTGTGTGCCCTCTGCTTTGCGGAAAGTTGAGGGTTTTAAAAACTGCGGAAAAAGATGAGATTCAACATCACTCGACGCGATGACGCCCGCCTGCCCCCTGGACGAAGCCACGTTCAGGCTGGTCCACTTAATCATGTGTAATTTATAGCAGCGGCAGCAGCAGGGAGCTAAGGTCGTGGCACAGGACCGTTCAAGGGGAACGTGGGGTGGGGGTTTGGGGACCGGGGGAGGGGGGCAGGAGGGCCTTTGTGAAAAGCAAAGGAGAGAATTGGAGGTGACATCTTGTTTGGCGACACTTCTGATGTGGCAAACGCTCTGGGCACGTTTGCCGCCAGAGCGGAGCGGTACCGAGTCGATGACTCGCTTACATAACAAAACAGATTAGAAGAACGGGGATAAAGGCAAGCACATTTAAGAATGTGGGGCGGCGGGGGTGGCAGACAAAAAACTATTTGCCTTTTTTCTGTTTTTTTTTTTCGTGATGCATGGCTTCAGAACAACCGTATGCAAATGGCTACGGAGGAAAAAAGAACCTCTTTGATCACTTAATGTACCTTATCGCGATCGCAGCGCCACAGCGACAACTAACGACACTGTCAAACACGCGGTTCTCATTTGGGAAGACTTTTGCTGGTACACAGCGAGGTTTATTAACTGCACACTGGCTAGGGGGCATTCCATTATAGCACCCGTGTACAGGTGCAGGAGCACAAGGTGAGACACCATGTTTAGGTGAACCGTCCCCATATTTGTATTGTACTAGCGGCCTATGAGATACCCTGAGAAGAGAGTGTATGTTTAAAATGTCCAGGAACCGGTACTGCTGCAGCTAACAAGTCCACCGTCACTACGAACCTATTAGGACAGAGGCTCCCAGCCTTTTTCCTATAGGATCCCCCCCGTTCTGTTTCAAAGGAGGGACAAGAGCGAGGACTCGATTAAACAACGATTTAAAACAATAATTTGTATAAATATCTAGGGATGGAGCTCATTAATAGTTATTGATAATGAGCACCTTATCGATCCTGCTTATTGAGCTGGGCTTTTATGGATCCCACCAGGCCCGTCGATAGGGGGGGGGGGTAAAGGGTACTCTTTACCCCCTTCCGGGAGTGTACTCTTTACCCCCTTCCGGGAGTGGGGGGGCCCGGTGGAGTGGGGGCCCCGGCCCGGGCCCCCTCCCTCCGGCCTGGGCCCCCCTAGGAAAGAGGAAGGAGGGCGCAATTACACTGTCAGTTACGGTAGGGAGGCTGTGATGTCATTACGTTTCCACTGCGGAATCTTGTAATCTCATTGGGTCAAGATGGCCCACATGACATTTATCTCCTTCGCTATTCGCTCTCATACTAGCACATGTTTTGTTTGCGGAAGAAGCTACAGTGCTGAGTGAACCTATTACCTATGGAGTGAACGCTGACTCCGAGACAAGTTTGAGTAAACATTAATTTATTGGAAACATATGGATTAACACATGGCGAGGACGAGGAGTTTGCGGGTCGGTAGAAAGAGTTTCGACAATGCGGTGAGCACCTTATATATTGCATAATTGTACATGTTTGGAGCGGCAGCTCATTAATATAAGCGACATCTCTCTCTCTCTTTCTCACGACGTCTCTTGCTCTCTTTCTCACTCTCTCTCTCTCTCTCCCTCCCTCCCAGAGAGACGCAAGCGAAGCGAAGTTGCTCAAAATAAGTTATACAGTACATATTTCCTTTTAATATTAACCTGAGTAAAATAAGCTGCATTGGGAGGTAAACGGGAGACACTTTATTGTGAATGTAAGACCAGAATAGATAGTTGTGTGTTGCTGGGTCCTAGTTGTCTCACAGTCACTGAATGTTATACTGTACCTCTGTCGCTGGCTTCATGATGGCTTTGGAATAGGGCACAGTTTAAGTTGCACGTGGAAGATGGACAGTCAAAGCTGTATTATTAGTTAGAGTATGTTACAGACACTTTGAAACAAGAGGGCACTTGTGTGAGTAAAGTTGGCTAAGTTGTCCAGCCACTGCACACGCATTTGAAGATGGAAAAAAATGGACTGGGCTGGGCTGTCCCACGTTAAAATGTCACCGTGGCTTGAGTGGAATATATCCGAGGAGGCACAAATGCTTATCAACTGAACTGTCCCAAACAGCTGTCCTAAACCAGATGCAGGGACGCCTTTATCTATTACAGTAGCTTGTGAGTAGCCTAAGCCTATATACTTTATTACCTTATGTCAGCTGAAAGCTGAGCCATATTTTGAAGGATTAATCTGAAATACACATTTCTGTGCAGCAGGCTATATGCTTTGTTTCTTATTATGAAGGAAATGTGTTCTCAAAGTAATGCAATGTTCAGGTTATTGAGCAACCATTTACGCACACCGATGCGCAAATGGTAACGTGGTTAATTAATGTATTTGTGCAAGATGGCCCTAACATTTGTGTACATACTTCAAACAGTACAATCCAACATGTACCGATGTCTCTGGTTCACATTTGGCACATTTCACTCAGGTTTTTTTTTCATCTCACTAATGTCAATTTGTCTGCTGACCTCACTCAGCAACAACATAGCAGTGATCACCCCATGATGTGCACTGCAATGTAGTTTCAAATGCACTGCATTGCAGATGCTTTTTTTTAGAGTAAAAAACTAAAAAAGAAGAAGAAGACACGTGTGGCATACATGATCTGGGCAGATTGCCCCAGGAAATGTGCCAATCTCAACCCAAAACAAAGGTCATGCTTAGGGCTGTGTCTGTGTGCTGCATTTACCCGACCTGCTTGTCATTAATGCATACAAATATCTATGACCGATATTTTTATCAGATGTCTGGTAAATTTTAACCATGCCAGTTACAGTGATCAACAGTTTAAAACCCAGTTTAAAACCCTAGCACAATCTCTGAACGGTTATGCCGCCATGTAGAACCACTTTTAACAATTCTTTTACTTTGAAAATGAGTAATTTCCTGTGAAATAGACGTTATTTCGGCCCGCGCTGCACGCGGGCCAAAATACGAATACGGGCACGCGTGGAGGGGGGCCCGCGTGGAGGGGGGCCCCGGCCAGCTCTTTGATATTGACCCCCCTGCCAAAAATACTCTCGACGGCCCTGGATCCCACTATTGAGATTTTTCTAATATTTTGTGGAAAGATTTGAGATGACAAATTCTGAACAGAACTGCTATCTTTTATTATTAGCCAGTTGTTGTGACTGTGAGTTTGTGGCTGACCACCATCTATGAAGATGACAATTAACAAAAGTAAAAAATATGTTGCCTATCAACCATTCATTAATGTGCAATAAGTGTTAAATGGCATTATATTAGGAATAGTACTGTAATCATGTATTGATCGCCTCTTGTCTTGATTTATCAAACATGATATCATGGGACGATATATGATCAGTAACAGGCTTGATAAGCCCAAAGCTGATTGATACCGGGTACTCAATAAATGTGTTATCAAGTATGAAACAGCCTTGTGTTTGAGGGCTTATAAAATAATCTCGTCATATCTTGTCAATGGCATTGAATGAGTTAACCACTTGTACTTATCATACGACAACATTTGCTGATCTAGAAGCTAACAACGCTGCCCTGCAATGCACCGTTCAGTTGCGTGTAATTGTAGCAGAGGGAGACAGAGAGAGACTTGGTGGAGGACACACACAGAAAAGGTGTCATTGTTTCAATGGAGGAGTATTAACCTTTGGAGGCTTAGAGAGCACTGTCATCACTGGCATACCAAAAAAAGGGAAGGAGAAAAAAAAAGAACATGGCGGAAGAAGACAAATGAGAGGAATTAGGTGTAACCCAGTTAACGGCTAGGGTGAAAACGAAAAGTTCTGGGTGCAAGTCAAAGAAAAAAAAATCCCACAGTAAGGGAGAGAATGGTGGCATCGTTGGGGCATTAAGCGGCAATAACTTGCATTTAGGCTATACAGTCTCTTGACGAAGAGGAATGTGCTTAATATTGCCCGGGCAAATAGAATTTCAAGATGGATGCTCGTAATCAGAAGCTACAAAAAGCCTTTGGAAAGCATGGGAGGGAGAGATATGGAATCCAGCGCTTGGCAGTACAACCTAGAGGGTTCGAAATGGAGTCTCCCGTAACCTAATGTCAGACCGCACTAGCCCATTAAGCTAAAGCTCTGGCATTTGCTTGCAGGGAGCCGACGGAAACTCCTTTATAGGTCAGGGCGAGGCGCTCACTCATGGAGCTAACGCGGGTTCCCAGGTGCCGGGAAGGGCAATCACTCAAGTCCCTAGTCTCCAAAGAGCGTCCATTACACTGGTGTTCTGACAGTGTTGGCCCATGGGCTTCTTCACCTCCTGCCTGTGTTTATCGAAGCAACGAACATTACGTTGTTCAATCCCCAGGTATGCCATTGTCTCACGACTTCAAGATGTGCTTAAAGTAAATGAGAGAAAACAGCCATAAAATGCAGACAGACTTGTTTTTTCCCCTCACTCAGGTTTCACCATTAAAGTATAGCTTCAAAGGCAAGAGAAAGAGAGAGACCGCTTCATCTGTATGCTAGGTCAATGCAAGAGACACATTACTATGTATCTTTTCTTTCAAACTCCTCATTTAAGCTGCTTTCTTGTCAACATTGAGTGATGTATTCAAAGTGACGAGCCAGTTTAGAACTGCCGTGGTGTCACCGGCATGCCTTATAAGCTCCTCATTAGCAGCCACATTTTCCTTGCATGACACTTGATGTTGCTGCTGGAAATCTTGAACCCTCCACTCATTTCAACTCATGGGTTGATTCCTGAATCCTGAATATTGCAGTTGGTTGAAAAACTGGAGTCCAAAGTTGCCAATTTTCTTACTGGTGCCGACTTGTTTTGCTTGTGGTGTCGAAAGACATTCGTCAGCCCTGTTTAAACTCATGGCTGTTTGAAAATAGCAGATCTACAAGCTCACACTGCGTTGTGACTGCTATTTTCAATTATATAGGCTATTATATCTTGGGACATTCTGCATAAGAGTAGCTTTTACTTTCGGTAAGTTAACCCTCTAAGGCCCGCATTAAGAAATACTTGAAATAAAAAATTGAAAAAAATCAGATGGTGTTGTAGGAGTCCTATTAACACCTTCTAAGCCTGGCCGTACTCCCTCGGACTTCCTACTGGGTCCCATCAGCCACGCCGTCTATTCCCGGACTTTTGATATAAATTATAATAAAAAAAAAAAAATCATCGGAAATTCTTCTCTGTGTCTTTTTGGAGCGATCTGAAAGGGTTAATATGCTCTGACAGTCATTTTCTGGTGCTGGGTGTGATACTCCTAATATCCAGCAGGCCACGCCGTTGACTCACATTCTGGATGGATGGCTGGCCAGGAGGAGCCTCATCCTCTCCCCAGTGTTGAAACTCAGCAAGAAGCTCAAACAAGATGGCTGGTCTTTGTCTCTGTTCGTGGATCGCGGTTTCAATCACGTTCGGGCGCCGCTTCTCTATCGCTCCTTTCCCTGCTTCGCCGCACGTAAACGAATGGAATTGATCTCCCCTCCGCCTCGCCAAAGTAAGATCGCCGACCTCTGCAGGATGAATATGTACGCTGTGTCGAGCACTCCAGTACGTGTTGTTATCATGTGGGCTTTGTTTTTTTTAAAACATGTTTGTAAATAAATGGCTTATTTCTTCGGCGCTACCTCTGTTCAGAGGGTTCTGCCGCGGCTTGCAACGTGTTAAGAGGAAAATGTAATGTTTTTTTCAAAAAAATGTTTTTGTAAGATTTTATAGCCATAAATCAAAAATCATAAATCATGCTCTAATTTACATATGGGGGATATTTTTCACAATGATAACATATGTACATGTTCTAGACATTCTAATGATCACCAAAAAAAATAGTACAGGCATTTTACTTATGTTTTTGTGAGGAATAGCTTCCATGAAAAAGTGAGATGTTGTTCGTCAAAACTCTGGAATTTCAGCGGGTGTGGCGGGTGTGAATGTCAGCCCCTGTGGGGGGTATTTATATGCAAATATTGTGGCCAATGGCATTGTAATACTAAACAATAGAATCCAATGGTGGTGTTTAGGTGGTAGGGGGAGCTAAAATAAAATGATTTAAACCTTTTTTTGGATAAAATACAAACGTTGTAATATTACAACCGTGGGCCTTAGAGGGTTAAGCATATTTAGATGCCAATACTGTTGTACTTTATTTGTAACAGTAGGGTACGTACTGTACATCGCAGTATGGATACTTTTACTTAAAGGACAACTCCTCCCTAAAACGCTTCTAGGTTTATTTTCCTACTTATGTTGATCCCAAAAGACTGTCACAAATGCCCCTGTTGTCCAGTTTCCCCAGCAGAAGCATTTCTGCCTAATAGACCCCATGGACAGTCTTTTTGGATCAATATAAGTAGGAAAATGAGCCTAGAAGTGTTTTAGGGAGGAGTTGTCCTTTAAGTCAAAATAAATAGTACTTTTTTTTCCACCACTGATGTACATTAGCTGTTCTCAAAGTCGTACCAAATATCATCTCACTCTCCTAGTAAAGAATCTTCATCCAGGGTTTTGACCAGACTTACTAACGCACACAACTTTAACACAGGCTCTTTTCTCAAATATTTCTATACACATTATGGATGGGCGTTTGGGCGACCCATAGTGTGATGTCATAGTTATACCAATTGACATCATTAGGCTTGACCACAGCATTATATTATTGTTCTTGTCGGGCAGAAACCTTGTATCTCCAAGTTTCAAACGTGTATGTTTTTTTATTGAACCGATCTGCCAGCTACAGCTTGCAGATCGGCTATTTTCACTACTTTAAATAGTTTTTAAAATAATAACAAAAGGAAGGTTTTGGACATACAAGGTTTCCAACCGACAATAATATATTGTTGCAGTCCAAAACCGTTACTTTACAAGAATCCAGGATTTTTTGTGTCACAAGCTCTTGTTAATACTTTTCATTGGTTCAATATTCATAAAATCGGCACTTTCACATTAGTATATATTATTATCAAGAATAGCAAAAAAGGCATCACAATGGAATATATTGTGAGCTTGTAAAATAGGCTATTTTTGCTACTTTGGCGTGGCACTCTTGTTCAATGCAGTAGTTTCTGCATGTAGACCGATTTCTCAGAGCGGCAACCATGACTGCGGTGTCAACTAGCTGTGTGTGTGTGTGTGTGTGTGTGTGTGTGTGTGTGTGTGTGTGTGTGTGTGTGTGTGTGTGTGTGTGTGTGTGTGTGTGTGTGTGTGTGTGTGTGTGTGTGTGTGTGTGTGTGTGTGTGTGTGTGTGTGTGTGTGTGCGCGCGCGGGCGGCTGTGCACCGACACCGCAACTACATGGCAGTCGCTCTGGAAAAAGGTCTGTGATACATTAAGTAGCCGAATCGATATCGGTAGCCTACTTGAATGCAGCGAACAAAGCCAAGCCAAGCATTTCAAACGAAGCCTATAAAACGAACGGCTCCCAAATCAAGTCAAGCATTAATCTATCTTCACGGATATGTTTTCCTACTTTTCTGTTTATCAGCTAACGGTTCCAGACCAAACGCTTTAGTTTATTTTAAAAGCCAAGCCATTAAAAATGTAAGCGAAACATGGCTTTACAAGAATGACTTTACCCGTTAATCCCCTTGTTTTGAAATCTATGTAATAAATCATATTTCAGGACGTTCAACAACATTGGACATTTGATCCATAAATTGGATGAATTTAATATTGTTCTGCGGCACTGGACCGATTAGGGCGCTTCAGACGTCACTAGTGGTGCACTCCGGTGTTCCATATTATAAGCAGGCACTTCTAGAACTAATTAAAGTGTTAAATGCAGTCTGAGAACTGCTGACTGCCGCTTTGAAAAACAGAACCGGAGTGTGGCTGCTAGAGCAGCACATTATCGTAGGACGAACAATTATACATATAATATTTTAATAATATTATTTATACAAGTCGTTTCTTTAAGTTTTGGTTAACCAGTCCTAAACGGATAGTGGTTTGCTTTTGTGTGCATGCATGGTTAACCATACACCTGCCCCAGTAGTGGAAGGTAACTAAGTACATTTACTGTACTTAACTTAGCCTTGACCCCAATATTGAGGTACAGTATATTTACTTTACTTCAGTATTTCCATTTTTGAATACTTGATACTTCTACTCCACTACATCTCAGAATCAAGTGACGTTTTTTCTTAACAGCTGCACTTTACTAGTTACTGAAACATCTTCTAAATGTTTCGAAAATAGACAAATACAAGCTCCTTGTGAGCCTGTAGATCAGCTATTTTAGAATAGCTTAAATATAAAATGGGGCTTACAGCAAGTGGTAATTGATCAATAATTATAGCCTAATAACAATGTTTACGATTCTGAAATGGGCATTCTGCATTATACAGTATGAGTACTTTTTCTTTTGCTACTTTAACTATGTGTTCATGCTAATATTTTCGTACTTGGAAGTTGGCCCTAATTAACATTTTGAATACAGGACTTCTACTAGTATTTTTACATTGTGGTATTGCTATACTTCTTCCGCCACTGACCTGCACCCATCCCTCACACACACACACACACACACACACACACACACACACACACACACACACACACACACACACACACACACGTACAAAGGCACACATTACCAGTGTGAGAAACTACGAGAAAATGATCGATGCCCTTCCCTCCAATGCAGGTAAACGTATTTAATTAAATCATCCAACAAGGGCAGCCCCCCTCCACTGCACCATTCCCCATTATGCAAACAGCGTGCGACTACCCTTGGCAGTAATGGCACAAATACAACGCAGTCGTCTGCGGATTTGGATTAGGGACCGGTGAGATATGAGCGTTTTAAATTAATGAGTGTGCACTCGGCTCTAATTCAAGGCCAGCGCATGCAGGCTCAGGCCAGCCAAGCCAGACAGCAAAGCCCGGCCCGGGCAGAAGTGTTTGTTTTATCCTGTTTCTTGAAATGAGCAGTAAATCCCCCTCCTCATGCCCGGGAGAGGTCAGCTGGGGTCGAGTGGTGTGTGTGTGTGTGTGTGTGTGTGTGTGTGTGTGTGTGTGTGTGTGTGTGTGTGTGTGTGTGTGTGTGTGTGTGTGTGTGTGTGTGTGTGTGTGTGTGTGTGTGTGTGTGTGTGTGTGTGTGTGTGTGTGTGTGTGTGTGTGTGTGTGTGTGTGTGTGTGTGTGTGAGTGAGTGAGTGAGTGAGTGCAGTGGTGTAAAGTAACTAAGTACTGTACTTAAGTACAATTTTGAGGTATTTGTACTTTTATTGTATTTCCATTTTCCAATAGTTTTACTTCTACTCTCTAATCTCAAATCCAAAATATTGTAATTTTACTCCACTACATTTATTTAAAAACTTTAGTTACTAGTTACTTTGCAGATTTAAATGATTATATTATAAAACATACATAATTATACCTAGGCTATTTATGTGTATTATGTGTATATTTATGCATCGCGGCGCGTTGTGAGCTTGTAGGTCTGCTATTTTCTAACATGTTGTACTTTTACTTTTGGTACTTTGAGTACATTTTGATGCCAATACTTTCGTACTAGGGGTGTAACAATATAGTAACTGTATCGAAATATCGTTTTCAACTTAAAAAACCGAAGTATATCGAAATGAAAACAGCTAAAATCGAATCGTATCGTTTTATTTTGTATCGTATCGAATCGGCAGTGCAAAGAATCGATTGTATCGATACTACCTTCTTGTGCATTGTATTTTGCTTTTTTAAGAAGAAAACATAAAAAAGGGGGGTTTCATTACTTTTCCTTTCCATATAGCTACACTGGTCTATCGATAAATGTGTGTAATCTCTGTGTTCATGTCAAGGTGCAGGTTTGTCAACATACAATGACCATGTATTTGGCAGATAATCAGTGTTTCCCTTAAAAACCTGCACTATCCACACCTTTCACACAGATTTAATTTCTTTGATAAATAGTTACTATATCGATTTTAAATCATTGAATCGAATCGTATCGTGTTGCCATGAATGAATCAATATCGTTCATGTATCGTATCGTCAACCATGTATCGTGATATGTATCGAATCGCTATTAAAATGTATCGTTACACCCCTATTTCGTACTTTTACTCTACATTTTGAATTCCGGGCTTTTACTTGTAACTTCTACACGGCAGTATTGCTACTTTTACTTGAGTAAAATGTGAGTACTTTTTCCACCGCTGTGTGTGTGTGTGTGTGTGTGCGTGCGTGCGTGCGTGCGTGCGTGCGTGCGTGCGTGCGTGCGTGCGTGTGTGCGTGCGTGCGTGCGTGTTACTTTACTTGTGAGGGCCAGATATCCATACTGGTATTGTAGAATCTGAGAAGTAGACATTGGGCCTCATTCAAAAAGCCATTGGTACATTTGCTACAATATTTTAGTGTAGACGTGACGTGACGTGACGTGACGTGACGTGACGTGACGTGACGTGACGTGACGTGACGTGACGTGACGTGGCGTGATGTGACGTGACGTGAGTGTACCAGGGGTCATCGATGTGTCCCTACATGGACAAATGTCTACGTGGCAAAACATATAATTCTTAGGCAAGACTTATAAAACCATTTATAATTCTTATTTTGATCACAATATGTACAGAATATGTATGACACTTATTTACCACGACACCATGGCATAATATGAGTCCAACTATCACTAGTGGTTCTCAAAGGTTTTATTTGCAAGGACCCCCTTAACTCTGAGAGTGTACACAATCTACACATGGAACCAAATAGACCCGTAAGGGTCCATTTGGTTCCATTTGTACACTCTCAGAGCCCTGGGATTGAGGAAAAAAGGGCAGTGTTGGAGGAAGTAGTCAGAGGTTTTACTTAAAGGAGTAGTTCACCCCCAAAATGATTTTGTTTCTATCGATTACTCACCGATAGTTCAATAAAAAAATAAAAAATGTGTCGCATTCCTAAGTCAACAATTTGATTATAATAAATTTACCCCATTGATTCCGAATGGAGACCCAAATGCATTTGGGAATCAAAGGGACTACAAAGAGTCTCCTCAAAAATATATATACATATATTATTGAACTCAAGTCTCCATGGGGTGAGTAATCGATAGAAAGAAAAAGGTCATTTTGGTGGTGAACTACTCCTTTAAAGGCCCGCTGACAGACACACCCTGAAATTATAATAGCATGATACAGTAGGTCACGTGGTCTCTCTGGCCGGCTACAGACCTAAAGGCACAAAAACGAGTGTGTGTCGTGGGGGGGAGGCGGGGGGCAGACACAGCACAATGCATTGCGGATGGAAGTCGAGTGGTTTGAAGTCGAGTGCGAGTCGTGTGGTGTTGTGTGGTTGCGTCCAACTTGCTCACGACTCGCACTAGACTTCAAACCACTGGACTTCCATCCGCAATGCATTGTGCTGTCTCTGCCCCCCGCCTCCCCCACACAACTCTCACTCAACTTGTGCGTTCCAGTCTGAGTGCAGCCTCTGAAGTGAAAACGGTCTGAAACAGTCTGAAACTCATGTCACAGTGTAATCTGCCCCTCGCCCCCCAACAACAGCTGACCAGTACATTAGGTAGTCTAAGTACAGTCAATTAATTTGATTGGCTTATAATTGCGCATTCCCACAATCACATCATAAAAATGACAGTACCCCTTTAAGTAAAACTAGCAACACAACAATTTACAAATACTACAAGCAAAAGTCCTGGTCAAACTATAGTATTGGCAAAAAGTATTGGCATGAAAATATACTAAAAGAACCAAAGTTAAAGTACGAAATCTTTCCTGAAAAAAAGCTGATTAACAAGCTTGCAGCTCGTCGCACTACGCCACGTCGTGAGCTTGTTGTTCAGTGTGGTCGCATACATCTAAATCTGCAAACTAACATGTAACTACAGCTGTCAAACAATTGTATAGTGGAGTAATAAAAAGTATAGTATTTGCCTCCTCAAATGTAGTGGAATGAAAGTATTATGTACTGCAAAAAAAATGCTGATGGACAAACGCGTTGTGAGCTTGTCCTAACAGAAAACAGAATAGACACTAGAATAGAGCCCTGAGGGCCCTTAAGTGGTTAAGTACAGTATTTGAGTAAATGTACTTTGTACACCACTGAAGAGGGAAGGAAGGGGGGGGGGGGGGGGGGGGGGGGGGGAGAGAGAGAGAGAGAGAGAGAGAGGCGTTGGGAGGCTTATTACCAGTGGATCAAAAGTCCCAGTGAACCGCTTTAGCGATACTCCGTTGTTCTACTGAGAAGGGAGGCAATTCTGTCGTGCCCCACTTTCTACTTATGTCTGACCTTTATGTCTTCCGCCCAGTTTTACCACGGCGAGTGTAATGTCTACCTCTCCGCAGATGCAATACCGCCTTGTTACCACTTAAACCGCGCAGGCCTCATAATCGTCTCCCCGAGGGCCAATATGTTGCTGACGAAAAGAACCACATCTTGACTCCCCACCGCACACGGACACGCGCTCACGCTCACGCATACACACACCACTCCGATCTCACATTTTTTCTCTTTAATGCCTTGGCACAAAGGTTGCAGAGCAATAGGCCAAGTGGAAACGCTGGGAAATGTGAGTCCATGCACGTTTTCGTGCCTTGGCGTTGAAATGTTTTATTAAAAATGTGTGCTTTGCTGGAGGAGAGTCTTAAGAGAGAGTTTAGGTGGAACCTCATTAAAAGTGTGAAATGCTATGTGAGAGGTTAAAAAAAGAAGCTGTTGTTCATATTGGCTGTATGGACTTTGGCTTCATCATCTGGTAATTAACCAGAGAGAAGTCTGCCACAGCACAGTTTACAGAACAGATGTGCCGTTTCAAGTCTTTACTGCTTTACTGCTCTTTTCCTGCAAATGTCCTGCAAATGCCTTTCACATTTTTATGGAGAATTATTGAGCGTATTTTTTCAGAAACCTGCAAATGGCAAGAAACCACTCCATTCCCATTGAAAGGCGGAATCCACCTTCGAAGTCAGAGAAGCTCATAAAAATAGCTGATCTACAAGCTCATTGTTCTGCCAATCCACTGGACATCTACTGTCATGCCAATGGCAGGATGTGTGAAGTTTTGAAATGGTGCATTTGTAACTATACTTGTAAGGACATCAACAATTTAGGACTGTTTTTATGAATTCGAAAAAAACAAGAAAAAAAAAACAAGCCGGAAAATAGTGGATCTATAAGCTCAAAACACATTGCTCTTTGACACATTTTGAGCTTGTAGATCTGGCATATTTTATGTACACTGGCACAGGCGCACAACTGAGTATAAATCAGTGGTGTGTTCTACATTTTTCATAGTCAAGCATAGCCATTCCAAAAACCGTCTGAGATATGGAGTATCTGATACACAGGAGTACAGGCTGGGGCAGCTAGAATGTGGACTTAAGCCTAGTCTGAGGTGAAAATGTGTGGCCAGTGTCTTTATTGAGGTGATAATGGCAGCTGGCGAAGGCATTCAAACATTAAATAAACAATAGACCTGCCACACTTAATAATATTCAAACTTCATGCAGTGACCGTGCGCGAACACACATATACGCGCACATGTGCACGTGTCGTGCGTGTGGGAGAGAGGGAATACTTACAGATGCCATCCAAAAAACAAAACTAGAACGCACCACTGGTATAAATGAGGCATAACGTCAACCCCAACACAGCCTCTACATGTCTAATCCTAATTCTAGACCCTTGATTATTTCCTTAATTTTTGGCCTGAGAGTATTCATTATTATGTATTTTTTTCTTTTTACTGAAAATCAAAACAAAACGACCATTTCTCTTGTGAGGACCAGGAACATGGTATCTACTATGGGCCTCATTCATGATGCACGGGTACACACAGATTGTATAGCCTACTAAAACAAAACTACGAGTGTTTCACACAAGGATGGGACAATATGAAAATTTCATGTCACGATTATTTTGACCAAAAAGACCAAAAGAACAAAAATTGCGATTTACTATATTATTGCAATAATCAATATATCCCCATTCCCCAACATCCATTATTCTGGGGCGGAACATTTGCCAAAAATAGCTGATCTACAAGCTCACAACGCTACACATTGCGACGCATTGTGAAACGTTGTGAGCTTGTAGATCAGCTATTTTTGACAGCGATTTGGTAGTGAGTGAAAAAACACTGTATCAAGTATGTTATTTCCAGTTCCATTTTACAAATATTTATAGAGGGTTTAGGTGGTACCCCAGTGCATGACGGAGGATAATTTCACTATAAATTAAAATCTCCACAATACGATTATTGTGAGTGTTTTTTTAATCATGATAAATGATAATAACGATTATTGTCCCATCTCTAGTTTCACTTGCATTGTCTTGTCATTGTTATCAATTCTCTTTATATTTTTGGTGCACTGAAAAACATGTCTGCCCTGAGGCACACGTATGTGCCACAAATCATGCGTAGCTGTAGGTAGAATGCTTTATTCTTCATGCAAAGTCAATTACAATAGTGCCCACCCCCAAATAAAATGTTTATGTGCCCTACATTTGTAAAAAATGTAATCAGTTAAACGTTAAAATTGCGTGGATGGATAATGGTCTTATGATGTACATCAGGGTTCCCCAATAGGCGTCCCGTGGGCCATTTGCGGCCCGCGGGGGGGCTACTGTCAGGCCCCCACCAACCCCAGTAATAATGGTGGTATAAGAGCAGCAACAACAACACTAGTATATTGTCGTTGTCAGGTGGAAACCTCGTATCTCCAAATGTGTACGTTCTTTCGCAAAGTAAAGCCCTGCTTCATCATTCAAGGCCGTCTTACAAAAGTAATGAAAACAGCAGATCTACAAGCACTATTTTCACTAGTTTAAATCATTTTTAAAATGATAAATGCAAAACGAACGGTTTTGGACATACAAGATTTTCACCCAACAACGACGATATCTGAACTGTCGCTGAAGTAGTGGGAACGCCACCGTCGCCATCTGCAATGTTGTGGCCCTCAGCTTGGTACCCTAGACATGATTCGGCCCTTGGGGAAAACTAATTGGGGAACCCTGATGTACATTAAAACTGATTGCTTTACATTTTTCAGTTGACACAGCGTTAAGGGTTTTTGCCTACAGTATGTTGGATTATGTCTGGATTAAATATTTGGCCATTCCCAATCTCGATGTAGGAGAGGATAAGCTTTCCCTTTGTGATCAATATAAATCCATCCATAACCAATCGGGTAGAGTGATAGCGGCATTCCAATATATCCTTAATTCTTGCACCATCTTTTCTATTCTAAAAAATCTGTAGAATAGACTAACATGCTTTATTAGCCTATTTGGTCCTGTGATGTTAAACTGTAACTTTTTTTCTACTCATTTAAACATGAGAGCAATAGTTCCTTCACGTTAAAAGGTGGGCTTCACGTTAGATAATTACGGTTGCCTTTTATGGTGTTAAATGGGGCATGGAACAATGCAAATGGGGCTCATGTGAACAAGCGTTTAATTTACGTGGTGGGATTCATCATTTTGTACACAAATCAAGACTTTACACAGTCTTCTTTTTTTCACCCCAAAAAGACAATAGTGTTAGTCTATGATGGGATGAGTGGCACGGAATTTACTTTTAAGTTATTTCAGGATAGTATTCAGTTGTTTAAACGTCATATGTGTGGTCAATTTTACCATGACAGAGCCAATTTTAAAATATCGCCACACCGTTAGAGCCAGAACCGGACCCTCCTGGGCGGGCATAGCCGGCTAAAGCAGCCTCATGTAGCCAACTAAAGCAGATAGACGGATACATGTGTATCCCGGGGAGGCTCTCTCCATTCCAACATGTCGCCACTCCGAAATTGACTTCTTATTGTCGGGGTGGCGACACTCCCATGGGACTAAGGTTTAGTGTTAGGGTTAGAGATAGGGTTAGTGTCGGAATGGAGACATGTCGGAAAGGAGACATGTCGGAGTGGAGAGATGCACTTGTATCCCGGGACGATACACACCGGTTCTATGAATTCTCACAACGCCGTGGCATATTTTTAAATAGGCTGTCATGATTAATTGACCACATTTATGGAGTTTAAACAACTAAATACTATCCTAAAACAACTTACACGTTAATTCCGTGCCACAAAAAACTAGTTTGAGGACCCTTTTAGGGTTGAACATTTTAGACGATGGACATTTTAATGGTAGACACTCGGTTTGATTCGGGTTGAGTCGAGGTGGCGCTTTGCGTTGTGGAACTCCGCTATCCAACGAAGTGCTCGAAGCGTCCATCGGTTGTATGCTTAAAAAACGTGGGGAAATAGTGCACATTCAAAGGGTAGATTTGAAGAGGTCTACGAAATGGGACGGCACTCGGCGCGCCCCAGTGACGTCATCGCACTTTAAACCCTAAGTGTTTTGCCAATTAGTTTGAGGGCTCACATGCAATGCCCACAGGTTAGGAATCACTGACTTAGAAAGTCCTCTGCCTCCACTTTTGTTTTTGCTGTGACGTGTACTTATCTACTGATGCTCACATTTAAATATGGAACAGTGGCATGGCCAAATGTGCCCTTGGGGATCAGTGGTTTTGCTTTCCCAGTCATGTTATCTCATCTCATCTTATCTGGTGGTCTCGCCATGGAGACTGTGCCCGCCCTGCCTGCCAATCTGCCTGCTCCCCTGTGACCTCTGCCTCTCTTCCTGCTTCAAATCATATTACCTGCCTTCCGGCAGATCATTCCCACGCATGGCTACAGTCAGTGGTGAATTAGTATCTGTACATTTACTCAAGTACTGTACTTAACGGACAACTTTGTTTTTGAACAAGGATTCATATGTTGTAATTGGAGAAAAGAAAATATAATTTACTGCTTTCTATTGTTTTAGACATTTTAACCATTTTGATTTCAGTGGGTGGGGTGTGTACAAGTGGCTAAATCTTTTAGACACAATAAGCAACCACAGCGTTAACTTGTAAGCTTGTAGATCTGCTATCTTTGAAACCTTTGACAGAGAATCTGTGACAGTGAAAGCACATTATTCTAACCAATGAAAATGTATTAACAAGAGCTTGTGACTAAATAATAACTACATAGGAGCATGTCCTGAAAAGTAACGGTTTTGGACATACTGTTTAAGGTCCTCCTCCTCACAGTGACTATATAGATCAGTGGTTCTCAACCTGTGGATTGGATTTTTGCGGGGGTCCCCAGAAGACAATCTAAGGACTTTTAAGACCTTTTTAATACCCTCCAAAAAAAGAAAGAAAAAGAAAAAAAGATCATTACTGCATAAAAAGTAAACAATAAACTATACTATAAAAACTGGTCAAAACATTGGCCAAATTGTCAAATAATATAAGAAAGAGGCAAAAAAATTATAGCCGATCTAGAAGCTCATAACGCCTCGCAACACGAGGCGTGAGCTTGTAGATCTGCTATTTTCACAATATTTATCTGTGGAAAAGTGTCAAACAAAATCTAATGCCTAAATTCGTACAAATCAGGGTGGGGCTTCCCCAGTTCAAATATGATTATTTTGGGGTGGTCACAGCCTGAAAAAAGGTTGAAAACCACGGACATGGATGGTTAAAATAATAATCCAAAAAGGGATTGAAGATATGGATTGCAGCTTTAATTTATACCAAAATCTGTGGTGAGAAGAGAACCCAAAGGCAGAGGTTAGCTTGTGTAAAGATATCATTCCTCTACTATAGTAGGCTACTATATCTGGCAGGTGTCCCACTTTATGCTGCATATTTTCTAAAATCCTCTTTCTTTTTTCCCTTTCCTGCCAACTGTCTGACAATAAATGTTCTAGTAACTAGATGACTGAGCTGAAATGAGTGTCGGGTATAACAATATGCAAATTTGTGTCCCAGCGAAAACTGCAGTGATTTAAAAAAGAAAAAGAAGAAGAAGAAAAAACCTATTAAAAGTGATATGCCTGATTTTGGTCTCTGTTGTACGACGGTATTGCACACCGACATTAGCCAATCTTCAAGCTCATAACATGACACGCTGCTGCGCCACACTCAGCACCCCTAAAAACCAGTACTTGGGATTTGTTGATGTAAATGTTCACATAGAGTGTAATAATTGGTAAAACAAACTTTTGGCCTATTTGTGGATAAGGGAGTCTTACTGGTATTTATTTGACCGCGGACCCCCATCTCAAAATATTTTGTTCCAGGGACCCCCCAGAACTAAAGATTTGACTTAAAAATGTTCGGAATGTTCAAGTGGGCCCCGGGTATGAAGGACAGTTTGAAGTATGGTAGTGGGTAAGGCTGAGGTCCACCAGGCTGGTGGGTGGGTGGAGAGGTGCATTGTGGGAAGAAGCCATACTGCTCCTGCCCGTGCCCTTCACCTCATTGATTTACCATTACGCTTTCTCCAAGGTACGGAAGGAGTCCATTAAAGGGGAGCCTTCGTATGCAGTGTGTAAGCGTAATGAAGATTCCATCCTGCGCGCACGTGCGAGGGCCATGCACAAACTAAGTACATTTACTTTAGTACAATTTTGAGGTAGGCCTATTTTAGCTTTTCGTGCTTATTTCCCAAATCCTATAGGTAAATAGTTATGCTCTTCGACAACAGCCAGTTTACAAGCTCACAATGTGTGCCGATGAAAGATTTTGACACATCTTGCAAAAGGAACCACAAATTGTGAAATGGGACATTCTGGATAGTGAGTTTACTTTTCGTAATAAACTTTAACCATATTTTGATGCCAATACGTTTTTTGTAAAATGTGTATTAACGTTTGAATGAAGGAATAACCCCCCACCGGCCAAACACGCACGTACACACACGCACACACACGCACACACGCACACCATTACACCATTACACCTGGTCCCATTTGGATCAGTGGTGAGTCGAGTCAGTCGACTGTTAATGCAGAATCAATGCTCCAAATTAACCAGCGGACCTGGCCACCCCCACCCATATCTCTCGCTCTGGACAGGAAATGCCCTTGGGCTGAGTAAGGGAACACACACACACGCACGCACGCACGCACGCACGCACGCACGACAGCGGTGCACAACTAAGTATAAAGCTCTCAAATCGTACTTTTGTGGACTTTGGGCCATCACAAGTAGTACAAGAAAACACACACACACACACACACGCATATGCATATTATTATTTAAAAGCAAAGCGGTTGCCCGCTGGAAATAATAACGCGCGCGCCGACAAGCGACAGAGTGCACGCTGAGGTCTCCTAGTCTAATTTGCCGAGTGCTGCATCCATTAGGATGAAAAAAGAAACACGGTATCCCAGGCGTAGGGGGTGCTGCCGCTGATAAGGTCAAAGGCGTAGCGAATGTTTTCCGACGCTCGTTTCCTACACCCACCCCTACCGCCCCCACCCCACTCCCCCACCCGACATAATCGGAAACCGCAACTCCGGAACATCTGCATAATGTTCCATGTAGGCCAGGGGTGTCCAAACCTTTTTCAAAGGGGTCCACACTAGAAAATATTAAAACACCCAAGGGTCGACTATATCTCCTGACATAATGTACTTTTGGTCGGACCATAACAAAGTCACCTAGATATGCATTGCATTAAAACAATTTTATTTAACTATCATCATCGATATTTAATACCAATGGTCTTTTGTCAGGCGTCTGCCCTGAACAAAACACAAATAACTAAGCCATATTTCACATTACCAAATGTAACCAGACGTGCAAGGTAAAATAATACAATAAAATAGCCTTTCTTTGACCCCTACAGAATGAGACAACAGGAAACAAGTTATTCTCTGGGAAAATGTTCTTGTTTGACGGTGCTGGTGGGCTGTGTATAATACAATTTAGGAATGAGGCAGAGGGCCGTATACAATTCGTCCTCGGGCCGCATTTGGCCCTCGGGCCGCACTTTGGACACCCCTGATGCAGGCAATACCGTAGCTGTAGGGCAGAAACCTTGAACTGCATCCATATTCTTTTTTTTTTCTTTTATGTTTCTTTATGAACCCCTTCGTACACACAGAAATCTCCAAGCTGACTCAAAACTCAAACTTTTAGATCTGCTATTTTTTGCTATTTTCAAAAATAAAGTTAAAGTGAGAATGGTTATAATTAAGCCTCAATTATTATTTAAAATTACATATTGTCCAATGTATATGGTAGAGTGTTAATACAACAATAAAATTGGGGTGGTTGTATTTTGTCTCCCTGTTCTTCTATTGAGACATTTAGATTTGTGTCAAAGGTCTCACCTGTCTCACCTAGACACAGGATCTGACACGAATTTCGACCTGATGGTCAACATTCAATTTATCCCCGAGCAAGCAGGTTGGCTCTATTAGCTCAATGGTAAAAATGCCAGCACCAGGTTCAAATCCGGGTAGAAGAGGAACGTTACAGTGCTGCTTTAAAGAGGTGGTGCCATAGTTTTCTACTTTTTCTGTTTTGTATGTGTCTATGGAGTTAACATTACTCTAATAGACCCCCAGGTGTGGTAATAATATGCAAATATGTCTTCCCTGTGTATTTTTGGTTTCTTTCTGAAGGCCGAAAGCCGACGACTCAAAAGGACCAATCGAAATACACCGATTTAGTGACACAATAAAATCACCCCTCCCCTTTTTACCATACAACAGCTGTGGGTATGGCTACCCACCTGACAACCAGGTATACTTAATGAACAGGTGGGTGTCTGTGGCCACATAAAAACATACGTTTAACGTTTTATTTATATCGAACCAATGACAAGTAGTATATTAACATGGGGGTTACACATCTCCATTCAGGAACATTGCTATTCAGAAGATTGACTTCCATTATTCTAAATGGAGGTGTCACCTAAACCTAACCTTAACCCTAACCCTATCCTCAGTAAAACTAACGCTGGTGAATGCTAACCTGGTGAAATGCTAACCTGCCAACGCTGGTGAATGCTAACCTGGTGAATGCTCAGCCCCTGTTTCTATAAGTGTGGGTGTTTTGAATTTTTTTTTCTTAATGGAGACCCGTCCCCTAACAAGGGCTTGTGACTAAATAATAACTACATTGGATCTATTGGAACTACTCTATTCTACTCTACTCTACAAGGTTTCCACCTGACAGACAAAGAGAGAGAAATGGGGGGGATATGGAGAGGGAGGGGAGCCGGTGGCATTATCCCTCAAAGTCACTGCCAAATTGAATCTGCAGGTGCAAATGTGTGGGTACGTGCGGCTGCCTCGGCGGCGACGCACGGCTATCTATATTTATATGAATAATATACGGAGTGGTCAAGGGGCCGCAGCTCCGCCGGGAATAACTTCCTACTACGGCGGCAGGGCGGACGGGAATCAATCTTCATGTGCCGCCGTTGCGACGTTTAAAAAGCCTGTGCTCGGACCTCTTTATTATGATTTCACGGGTGTGATAGGAGCTGTCGGTGTTCTTCTGAACCCATGCTCCCCCGCCTCTTCTTTCCTGCTGAACAGATGAATAGATATGGTTGCCTTCAAAACCCGGTGATGGCTATTCACACGCCACTGGAGATGGTACATAATGCCTGCCTGTTTGGAGGCCAGAATGATAATGGCCTTTTGTGTTTGAGTGTTGAGCTCCATGTGCATATCGTACAGCAGCACTAGCACTGTGTGTGTGTGTGTGTGTGTGTGTGTGTGTGTGTGTGTGTGTGTGTGTGTGTGTGTGTGTGTGTGTGTGTGTGTGTGTGTGTGTGTGTGTGTGTGTGTGTGTGTGTGTGTGTGTGTGTGTGTGTGTGTGTGTGTGTGTGTGTGTGTGTGTGTGTGTGTGTGTGTGTGTGTGTGTTTGCACGCGCAGTACATACATGTGAATGTATATGTACTGAAGGTGCAGTCATTTCTGTGTGCCTCTGAGTGTGCATGTGTTAGGTGTACATACTAGTAAGACGCCTCAGGGCGACATGCGACCTCGCCATAAAGGGCGAGGTCGCCCCTCTTGGCCATCTGGCCAGCTATGTATATCGGACCAGTTACCCATGGAGATCCCTGTCTGAACCAGCCGCACAGATATGGGCTGTCTTCCTCTATATGGGCATTCCCATATGAAGTCTCCATATATGGGCATAAAAGGGATTCTGTTAGAGTGGTTCCCATGACATCACAAAATACAATATATGTTATGCCCATACATGGAGATATATATGATATAGGGATGACAGGGATCTTCATATATGGGCATAAAAGGAATTCTGGGGAATACCCATATATGGACGTTTACATAGGTGATGTCACCTGTGATATCACCTGTGATGCCACAGTGATGTGTCAAGGGAACCAACCCATAGACTGTAAAAATGTGTACACACACGGCTTCACGTCTACACGCATGTGCTTGACATGAACCCCAGGACTTCAGAAACAAGCTGTGTGTGTGTGTGTGTGTGTGTGTGTGTGTGTGTGTGTGTGTGTGTGTGTGTGTGTGTGTGTGTGTGTGTGTGTGTGTGTGTGTGTGTGTGTGTGTGTGTGTGTGTGTGTGTGTGTGTGTGTGCCCCTGCGTGTGCGTGCGCGTGTGATAATGAATGCACGTGTGTTTGTACATCTTCAACAAGAAGGCTGCTTGCCTGGGTTTTTGGCTGCAGCAGCTATGGTCTCTGCGTACAGCATCACTCATTCATCAGGCCTTTTCATTAGTGCACCGGGAGGCTATATGTATCCACCTGCATATAGAGCAGATGGACTGCACAGCGGTAGCCTTTACATGTCCTGCTTCTCCCCCATTTCCCGTTTCAAGGGCACAATACAGACATATGTCCCTATCATGTCCACTTCCGATTAGGGTCGGGATCCAGAATCGGTAAGGACCGGTTGCAACATTGAGGAAGCGGAATCGGTTCACATTTGGAACCGTTTTAGGAACCGTTGTCAGAGCTGGTATGTGAACTTCACGTCTGCTATACAATTATAATACGGGTGGTTCTGAAAGGTTTTAATTTCAAGGACCACCATAACAATGAGGAATCGTTAAAGGGAATGGTTAAGGAATCTGAATCGTTAAAATCCTAAAGCATCCCAACTCTACCTCCGATACGTATCTATGTTCCAGCAGAACCGCGGGTTGTGGACTTTGACGTTTGACTGGAAAGGGAAAAAAAGGATAGATCATTTTACCGTGAAAGAATAGCCATTTTCCTGACCCTCTTATACTGTAGGTCTTGTTGTTACATCAAGTGCTTGAATATTATATCAATTTGAGACATTTCCTTACAACAAATGCTTGCGCTCTTGTGTCTGCATAAAACAGTCGGTGACTTGCCTCAGAAGTGGTCTGGGAATGTGGGCCATGCTTGTTTTCCGTTGGACATCGGAATACTGCTTCAAATGCAGACATAACATCTGTGGGTTAAGCAGGAAGCTTAAACCATCAATACATTTCCATATTGACCTTTTGGCAATTGCCTGGGACAATCTGAAATGTCACACAAACTGCTGCTAAACATAATAATATTTGTGTTGTTTTCTCTTAGGCTCCCATACCGAACCCCCTTAACTTCCATCCATTCTTTGTTAGTTTGTTTCTTTCTTTCTACAACCTCTACCGCTCAGGCACCCTCCCCGTGCTCATTCTGTTTTAATGGCCCGCATGTGTTTGGGAATACGACTTTATCAGAGAACGCCCCATGCTCAAACGCACAGCCTGGTCCCCCATAGCCGCCTGGCGAATGTTCACACACATTTTCACTCACGAGCCCCAACGGAATCCCGACGGCATCTCGTTACCGCCGTTACAAGACAAGGAAAAAAGAAAAGGAAAAAAGAAACTGCGAAAATAATTGGGACACAACGACGCCGTATACCAGCCCTTTCCTCAAACGTACTTTGACACCCGAGGCCCCTATCGCGGCGATAGAACCCATGCAGCTCATCCCCTCGCGGCGGAACAGCAGACTCCTGCTCCTGTCGGGGGGAAATTGATATAGAAGAGCCACAGCTGCCTTCCTGTGCTCACCGTGCTGCCAGAGCAACCTCTGCAGGCACGAAAGTCCCTTTCAATCCCGCTGGCTGCCTTCTTATCATGGGGCATGCAGATCAATAGGCAATTCACAAAGCCACCCACTTTAGCCGTATGAGTGCTTGTGTGAACATATAATATTGATCTGTTTTGAACAAACGTGCCCGATTTAATAAAGTAACCCATTACCATGTTGTTTTACTGGGATTAAGCACCACGCCAGAGGGAGCAGTGGGGAAGGATTTTGGCCTACGCGTGGCTTGCAAGGCCAGACTGGCAGAATACTATTTAGTTTTAGCTTCACCAACAACTCCAGCTATCAATACTCCAATCCTGTGCCGGTCAGTGAGTAAGAACCTGAGGGGTGATGTTTTTAGGACCAACACCAGAGTTTTACTCACTTGTGAGTATGCAGGGAAATGGGTTATTAGCATCTTGCTAATTCATCCTCCTACTCCTGCGGGCCGTGGCAGCCTATCATTTTCGCTTTCGAACGTGGTCCCAAAAACATTTGCACTATCAAAATAAACAAATAAAATAGAAATAAACATTAAAGGAAAAGAAGTGTCAATGTATACTCTATCGCGCAAGGATTTCACTTGCCGAAAAGAACATATCTAAAAACTGACTTATGTATATCTTTTTTTTTTCTTCTTTTTTTGGCAAGTGCAGCGTCATTCTACAGAGATTTATGTCTTATGTCTCCTGAAAAAAGAGAATTAGCCCAATCTCAATCGTTTCCCACAAGACCACATTCCCATTGCAGTACAACCAACACAGTACAAGTAACGCATTGCATCAATAGTTACGGTACTTTCAAGGATCACTTGCGTTCAACAGGGGGTTACAGTAGGCAGAGGCCCCTGATAAGCCACGTGATATGAGTTACAATACACGTGCCTGTATATAGGTAGACAACTGATTAACATGTTGCAATTGTATTGCTGATTCTCTTAATTAATGTTTTTTTTTTCTTTTTTTCTTAGGTTTTATTTGATCTGATGTTTTGCTACCATGGCACGAAGCCCACATGATGTGTTTTCATGCCGAGGAGCTTCAAGGGTGAGTCATTCACAGCCGGGTTTGGCCAGTATGTGAAACCCATCTATAAAATCCATCAGTACCACACACACACACACACACACACACACATGCACACTTTTACCCACGTGCAAATAACCCAGGTTTCGCAATCACATCACCTTTGAAAATCCAATTTTTCCATCATCTGCCTTTGAAATAATGTGATGCATCTACTGTATGGTATTGAATAACATTTTGGAGAGAGGGCGGGAGGGAGGGAGAGAAGAGAGAGAGAGACGCCCCAATGCAGACCAAGGATTTGTGAATGCTTTTCCTTTCAATCCTGTGTGTGTGTGTGTGTGTGTGTGTGTGTGTGTGTGTGTGTGTGTGTGTGTGTGCGTGTGCGTGTGTGCGCGCGCGTGCGTGCGTTTAACCTAGGCTATGTGCAAACCCCAGGGATGAGATGGCATACGTGACTCCGTCTCCGTGGCAGGTAGGCCTACCACGGATAACGACTTCTGTGTTTGCAACAGGGACATTTAATGAAGGGAATGAAGGAACAGCAGATGTATGGAGAGAGAGGGGGGGGGGGTCAAGAGTGAAGTATAAAGAGAATGAGAGAGGGGTAAGACTGGAGAGATAGCCTATATGCAAAGAGAGAGAGAGATGTAGAGGTGCGTGCAAGAGGGGAGTTGCGCGTGCGTGCATGCGTGCGTGCGTGCGTGCGTGCGTGTGTGTGTGTGTGTGTGTGTGTGTGTGTGTGTGCGTGTGCGTGAGTGCGCGCGTGCACTAAACAGCCTTGTCAACAGGAACTCTAGAGAGCGTGTCCGTATGCCTATACGTTCTGTATGGTGCGTGTGTCTGTCATTTTGTTGAATGCATGTGGTGGTGTTGTGCCTCGTGAAGGATCCGAGCCTCCTAATAATGAACGCTGCCTGCTCTGAGGCGCATCCTGCATAGTTGCGCAAAAAGCGCGTCTCCGTCCAAGTCCTATAGTCAAAACGGGGTTTGAGGCCAGTAATCAACATAATATTTAATCCGCAACGTTCCCTCGTTTTTAGAAACATGCCATGGCATGTCTTTTTATTTATTTTTAATTTTTTACAAACATGCTGTCTTGTAAATTAAACGTGATCGATGAACCGACCGACTGCCGAACGTTCCACCTTTAAGACTGTTCTCCATTGAGTCAAGGATACAAATACGAATACAAACATCGCCGTTTCCCGTTAACTTGACGCAACCGTAGCCTGTAGTAGGCTACTGTCTGTTACTGTTAGTGATGATATGGCAAAAAAAACATATTTAGGAAGAATAACAGAATAAACTCACCCGTTGCAACCATTATAGTCCATCGAACGATATGTATCCTATCCTCTATATTCCTGTATCAAGTGTGCTGCTGGTCCTATCCTATGATGATGGTGATGATGAGAGGAGAGAACCCAGCGCGCAACACGAAGCCCAGCCAACAATGCGCGGCTTCTTTATTTTTACGCAGTTGGCCAGAAATCAGTAGATCAGCTTCTCCTCTCTCTCTCCAGCAAAACGCGGCGGTGGGGAGACAAAAAAGATGGGGGGGAAAGCAGCGGAATCCGACAGGCGACAGCAAATAGTTCAGTTTGTGGGTATAGATATAGATTTGGCGACAGTGATCCGTGTGTGTGTGTGTGTGTTCTCCTCGACGTGTCCGGCTTCTCTCTCCGCGGCTGTTTCCTCGGCCAGCTGTCAGTGCAGGAGCGCATACATAGACCGACGCGCGGACGGACACCGTCTCTACTCAGCAGTCATTAATATCGGAACAAAAAGAAAAAAACACACTTCTCCCGAGGAACAGCCAATGGTGTTCGGAGAAGCGGGCGACGTAGGCCTATACCTCCTCTGGTTGGCTGCGAGGTGCCGTCAGTCATAATAGAACCCCCCCAGAATGTGCTTCTCATCTGTGTCTTGAAGAAGCAAGCAGGAGCATGAGGGTGAGAGAGGAGGAAGGTGCAGGCACTAGGCAGTCTCTGGGAAGAAGAAAATGGATATCTGTATACCTATTTGCCTGTGGCGGAAGTACTCACATGTTGTAGTCTACTTTAAGTAAAATAATCAATACTGCACTGTATAAATACTCTGTTACAAGTAAAAGTCCGGAATTAAAAATTGAGCTACTTGAGTCTAAAAAAGTATTGGTATCAAAATGTAGGCCTACTTTAAGTACCAAAGGTAGAATGTTGTAGAACAGTTTCATTTCAAGTTTTTCAAATGTACAACAATCTTTTGAAAATAGCAGATCTACAAGCTCACAATGCCCAACACACGTGCTGTATACATGTGCGTATCTATTTATACTATGTGTATGTGTGTATGTAGGGTAGGCCTATGTATGTAGGCCTATGTATGTATGTATGTATGTAGGACCTATGTATGTATGTAGGACCTATGTATGTATGTATGTATGTATGTATGTATGTATGTATGTATGTATGTATGTATGTATGTATGTATGTATGTATGTATGTATGTATGTATGTATGTATGTATGTATGTATGTATGTATGTATGTATAGCCTGTAGGTAGGTGTGTGTGTGTGTGTGTGTGTGTGTGTGTGTGTGTGTGTGTGTGTGTGTGTGTGTGTGTGTGTGTGTGTGTGTGTGTGTGTGTGTGTGTGTGTGTGTGTGTGTGTGTGTGTGTGTGTGTGTGTGTGTGTAGCTGAAATTTAAGTGGCTAATTCAGTGGTCAATTCATAATATATTGTAGTGGAGTCAAAAGTACAATATTTCTAATATGTAGCAAAAATGTAAAATGTTGCAGAGTGAAAGTCATGGTCTTGCAACAAAAAAATTATGATGATGATGATGATGATGAAACAAGCAAAACAAGTACAGAAGAAGCATGGGTTGCAGGCAAGGGAAGCAGAAACTGGATATCTGCCTTATTAGCGCCGGAGCTCCTGACTCCGTTCCCCCGGAGAATGTTCCAAAGCAGTGTTCTACAAACTGATGTTCCTTTAGGTCAGTGAGGGTTATCTGTTCCCTCAGAGAACGACGCACGCCTCATCTGTCAGCCCAAAGGCTCCCATCCAATATTCCACCCATGTTGTGCTTTTTTCTCCCTCCTATCACTTGTGTCTGATATCCGTGAGGCTAAAATGATAACACGCCACACCTGCAGTACTGTATTCTATGCCAGTGGTTCTCAACCTTTTCAGGCTGTGACCCCCAAAATAATCATATTTTAACCCCCCCCCCCCCCCTCCCCCACCCTGACGAGCACTAAGAGTTGAGGCATTACATTTTGTATAACACGATTCTATCGTGAAAATAGCCAAACTAGTAGTTCGACTATTTTCACAATTTCTGCCTCTAATACTTGACAATTTGGCCAATATTTAATTTGTCATTTTAGAGGTATTAAAAAGTCCTTAAATTGTCACTTTAGAAATGTGCAGATACTCTCTATACACTTAAATGTTATGTTGGTTTGTATACTTTTGATTGACAAAACAATGTTTCACATTAAGTCTGGGGACCCCCTAAAATCATTTGTGGACCCACAGGTTGAGAACCATTGTTCTATGCCAATACAAACCTCTGTGATGACCTTTTATAAGCAGACAAAGGGGGAAAAGACGTTCTGATGCAGGGCCGTAGCGTATCTAATCAGCGCTCTAAGCGAGCTCTCTCGAATGCGCCCGTCTCCACTCGTGTGCGCGCGTGATTTTTGCGGGTTTTGGTGTGATTTTAGTCGGTTTTGGGTCAGTTTGGGGCTGGTTTGGGTCCACTAACTCCATTTCGGCGCCCCCTCTAGGATGGCGCTCTAGGCGGCCGCCTAGCTCGCCTATAGCTAAGAACGTCCCTGTTCTGATGCACCTTTGTGGACATGCATAAGGTCGAAATGATCAATAATTGTATAGATTTTTTTATTTGTTTATTGATGATGTGACAAGCCCCATTTATCCACATTTTGATAATGTTACTTTACTTACTTACACCAAAATAAAGTTACTTACAAATAAATAAGACATTAATCATATTGATTTGTATGATAAGACTGAAAATAGGTATTCTGAAGGCCTAGCTTATTATGCCTACCCTACCCTTAAATATAGTCGATTAGGAAATTGATCATGTCCAAGGTTACTTTCATTTCCTCATATTTTCTTGTCTAAATGAAGCTGTCCTATTAATATTAAACACAGTCTGTGTGGGTGCTTTTGGCTACGACCTCTGGGAAGCCCTCTGTCAATCAAATCATTTCAAATGTGGGCTAATGTCTCCATAAGGATTCAGTTAAGACTCAACAGTCATTTTTTAAGACTTAAAGTCTTTGAAGATAATAGTGATAAATCCCTTTAACTTTTCTTATTTTGAAGGAGAAGAACTAAATGCAACTCCCACAAACGAATCAGTATCCCAATAATAATCTGAACCCTGTTTTACATTTCCAAGGTCTTGAGGATCATCTAACTTTTTGGAATTCAGACTTTGCTGTATTTTGACCCCTAAAACTTCCAATTATACTGTGACCTTGCTGTTGCAAAGCACTCTCACTAACCACTCTAAAATGTTAAAATGCCATTATTTCAGCCATTATTTCAGCAGTCCATTAGCGTATAGTGAAGTTGTACATTAGGTTACAATGTTTTTGCAAAGTAAAGGACGTTTTTTACTCATCGACACCTGGGAGAGACACAAGACAAAACGATAGACAAACTGTAAGGACAGACTTACTGTATGGCACTTTTCCACTTAAAAACGGGAAACTAGCAGAACCGGTGAAGTTCTCCGATTGTATTTATTTGTTCATAATTCTGTGTCCCAGAGATTCTGTGTCACTGCTGGACAGTTCAAAAACCTGGCTACCAGTGACACCATCGGTACGCAAGTTTGGTAATTATTATGATGTTATAATGAAGTCTTCTTTTTTTATTAATAAATACAAAATGAAAAAAGTCTTGTTTGAAATGACCAAACCATATAGAACATACTTAATTCCTGGAATCTATTCCTGGAATCTATATTTAGATGAAAGGTGACTTTACCAAAGTAAAACAATCTTCCAGGTTATTACATTTGTTCGTCAAAGTATAGCAAAAATGTTGAACATTATTTGAGAAGTGAAACCGTGTTCTCCATCCCTCCATTTACATTTTGTGCATTTTATCTGACTCTGTTTCGGAAGACCTCTGAACAAAGTGCAGTTGCAAACAAACGACTTGCTTCCTAAATCACTGACATTACAAGGCCCATTAATGGCAAAGGAGCAGAAAGGTTGGCACCGGCACGACCGGTTACAGTGCGACTTTTACACATCCTTAGAACTGAAACAGGAGAGCTGCTCTGTCTTAGTGGTATAAAGTATGTAAGCACTACTTAAGTACTGTACATAAGCACACTTTTGAGGAATTTGTACATTACTTAAGTATTTCCATTTTCAAATACTTCTATTTCTACTCCACTCCAAATATTATGCTTTTACTCCGCTACATTTTCTTAACAACCTTTACTAGTTACTTTGTAGATTCATTACTATTACACATAACATACACTAACTTGGACCTTATATACATTTTGGCCATTGAAAATGCCCAAAATGTATAAGGAACTTTGGCCGAATTTGGCCGATCTACAAGCTCACAATGCGTCGCATATGCATTGTATTGTGAGCATGTACAGCAGAGTCTGCTATTTTCAATTCATACATTTGTATACATTTGAAAACTTGAAATGGGACTGCATAATAAGTACTTTTACTTTTGGTACTTTGAATACATTTTGATTGCAACACTTTCATACTTTTACTCAAATACATTTTGAATTCTGGACTTTTACTTGTAACAGAGTATTTCTACAATGCAGTATTGATACTTTTCTTTTTTCCACCGGTGGGAACAAAGTCAAACTGGAGGGCTGCTCAGTCTAGTTTTCAGTCCAGCCAAGGATGAACGGGGCCATGAAGAGGTGCTGTCCTCTGAGCTGACTCGGCACTTTTACTGTCCGTGCCGCAGAGTGCAGACCTTCACAAGTCGACCCCGATTGCAACTAACTGCACACCTCATGAACCCAGTCAAGGGTGTAGTCATCAGCGCTTCATAAAAAAGAAAGAAAGAAAGAAAGAAAGAAAGAAAGAAAGAAAGAAAGAAAGAAAGAAAGAAATCTCATCTTCTGATGGAAGACGAACTATAGGGCATATAGTTAAGGGGCAGTCCGAAAAAAGAAGTATGTGCTGTGTGTGTGTGTGTGTGTGTGTGTGTGTGTGTGTGTGTGTGTGTGTGTGTGTGTGTGTGTGTGTGTGTGTGTGTGTGTGTGTGTGTGTGTGTGTGTGTGTGTGTGTGTGTGTGTGTGTGTGTGTGTGTGTGTGTGTGTGTGTTACAGTATGTATGTATGTACTGTATGTATGTATGTACTATGTGTATAGATGTATGTATGTACCGTATACAGTATAATTACACAAATAGAAATACTGTTCCTACGAAACAGTGTGGGCTTGCTGCTCCCTCAATTGGCTAAAGGCCCTGCCTTTGTACCATCAGTCATTTTTTTGAGAAGAATAACCTTGGTCTATTAAGTTATGGTATAATGTACTGATATAACATACTGGTCTCCAGCCCACGTGTTGTTGTTATTGCGACCGAAGGTCGCAGTTTACCATGAGAAATGGCACAGCTTGTCCGTGTCCGTGTAGACGTGTACACATGGGCAAACCCATAGACCGTAAAAATGTGTCATCATGATGTCAGGGGAAATGAAATGAAATGAAAGTCTTTATTTTGAACATGTTAAAAAAAAAATTGACAAAGTTAAAAAGAAATATCATTAATTTAAAATTAAAGTTACAAAGCAAGTCACAACAAGCCTCACTGGCAACAACAACTGATTTTCCATGTTCAAAAGGGAGTAGGAAGAAGTATAAAACTTATTTAATCCTACCCCATCTTACTTTAACGTCATCCTTTGATTTCTGTATCGCATATACCATAAATGGTATAAATGTCTATAAACTCATGATTTTTCATATAATTCTTCAAAAGCAAAAGAAGTCGTCCCTAAATAAAAATGTAGTCTACATAATACCTACATACATACATACATACATACATACATACGCATGTACATACGTACGCACGCGCGCACCCACGCACGTACATACATACATACACACACACATACATACATACATACATACATATACATACACACACACATACATACATACATACATACATACATACATACATGCACACACACATACATACATACATACATACATACATACATACATACATACATACATACATACATACATACTTGCATACATACATACATACATACATCCACATCTGCAAAACATTATATACTCTAAGTTATTACTGAGTCTCTTCACCTCTGTACCTCTTTATAATGCTTTCTTTATACCTTTTTTTGAACTGTATCATACTTGAACACTGTTTAAGCTCCTCCTCCATACTGTTCCATAGCTTCACTCCACATCTTGAAATACAGAACGATTTTAATGTCGTTCGCGTAAATTGTGTTTTTAAATTTAGCTCCCCCCTTAAATTATAGCCCCCCTCTCTGTCAGAGAACATCCCCTGGATGTTTCCAGGGAGTTGATTATTTCTTGCCTTATACATTATAATGGCAGTTTTATGTTCTATAATATCCATGAATTTTAAAAGATTTGAATTTAAAAATAGTATATTAGTGTGATCTTGATATCCAGCATTATTTATTATCCTTATGGCTCTTTTTTGCAATATAGTTAGTCCATGAAGTGACGTTGAATATGTATTTCCCCAAACCTCTGAGCAGTAGTTTAGATAGGGTAAAACCAGGGAACAGTAGAGCATGCGGAGTGATTTATAGTCTAAGACATGCTTAGCTTTGCTCAGTACTGAAATACTTTGTGATAGTTTATTTTGTATATATTTAATATGAGATTTCCAGTTCAATTTATCGTCAATTATTACCCCAAGAAATTTGTTTTCAATAACCCTCTCAATGTCAACACCATCTACCTGAATATTGACTTGATTATCTATGTTAAAATTACTAAATATCATAAATTTGGTTTTAGACAAGTTTAACGACAATTTATTTTTATCAAACCACCTTTTTAACTTATACAATTGAGATGTGACCAGGTTCATTAGCTCTTGTAAATCAGTTCCAGAACAAAAAATATTTGTGTCGTCTGCAAATACTACCATTTTAAATATTTCAGATACATCACACATATCGTTTATATACAAAATGAACAGTTTCGGACCCAACACTGACCCCTGGGGGACTCCACAACTAGTGTTCAAGCATGATGACACAGACTCACCCAACCTCACAAACTGTTTTCTGTCGCTCAAATAACTTCTCACCCATTTTAGCACTATTCCTCTGATTCCATATTTTTCCATTTTTTTAATTAATATTTCATGATTAATAGTATCAAATGCTTTTTTGAGATCTATAAATATCCCAGCTACATATTCATAATTATCTATAGCGTTAGTGATTTCCTCAACTGATTCCATTAATGCCATTGCTGTTGACCGATTTGCTCTAAATCCATATTGGCTATTGCTGAGAAGACTGTGTTTTTCAATGAATCGCTCCAATCTGTTGTTAAATAGTTTTTCTAAAATTTTGGAAAATTGAGGAAGTAACGATACAGGCCTGTAGAACCACTCTACCAGAATGGGTTTGCCGCTCTGACATCACGCTCTGGCTTCACTGTGATGTCACACTAACAGAATCCCTTTTATGCCCATATATGGAGTTCCCTGATGTCATCAAGATTAATGATGCCCTGTTAGAGAGATCCCTGTGATGCCAGGGGAACAAATCACTTTTTTGCCCATATATGGAGATCCCTGATGTTGACAACCCTGATGTCCACAGCACTGTGGCGTGACGTCGCCCTTTAGGGCGAGGTTGCTTGTCGCCCTGAGGTGTCTTACTAGTTTATATCAGGTTGCGCTTGTTGGTAATGATGTCAGAACACTGCTCCTCATTGGCCAAGGACCCTGCCTTTGTACTGTCGGTAATCTTTTTGCGGAGAATAAACTTAACCCTGCCTTTGTACTGTCTGTAAAAAAATTTGCATCGAATAAACTTGAGCTATAAAGATTTGGTATAACATGGTCTCACCTTTCAGCAAGCCCACAATCACACACACACACACACACACACACACACACACACACACACACACACACACACACACACACACACACACACACACACACATACACACACACACACACACACACACACACACACATAAAATACATAATTGGCAGAAAATGGAGCAACATCACTCTGCCGGGATATGCCTGCAATTAAATGCAATGAAGCACTTTTTTAGTGAGTGTGCATGTGCGTGTGCATGTGTATGTGTGTGTGTGTGTGTATTGGTTTGTGACGGAGGGCCCCCAGTGTTTAAAGTGAGAGTTATGCATTTGCTTCTCTCTCGCTCTCTCTTTCCCCTCTCTCTCGCTCTCTCTTTGCCTTGTTTATTAGAGCCAGGGTTTGCGTGGAGGGAATATTCCGAACGTGTTTCATGGTGACATTTTGTGACATGCTCCACCGAGGGAGAAGAGGGCCGGAGAGGGCAGTAGAATTTATTGACTGCATTTCACAGTTATAAATGGCTCTTTTACTGGTGACATAAAGAAAATGATCTGCTCTCCCTGTGCTGCTGTGGCGGGTTCACATCTGTAAACTCTTGTGTGTACTACCAGCAGAGCCGGCGGAACTCGCATTGAATATTTCACCCTAACGGGGCAACTTCAATTGCCATCGAAGCCTGCGTGGTGTTGAAGGTGAAGTTGGGAGCATTTGAAGAACCGGGGATGTGTTCTTTGTGTCCGTGAAAGGAGAAACCGACCGGCTGGTTATGTGTGAGCGGAGTCCCTTATCGTAAAAAAAAGCAATAAGCTGTGTGTCCTTGGGCGGCAATGGGCGCTGGTATGAACTGCACATGTTTGGATTGCTTACCTACTTTAATATCGGTTCTTGCAGTCTTGCTATACCATCTACGGGGATGTCTTGAGGATGACTAATCGTGTCTCGGGAGAGACACCACACGCGCACACAGCCACCGCCGTCTAAGCTACTGTTAGCACAGTGTTGCTCAAACAATCCTTACTACACATTGAACGGCTCCAGGGCATGAGCTTCAAAGCCCCCCGACTTCTGCTGAAAGAAACAAAGGAAGTAGAAGAAGAAAAAGTATTTTGTATACTGTAAAGGAAACACAGTGTTCTAACAGTTTGTCAAAAACAGATTGACTTTCAGGGACGTTTTGGAACAATTTGAAGTCATCTCACTGGCCTTTTCTTTTTCTGGGCGTAGCGCAATCGTCCTTCCAGGCTATGGGATGTACTTTATTCACAAGGAACTAACCAATTGTACTGTAGATCAATCATCCCTCCAGGGTATAGGGTGTAGTCTATCCTTGATTAGCATAGAAATGAACTACCCTACACTATCACAGAGCAAGCCTTCCGGCTATGGGATGAAACAATCCTGAAGGAACATTGCAGGATTGTCTACATTTCTGATTTTGTCAACCAATCATTACTTAAAGAGGTGTAATTTCTGTTTTGTATGTGTCTATGCAATTAACATTACTCCAATAGAACCCTGGGTGTGGTTATAATAATGCAAATAAATATGGCTTCCCTGTGTATTTTTATCCCTGTGTCTCTTTCTGAAAGCTGAAAGCCTCTGGGTCAAAAGGCCCAATCGAAATACTGCTTTAGTAAAACATGCAGCTGTGGGGGTGGCTAACTTCAAGTGGGTGGTGCTTGAACAGTTGAGTGTCATTGGCAGTGATAGGATAGATTGTGAGCAGAGATGACAGCACCAAGGGATTTTGTGACAAAGGAGGGGACCAAGTACAGATCCCTGGGGACTTCGGTTAGGAGGGTGCGGGGGGATGATGGCAAACCTTTCCACAAGACCTGATAGGTCCGTTCAGTAATGTAGGAGGAGAACCACTTTAGTGCTGCCCCAGTGATGCCTAGGTCAGCAAGGGTGTCCAGGAGCAGCTGGTGGTTCACTGTGTCAAAAGCTGCAGTCCAGAAGAATCAGGACTGCAGAGTGTGAGGCAGCCTGGGCAGCATGGAGTGCTTCTGTGACTGCTAGGAGTGATGTTTCTGTGGAATGGGCATGGCTGGGGTCCAGCAGGTTGTGGAGAGAAAGCTGGTTAGAGACCATACGTTCAAGGGTGAACAGCTGAGTGTGGCTATAATTTGAACACTTTCTGCCTCGCATGGTTTCCTCCTTCATCGGTATATGAATGTGTGTGTGTGTGTGTGTGTGTGTGTGTGTGTGTGTGTGTGTGTGTGTGTGTGTGTGTGTGTGTGTGTGTGTGTGTGTGTGTGTGTGTGTGTGTGTGTGTGTGTGTGTGTGTGTGTGTGTGTGTGTGTGTGCGGTATATAAATGCACCATTTACCATCTATTGTATTTACAACACCTCTGCTATAGAATATACTGCTATAGAATATAACCTATGAAATTAGCTGGCCATTGACATTAATGCTGAGAGGTGACCTTGCCATGCCTTAGCTTTTGTTGAAATTGACTGGGAGTGCATGGACTGGGAGGGAGCCCTTTGAGGTTTGGGGCACGTTGCAAAGAATGGCCTTAGGTCGGTAAAGGTTTGTAAAGAATATATATTCTCGAGTTTCGTCGCTACATGGTTGTTACCCTGACACATTCCAGATGTTGAGTGTGACAGGGTAGCATCCACGTAGCAACTGTTGCTGTCACGTTCAACATCTGGTTGGCCGCCGTCCAGACTGAGTGGCAGAGTTTCACTGGTTTCTGTGTCCGTCGTTACAAATGAAAATCCCTGTTTCAAATACAGACATTTGACATGCACGCATGCACTCACGTACACACATACATAATAGCCCAAATAAAAAGAAAAAAGTATATACAGTATGATTTGTAGCTATGATCCTCTGCTATCCTATGACATGAAAAAACTAAAAATGAAAAACGCCACAGTGACAGTCTGTTTGTCACGGCTGGTAATATACTGTAGGCCTAGACATACATACACATATATACATGCAGGTAAAAAAAAAACATTTTAAGCCCAAATACTAACACGAGAGGACTTTCTGTAGCAAGAGTTCCTGCACGGAACACGTTTCACCAAACGTACATTTCACCAAACTTACGTTTCACCCTACAGCTGAGCAAAGCTGCATTCATACTGGGTTGCGTGTGGGTGTTGTTGCGCAGTCCGAGGTCTGAAGAAAGGCATTAGTATCGTCTCCATTGCCCTGCAGCTCCTCGGGCGTTGTTTTCTTGTTTGGCTGGTCAGGACACTCGGGTCCTAATTTACCAAGCTTATCCAACTGCTCCAAGCGCTCCTAGTGCTTGTACTGGGTTAAAGGTAACAGAAACACCACAAGCTGTGGCAATGGTGTAAAATGGTACACGCCTTTTGTCTCATTGAGTGGGCGCAATTGCCTTAAACATCCCTGTTCCTTTTGTCTGCTTAAGTGGGCTCAGTTGCCTTAACCACGCACCCCCAATCCCTCACCTTGTTTGAAAGTGTACCGCACTGTTTCTCAACAGTCAGGACAAACCGGGGGTCCAACTCTGAGAGAACACATGGAACCATTGTTCCCAACTAATCTACACTGTAAATGTCTCAGAGTTAATTTAACTCTCGGCGTTACAGACCTTTAAGGGTCCATTTTGACCCTGTAGTGGTTCCCGGACGCGTTGAGAGCTAGTGGGGTATAGTGAAAATTGTGTGGATGGATGAAAACAGACCTGCTTTAGATACAGCACAAATGTTATGTTTGCACTTTACTGTGACATTTGTTTTTTATCTGCTAGCTTAATATCTGATGTCACCTTGGGGGGAAAAGACGACAGCCTCAACACTGTCTCCCCCGCAAGTAACAAGAACTGGTGCAAAACCAACTTCTGAAACAATATTTGCCACCAATCATCAATCAATCATCATCTGATGTCAATCCAGTACAAGAAAATAAAAATCTAATGTTGTTTCCCCCCTCCAAAAACCCGGTAAATATTAATAGTGTTGTTAAGCAAAGAAAGTTTTCTTTCAGTTTTAACTTTTAATTTATGATGTCATGTATAAGTCTCTTTAAAGTTCTGTTTAATCTATTATAAAATATCATAAAGCATCTTAGTTGGAACCAGACCATCTGTGTTGCCAGATCTCGAGAGCGTACGTGCTGCTGAGCGAGAGACGGCTCTCAAAGAAAGTACAAGCCTGTCTGAATATTCTGAAGAATGTGGCTTTTCGGGAAGAATGGGTCCATATTTCGTCGCTGTCGGGCAGAAACCTCGTAACTCCAAGTTTCAAATGTATGCGTTTTTTAAGTAAAGCCTTGCTTCATCATACAAGACTGTTGCACAATTAAAACTACTGTATCGAAAATAGCAGATCTACAAGCACACAATGCCTCGCACCACGAGGCGGTGTGTGCTTGTAGATCTGCTATTTTCACAATGTTAAAGACTCACGTGTCCTGCATAAACTAATGCTATGCTTCATTCCAAGTGGTTAACACCATGAGACTTGTTGTGTCTCCATAGGAACTGCTGTTATCAAATTGTTGTCTTAGGAAAGTGAGAAATACTCAAGACCCCATGGGGTGAGTAATCGATAGAACATAGGGACGTGCAGAGAATGTTAGAGAAGCAGGGAAGTTTGGTGCTTGATACCACACTGAAATAAGCATAATCAAGTCAATAGTCTACACAGAGAGGGTAATTCTTTCAACATAAGATGCTGCATTCAGGAGAGTTTGGACAAGGCAATTTTCTTGAATGCTGCCTTCAGGTGTGGCATTTGCATGAATGCATTTGCATTTCTTTCACCATAGTAAAAACTGCATTCATGGTCTGGAGAGGGCACTTTTTACAGATGGGTAAAAGGGCAAGGGGCTCAAGCCCCTTTTGATGTCTATGTGTGCATGTGACTGGAAAATATATATTTCGGGTTTGAACTATCCCTTTAAAGCCTGGCAGGTTCTGACAACTGGGATGAACTATCCCTTTAAAGCCTGTCAGGTTCTGACAACTGGGAGACGGGCAGAACAGCTAAAGAAACTGTTATTATGCTTCTTATTCCCACAATGTCAGTCTCCCCCCGGCACCAAGATTAAAAGAGGAAGATGAAAATACACATTTGCTTCCTGGACTTGTTTATCCTTTTTTCCGCACCGTGTCTGATTATGTTGAACCCATTGCCCTCTATAAACATACAAGGAAAGACTGCTTTCACCCTGATAATTATGCTAATGTGATGGATGATATTGGAATATCCCAGAGAATAATGGCCATGGATGAGATTAAAAATAGCATGGCCGTACAGTGAGTGCACCATCCTACTGTATACATAATCTACTTAATACTGGAAGTTATAATAAATGATAAATCATATGTTACACAATGAGAGCATGTGCGTGTGTGTGAGTGTATTATGAATTCCACAACAATAATAAAAAAAATAATATGTAGGCCAATCTGCCTACTGTAGATCCAGAACAGAGGAAATTGTCATAGATGTTTTGCCATTTGCGTCACGCATGTTAAAAATGCATTGTGCCTGCAAGATAAATGTATGATACAATGAAAAGTATAACAGTCAGCGTTGGGGAATGTTAGTGAGTCATGAGAACAGTACAGTACTGTATGCACTGACCTATTTAACCACATAAACCCTTTACTAGGGACATCCATCCCTATTCCAGAGATGCTGGGATGAATATTTGGCAAAAATTGTAGATCTACAAGCTTGTAGATTGGTTATTTTCGGACGAAGAGGTTTGGTGTAGAGGGAAAAAGGAGGGGACTCTTAGGGAACCCGGACAGCTGAATGTAGTGTTTTGATGGTTAAAATTAAACCCCTTCTGGGCAATTGTAAATCTTTAAAGCCAATTAGCGTTGTTATGACAGAAAGAGAGTGACGTTGTGTGTCTGTGCGTGTGTGTGTCTCCCAGCGTTACTGACTACAAAACAATGATGTTGGCCTACAAAGCCCAACCCTACAACCCCTCTCGTTGACTTAGATCACAGGGAAGTCGTCTGAACCTTCCCTAAAACATCCGGGACAACGCTCCACACGTCCCAGACTCTACTCTCTTCTGGCTTCCAAACTGTGGAACAAAGTTAGAATTGCAAACTCTTTTTTTGTACATTTGAAAACTACAACTGGGACATTCTGCATGAAGAGCACTTTCTACTTTTGGTACTTTAAGTACATTTTGATGCCAATACTTTCATACTTTTATTCAAGTATAATTTGAATTCCAGTCTTTTACTTGAATTCTAAATTGCAGTATTGATACCTTTACTGTACCGTAAGTGAGTACTTTTTCCCACCACTGCCAGCACACTGTCAATTACAATCTCTGGCACGTTGGGATGTTACTGTGTGAGGCAAAACAAAACATTAGCTACACAACAAATGCACAGAGCCTCTAGATGTTATTAATCCCCCAGAGATGGTGAGAGATTAGAAAACACTAAAAAAAAACAATTAATGCCATCAGTCCTGACAGGCGGATTTAGCTGCGTTTCCACAGTTTAAAATGAAACTGGCCCCGAGCCACCAGGCGGCCCCCATGGCCAGGTTTATTATTATTATTATTTTTTTGAGCAATGGTCACACCGTCTCCTATTCGTGCCTGCGTGTGTATGTATTTTTGTAACTTTGTAACTATGTTACTATATGTATGTAGCATGGCAATACCGCTAATGACCAATGGCAGGCCTGGGTGACCAAGTGGCGCTGTTGAGGAGGCCACACATGCGCTCGCGACCCTGAAATGAACTGCTACTCACACATGGCCACGGCCACGCACACATTCACACACATTCCAATCCTCACACACACACACACGCACACGCACGCACGCACGCACGCACGCACGCACGCACGCACGCACGCACGCACGCACGCACGCACGCACGCACGCACGCACACACACACACACACACACACACACACACACACACACACATGCGCACACACACTCAGCTTAAACACAATGAACCATTCTGTGGTCTGTCTGAGTAAACCAGATTCTGCATACCAACTCATCATTATATTGCAGCATGGTTGTTTTATATCCTATTACTCAGTGCTGGACAGTAACGGCACTGTCCACTGGTGTGCGTACAGACAGTAAGCACAGAAGAAAAAAATGTACTTTACTCGTCTCCTCACCCATCCCTAAGGTCACTATTTATAAACTGGATAAATACCTGTATGTTGCTTTATATATGCCTTGATATAATGATGTCACACTTTGCCCTTCTGATTGGCTAGCTGGCATACACAGCCTGTAGCCTGTGATTGTCTATGGGCGTAAACACAGACAGACAAACAAAGATTTGTCTAGTTTTATAGATTCTAGAAAAGTGTCTCCACGTAAACGGGCAATATGGTGGGAAATCTTAAAGGCAATTACAGGCAAACAGAAAATCATACTGACAGTCATTGTCATACTTTGTATACAAAATGTGTCTCAAAAGTGACATTTGTAGCATTGGTTGTGCCTCTGGCTCTGTTGTTTAGAGGCCCCCGAATATCATCGTATTCAAATGTGGGGTAGATGGGACGATGCAGACGATGATGCATAGATGCATTCATGATTTCAACCATTTCCTTTGTAAAAGATGCCCCTTCTGCAAACCGTGGAAGCCAATTCTAGACGGTTAGAATAAGATATGAAAAATCTGTATGAAAAACGTCACGACTCCAGAGTAGTATAAAAATGTTTTTGTGTTTATCAGAAACATTTATGCATGTTTCTTTGCATGTCGAGACAAAAGCTGCGTCCTAACAAACCGAACCAGTTTGTGCTCTGTCAGGAGAACGGTGACCAACACGACCAGTAAACATCCCGCTCCCACGGCCACGTGGACCAGCCTCAACAGCCATCCGCTGCCGTCGTGGCAAAACAGACCCTCCGAGGCGGCGGTGACGGCCGTGCCGACGGCGAGCACCACGAGCAGGGCCGGGCCGGGCCGCAGGCCTCGCAGGGGCCTAAAACGACTCCCCCGGAAGTACCGGTGGATGTAGACCAGGCTGTGCAGGATCCGGAGGCCCACATTGAGACAGTTGGCCAGTATGAAGCCGAGGCCTCCCACCCACCGAGTCAGAATGTAGGAGAGAGACAGGAAGGAGCCGGACAGGCCCAGCATCACCAAGTTGTAACGGTCGACCTCCTCCTGGCTCATTGTGGCGAACACGAAGCACTCGGTCACGCCGTTGACGGCCAGCAGGAGCACGTAGCAGCTGTAGCATCGCAGCAGAGCGGGCCCCGCCCCGCCGCTCAGCAGTGCGCCTCCGTAGACGTCCAGAGCCAGGTGGGAGTACGCATAGCCAAACGCCGGGACGATCAGGCCGATCACGAGCACCAGCTTCAGCAGACACTCCAGCACCTCCGCCGCGACGGCGACCTCCTCCTGTTTCTGCGCCTTGACGTCGTGTCCTCTCTCGAGCACCTTGGCGAAGAACACGTAGAAGCTGTCTTCTATGGGCTGGAAGACGAAGCGGGCCACCGCAGAGCCCAGGTTGTTGACGATGTCATAGACGCCCTGGTCCCCGAAGCTGAGGACGTTCAGGAAGGTCATGACGTAGCGCTCGCCCTCCGTCAGGATCTGCTTCAGGAAGGACTGCTTGAAGAAGCTCCATGTCAGCCAGGCCATCGCCCGGTCGATCAGGGGCTCCCCGTTGTTTCTGCGCGGCAGCAAGTCTCCGACCTTGTGCACAGGAAAGAGCTTCTTGTTGACACCATCGGACCCCAGGAACCGTATGAAGTAGACGGCGTAGCACAACACCAGGAACCCCGTGTACGCAAACTGAGCAGCGGCGAAGATATAAAGCCCCCACTCGGGCGCGGAAACCACCAGAACGACCGTCAGAACACACTTGGCCATCATGGCCAAGCTCTCCGCCACCACCTTCAGCTTGACAAACATGTGCATCTGGGCCAGAACTCGCAGGGGCTCCACCAGCAGCTCCTGCATGGCGGCCAACGCAAAGATCCCCACGGCGGGGCCGTAGTGCGGGGCGGCCCGGGGATCCGGGACCTCCAGGAGCCACAGCCACACGTACACCAGGAGGGACGCCCACATCACGCCCAGGGGCAATGGCAGCCACAGCATGTTGATGATCCGTCTCCAGTTGTGGCTCGTCCCCGTGGCTGCGCTCGGACCGGCCCGGCGGAACGCTTCTCTGGACAGGAATACGAGCGTGGAATAGAGCAGCGTCAGCCGGACGTTGACCACACCAATCAGCTCTTTGGACACAAACCGCAGCGTGAAGGCGTTCAGCAAGAAAGTGAGCACACGGAACACGAGCTGAAGCAACGCGTTGTACGATGCGTTGGTGGACGCATTCTTCAGAATGTCTTGGGTGCTCATTTTTACATTAGTTTGATGTAGGTGTAATTCAGGTAGAGCTGGAACAGACATCATTCAAGAGCTGTTTTTTTGGAGTTGAAGAATGCGTTGAAGGTCTGTGAATTCACTTTTCATTCATTGGCCCATCTGGCAGACTTCTATGCATAATTTATGCTCCGCCGTATGATCGTACCACGTGCCTACAACAGACGACATAGAATCTCATAACTCATGGCGTTGTATACTGAAGTATAAATCTGTCTTCCTGGGTACTAGAGGTTTGTGCCCGCTCCGCCCGTTCATAGTAAGATAATATGATGTCAGGTGAAACTCATGGAGATTGGCCCATTTATAGTCTGGTTGGCTGAAATGTCATGTGAAGCTCACCAATCGATTTTCAGACATATGCCCAATTCCCCAGTCACCAGCACCCTGTAGACAAAATGCCTTCCGGTGTGTTCCAAGATTTCTAGCGGAAGTCTGCGTTTAGCGGACGTTACGTCATGCGGTGCGGGTTTGTTTACATTCCCCAGCGAAAAAACTAAAATAGATTGTAGCTCTTAACTCACTCTTAACCCTTTCCAAGCCACGGGGAGCCCCTTAATATTAAAACCGTACTATATCGGACTTCCTAGGGGGGGAGGGGCAGCCAATCGTCTTTTCCCGTACTTTCCCGTATTTACCGAAATAAATGATTTTCATCCGAAAATCGGCGATCGTCTAACCTTCCCTAGTCACCACTCGTCCATCGGTGGCTCGTGGCTGCTCTGACATGAACAGAAGTGACTCTCATGGCGTTTCCTTCTTCAGCCTTCCTTCCTCCCACCCACTTGTTCTTTGGACGTTAGTACTAGCAGAGCTGGAGTGCTAGGTGCTAGGCTATCCAAAGTGGACACATCGACTGTTCAGTCACTCCTGGACTATATGCATGGATCGTTATGCGCGCGGATCGCGCACGCGAAACGCACGGGGAGATCACTGCTCGGCCAAAACCACCACTCTATCCCAACGGAGATCGAGAAAATCACGGTGAGCTAATGACCTGGGGGGGGAAAAAAAAGAAAAAACAACGGCGCTGTCCAAGAAGGAGGGGCGGCGGGCTCATGTTTATAAACATAATATTATGTCTCAGATCACAATACAATAATAGAAATTTCACGGCTAATCTACCAACCACCATTCTATTTCGGACGGCAAAGTGTTAATAGGTGTAACATTGCTTGAATCAATGTTTTTGTTTGTATATTGTTTATTGCGAGCGCAACCGACGGAGCAGGAGACGTAGACCAGAGTTAATTTTGTGCAGGGAATACGTTTGCAGGAACACCGCACCGTGAAAAAATACAGCTTCCGGTGAAATTCCTACGGCGGAAGTTGAACGCTTTCTGCCTTCTATTGTCACAAGGCTTTTCTCTTCGGAGATGAGTAAGCCTGGCTACGCGAGGCTAAGACACCAGGGGGCGGGCTGAAGCCAAATTTACATGGTGGCCGTTTGAGGTACTGCATCTTTTTTACGGATGGGGCCAGAAACATGAACGCGCATGTAGGCTTCTTTGTATTGACTGCGCGTTCAAGTGCAGCTAAACTTGGCATGTTAGTAAACGTGCCACAATTAACAATAATGCATTGCACCTGTGCAGCTGACCTTCGGAACCTGGGAATATACCATCTTGTCAAGATGGGGAGAATAACATTTTGGAGAATATAATTATAATACCTTGTTAAAGTGACCATTTTGTTGAATTTTGCATTTGTAGTCATTTTACTGTGATTTAACAACATAATAACCAGCACAGATAGACAAAGAGACATTCATGGATTTATACTTATAAGTAAAGTGTATTTCCCCCCTGGACCCAAGGTATGGCAGCTGCATACCCCTGCCATACCCAGGTGACGCCCCTGGGCCCTGTCAAGTTGGGAGCACACCTCACAGGGAAGTGCCTCTAACACACTGCTGTAATTCCTGTGTTTTTGTAGCCAAAGGGGAGCCAACATTTGTATTCCTCATCATCCACACTGTGCCGCGTTTACTCTTAAGCCCTGTTTAAGACCAACGTGAAGTTGATGGCATGAAAGCTAAGTTATGTTCATCTTTTACTTTTTTCCCACCGTGGGAGAGCTGAAGGATATAAGGAATACGCCCGAGGACAGGGTTATCCCGGCCTAGCACTCTGTGCTCTCTCTCTCTCTCTCTCTCTCTCTCTCTCTCTCTCTCTCTAAATAATATATATTTTTATTTCTCTATCTCACCTCCCATCTATACTATAATTTTGCGAATGTCTGTCTGAGTGAGTGAGTGAGTGAGTGTCTGTATGTCTGTATGAAACAGCGTTTCTCCTCGGTGGCTGGAGCAATTGATCTGAAATCGCATCACCATCAGCATATGAACACACCTGACATAACTGTGAAGCCCGTTTGTCACTTTCACAAATCGTATGCTGTATAATAGCATTTTTATGGTGTATCTATATCTATTTAGCCTACAGTACCTTTTGTGACCACACATGTTACGGGAGGGGCGCTGTGTGTGTGTGTGTGTGCAGGCAGGCGGGTGTGTGTGCAGGCGGGTGGGCGGGCAGGCGGGCTGGGGGGGGGGGGGGGGGGGGGGGGACAGTATCTCTGTAGCCATTAAACGAAACGGGTTTCTTACATTGATGCTCCTACATCATGCAAGCACCAGTTAAAGTTACTTTCCATACCTCATATACTGTGTGCACAGTGCACATCCCATAACCCACACACTGCACATCATTTTGAAGCTCATATCTTTGAACGGGTAAGGGCTAGTGTACATAATTTCACTTCTTCTTTGTACTGTAGCTATTTTGCTTTCTTCCTTTTACTCTCTCAAGTTATCAGTTTTATTCACAACCCTCTTTTTTCCCTTCCTTCCTTCCTTCTCTTCTCTTGCGGCCACTGCCTTTATCCCTATGCCCCCCCCCCCTCCCCCCTCCACACACACACACACACACACACACACACACACACACACACACACACACACACACACACACACACACGCTGTCTCTCGCCACGTCCCTTTCCTCCCACGTCTTTCTCCACCCACCAATTCCACTTTTCCTCTAACTACCGATGTCTCTGGTTCACATTGGCACATTTCCTGGGGCAATCTGCCCAGATCATGCATGTCATGCATGTCTTCTTCTTTTTTAGTTTTTTACTCTCAAAAAAGCATCTGCAATGTAGTGCATTTGAAACTACATTGCAGTGCACATCATGGGGTGATCACTGCTTGCCTCCTGTGAATTGTTTTATTTTAATTTTTGTTTATTTTTTATTTTTTTTGTTGCTGAGTGAGGTCAGCAGCCAAAGTGACATAAGTGAGATGAAAAAACCTGAGTGAAATGTGCCAATGTCAACCAGAGACATCGGTAACTACTTCCGTCTCCCTGCACCCCTCCCCTCCTCTCTCTCTCTCCTGCTCCCTCACTGCATTTCTGTTTTTGAGGAGGTCGGTGGCTCTGCGTGATCTTGGGGCCTCCCCCCTCGCTTCTTCCCCGCCCGTCAGACGTAGCGGGAGCCCGAGGAGGTGTATAGGCTGCAGCACTGTCACTGCTGTACTGTCACTGAGGGTGTGGGGAGCTGTGCAGATGGCAAGTCCCTTCTCTTGTCTTGTGAAGTGAGAAGGAACGAGAGAGAGAGAGAGAGAGAGAGAGAGAGAGAGAGAGAGAGAGAGAGAGAGAGGGAGAGATGGAAAAAGTACTCAAATGTTTTACTCAAGTAAAAGTATCAATACTAATCTAAGTACTCTGTTGGCATCAACATTTACTTATAGTGGAAAGTACTCATTATGCAGAATGTCCCATTTCACAGGTTTTAAAATGTATACAAATCTTTTGAAACAGCCGATCTACAAGCTCACAATCCGTTGCATCGTCAAAAACAAAAAAGTAACTAAAAGTTTTCAAATATTTGTAGTGGAGTAAAAAGTAGCAATATTTGTCTCTGAGATGTAGTGGAGTAGAAGTAAAAGTATTGACATTTGTAAATACTCCGGTAAAGTACAAATACCTCAAAATTGAACTTAAGTACAGTACTTATGTAAATGTACTTAGTTACTTTGCACCACTGAGAGAGAGAGAGAGAGAGAGAGAGAGAGAGAGAGAGAGAGAGAGAGAGAGAGAGCGGAGGAGTCACAGAGGACTCCTGCAGGCAGGTGGGATGTTTGTTCCTCGACTAGCAGCGGCTCACAGGTGGAACTCCCGCAAACGCCTGCCTGCATGCTAGTCGCTCCTCGCCAGTCCCACCGGTGACAGCTTGGCACAGCGTTCCTTGCTGACGTGACTGGCCGCCTCCTTGACGCCGCTTGTTTAACCACAAGCTCAGATCTTTTTGCCCCCCCCCCCCCCGGGCAGGGCCCAGTGGTGGGCCATGAGGATATCCCGAGAAACTTACAATAAGCAAGGTAATACTACATCAACATCATCAAATCAAATGCATTAAAATAGTAAACTAAGAAAAACATTGGTAGACCAAGCCCCTATTCAGTAAAAACAATGAACAATACAATACAAAAAATATAAATTACATGTATGGTCATTGAGGGTAGGCAAGTGCTAAGGTAAGTGCTACAGACCATGGCGGAAGCTAGGGAGTGAGTCTGCTGTTCTAAGTCCAACAGGGAGTTTATTCCACAGTTTGGAACACAAGAGGGCGAATATATAAGTGTCTTGTCTTGGTGATATGTTGTTTTGTGCTATGGTTACAGTATGTGTTTTTTTTTAACAGACTTGTGAAGACAAATATCCCTTTGGGGACAATAACCCTAACCCTAACCCGAACCGAATTGATTCACTCATTCAAATAAACATACTCTGAATGTCCACTTGGCCCACCCATCTGACCTCTTAACACGGTGTTAACACAGTGTTACAGTAAGTGGTCAGATGGATGGGCTGCGTGGGCCTGATCCAGAAAATGTTGTCAAGCACTGGTTTACACAAACAGAGCATTGTCCACCAGTGACCACCATGACTAGCACCGCTATTTACTATTATTATTCTGGGCTCGCTGAAAGGCAAGACCAGTATGTTATTCCAAATCTTTATAGGTCAAGTTTATTCCGACTGTACAAAGGCAGGGCCCTTAGCCAATGACTTCTTGGTGACATCACCACCAACAAGTGCAACCTGATATAAATAACAACAACATGTGGGCTCTTATGTTATATATCAGTATGTTATACCAAATCTTTATAGACCAAGGTTATTCTCCTCAAAAGAAATACCTACAGTACAAAGGCAAAATTACCTACAGTACAAAGGCAGGCACCATGTACCTACAGTACATGGTGTTCCTTGCGAGCCCACACTGTTTCGTTGGAACAGTATTTCTAGTTATTATTATTTTTGAGTTTCCATGATCAGGGAAACATGTCATCATATAGGCTACTACATTCTGTACTAGCCTATATGAAGCACGCTAGTTTAACCCGTCTTGTTTATTTTTTATTTTTTTCTTTACCAGAGAGCATGCATGTTTGACACAAGCCACATTTTCCGAAACCGTTGGGCCGGCGAGCATGTGGGACATGATCCCCCTCAGTTGAATTATTGATTGACATTGGTTTTCTTTAGCAGTAATACTGAAGCCTGCACAGCACAAGGCCTTTATGACTCATTTATTAGACCATGGAGCGGGCTGCATATTTCTAACTTTGACACTTTGACACACAGTGTTTTCCCCCGTCTCCATGCTGCTCTACAGCCATTTAGCTCACTCTGAAATGTTCTGGACGTGCACAGTTTTCCATAAATAAATCCTTAATACAACTCTGTAGGAGAGTCGTAGCAAGAATGTATGCATATAAAAGAGTTAAAACAATGGAAGGAGAAAGAGATGGGGTTGACTTTCCAATTCATACCACACAATTGGAACCATTGTGTGATAATCACACAAATCAAATATTCATCCTGCATGTGAATGATTCTGCAGGTTTCTGTCCGTCTCCTCACGTTGAATGAGCATGAGCATGTAGAGTATTTGAACATCAAATACATAAGCAGCTTTTACTTCAAAGATAGACATATGTATTGTGAGCGATTTTGTGTGGGAGTGCAGTAAAGGCCTGTTGATCAATGGTCGCGCCATTCCCTTTGATGTTCACATAAGTTTTGTAGTTAAGTGATCCCTGGCTGTGGGTAAAAAGCCTGACAGAAGTTCTCCAGGTCCCTAAGCCACTACATCAGAGAGAGAACATTGCCACTTGTTATCAACTCTCCCATTGAGACGGTGAAGATAAAGGGTTTCTCTTTCTTCCTTTCTTTCTTTAATCACCACTGTGCTTTTGGTTCGAGACTTTTTATTTGACCCGGAGATTTGGGCAGGTGCCGTGGCAGTGCTTGTCTGAGTGCAAGCCAAGTGACTTTAAAGTGAGCCTTTCGACGACTTGAATTGGCTCTGCTGCTCCTGCTGCATGGAGCGCTTAGCTCCAGCACAAGTGTGGTTGCACAGTGGTTTGAAGCCAAGTTGTGCTTGTAAGAAGTGACATGAGCTGACACTTGGACTGTATTTACCGTAGGCAATTATAAGGCCAGCATACGCAGGCCAAAGCAGCCGTTTATGGGGAAAATCTCGATAGTCCGAGGTACCATTAGTCCGAGTAAGGTTAGGGTTAGGTTTAGGGTTAGAGTTAGCATTTACCAGGTTAGCATTCACCAGTGTCGGCAGGTTAGCATTCACCAGCCTCGGACTAATGGGACATCGGACTAATGGCACATCGGAACAATGCTACTCGCCCCTCTTTATGTGCGTGCAAGTCATCTCACGTGACCCTCACCACGGCCGTGTTGTGCCTGCGACGAGCACAAGCAGGTTCCACTTGCGGGCTTATTCCGAAAGGTTGAACCAAGTTTGGTAGCTCGCCGTTTGAAGCCAGGTGAGCTTGACAGCTCCTGCTGCTCCCCTACCCGCTGTGATAGGCGTGAGGATAACAGGATTTCTCACAATTCCAATCTCAACTACAGAGGCAGTGCTCAGGGCTCTGAAAATGTAAGACTATACAGTTCGTTAACTATACCAGTGGTTCACAAACCTTTTCGTGTTAAGGACCACCAAATTATTATTTGTGTTTGGTAGCAGAAAGAGGTGCCAGGGACCCCCATGCAAAAATGTAAAATGTAACATATTCAAAATTGTTCACATTTTTGACAAACGGTGAATTGGGTATGGCAAAGTATAAAAAAAAAAAAAAAAAACTTCTTAAAGGACAACATTGTTTTTTTACAACAAGGGTTCATATTTTAGATTGTAATTGGAGAAAAGCGTTACAATGTTTTCATTTACTGCTTTCTATCATATTAAACACAATAAGCCCATTCCCAAGATGCACCACAATCCTTTATGGGCAGATGTTACTTATGGGGGCTAGTGTTACTGTAAATAGTAATCACCAGCTTATTGTGTCTAAAAAGACATATTTAGCCACTTGCATGCATGCCTCCATGCACTGAAATCAAAGTAATTAAAATCGCTAAAACTATAGAAAGAAGCAAATGAAAACATTTTAACACTCATCTTTTCTTTTCTCCAATTACAATCTAAAATATGAACAAGTGTTGTAAAAAAACAAAGTTGTCCTTTAAAATAAAGTCATCATGCCTGTTGCTAATGTATGGCAACATGTCTGGTGCGTGCAAGACACCAGTCGTGTTGCCATACTTTAGCTTTTGCTGAACTGACGCCACTGAAAAAAAAAACATGGGGGACATTGACCCTTCCAATGACACTTCCTTGTTTCTTTGCTGCCTCATTATGAGCCTTTGTGTATCAGCTCAGTGAGCGGCTGCCGTGCCGACGACGATTATGCAAATGCAAACACCGGAGAACAACATGGGCAATTATCGCAGCGGCTCTAAAAATTCTCAGAGTGCTGAAGAGGAAACCAAGGAGTCAAGGACCATGGGGTGTGTGTTAGTTGGTGCTTCTGTATCTGCGTGCAGTCTGCTGTTGTGTGTCAATGGACCGGGGCTTCCTGTGTGCATACACAATCATGTTTGTGTCTCTGTGCGAGTGCTTGTGGATTTACTTACGTGTGCATCCATCCACGTCTATTAGGGCCGAGGTTTGTTGTTGTGTGAGGGGAGGGTTGGAGGAGCTGGTGCTTAGTAAAAAAAAAAGAAAAAAAAGGAAAAAAAATCTCTTGAGTCGCTCGCATGCATTGTGAGTCTGTTATATCCTCCAAAGACATTAGCCCTCTCCTACTGCATTGTGTAAAACCCAACATTTGCCAATTTCAATTCCTCAGCTCTTGTCTGGAAATAATTTGTTTGTTTTGGCCTGCTGCAAAAGGGAAAATGCATTACGTTTGTTGCCACACCGTTTTTTATCTTTTTGGATATATGACTTGCCTTGTTTGGCCTGCATGTCATGCCACACATTCACCACCCAGCGGTGGAGACAGCTTGATTGATTGAATACTTTATTGGATGTTTGCATATGAAAAGTACAGGACAGTACAGCTCAGATACAAGGTCTACTAAAACCACAAGAAAGCTCAATGGCTTGTTTGCATTCAGGTCCTTTTGTTCTTAATTCATGAAAAGTACATGGTGGACAGTAATGGTGGACCATAACAAAGTACTTTAGTACTACCTAAGTCCATTTTTGGAGTAGCTGTACATTGTGAAGAGTACATTGTGAATTGACTTAATTCAAATGGTGAAAATACCCAACAGGTTCTCACCCCTAATGCTTCATACAACCGACGCGATCTTAAATACCGAATGCTTCTCACCATAGACGCGGACGGATTGCCTAATGTCTCAAGGGTTAGACGCATTGGGTGGTCTAAGAAGAAAGAAAAAAAAGTAGTTCCTGATGCGGGATTCGATACCGCTCTGAAGGCTTCTTGGTTTACCAGCCACCCGTCGCTACCGTTCACGCCACTATAAACGACGGAGCAGTGCCGTCTCAGGCGCCGTGGGAACAGCGCATGAGCCGACTCAGCCGCGTTACCGAATTACGGTAACGCGCAAAGGAAAGCAAAGACACGGCGTCGGGAGGGTGAAGCAAAGGGAGTGAGAATGGGTTGAAATACCAGAACTATACAAGCTCACAACGTGTATAAACATTGGATTAGTGTGAGTGTCTCTTGTAAGTCTTACGTCTATGTGGAGGTCTGAAAACTGGCTGCATTCTTGTTTTGTTTGTTCTTTTGAGATCATTACTACTCACATAAATCCAGTGATGACAGACCAAAATACTAAATTCTGTTTTTGTCGTCCGTTTGTTACTGTACAGTTAATATATGGAAATGATAGACCAATTTCAGAATAAGTGTAATTTGTCTTGATGGCTGTCATATACATATATATATATATATATATATATATATATATATATATATATATATATATATATATATATATATAGTATGACCTCACATGACTCTCTCTCTCTCTCTCTCTCTATATATATATATATACTAGAAGTTCGCGGCCGCTGTGCGGCCGCTCACATCTAGAAATCGCGCCCTAACGGGCGCTCATATTTAAAAAAAAAATAAAATAAAAAAAAAGGAAAAAAAAAAAAAAAAAAAAAAGAAAAAAAAAAAAAAAAAAAAGTTGATGGTCAGCAAGGAACATGCGTTGTTGATTTTTGTATTATGTTTTTGAGACAATTGAACAACTGCTGAACGTGGAGTTGCAGATGCAAGACATTGGGACATACAGACATACAGACATACATACACACGACCCCATTCTGATTAGGTTGTGAGATATATATATATATATATACTGTAAGTGTATATATGTTTGTGTGTGTGTGCATGCGCGGGTGTTCACTCACGCTCACCGCGCGCCGCAGATTGCGTCACATTGTGAACTTATAGATCTGCTATTTTTGGTGCGCGACGCCAACGTCCAACTAAGTGTACATTAGGCATTAAAAGAGGGAGAAAGGAAAGGGAGAGAGAGAAAGCTAGATTGGAGAGGTCGCTGCAGGGTAGGAAATGGGAAGGGCTCACGCAGAGACTCCCGCAGAGACTCCAGCTCGGAGAGTTTCAGTACCCAGGCTGAGTGGCCCCCTGACTGGGGGTGAAGAGACTCGGTCTGCGCAGGGTCAATTAACCTCCGTGGCGGCTCCCCGAGCGGCGCTATAAGGAACACTGGTTTTTATAGGCACTGACGAGGCACAATTTGCCCACTCCCCCGTGCTCGCCCCTCCCCCCTTCGCCCTCCCACACTCTCGTGAGGGTATCTTGCATAATGCAGGTCACGGGGCGGCGAGACGTGGAAGGAATAGCAAGTCAAACGCTACCAGCTTTGGCCCGCCGTACGTGTCACTTCCTCTCAGGATCGCCTCCCCTCAGAGGTGGACCAGAACCAAAAAAATACGTTTTAGGAAGTAACTTTTCTTGCAGCAGTAAGAAGTCTGTGAACGTGCGTGCGTGCGTGTGTGTGTGCATGTGTCTGTGTGTGTGTAAATGTCAGTGGTAATGAGTGCGGCGTGGGCGAGGTGCCCTTGTCTATGAAGTTGCATTCCCCACCGGTCTCTTTTTATTGTTTTTGCGAGAACAATAGCAAAGTCATTTCCAGGTGGTTCAGACAAAGGGGGTTAGAGGAAAGTAAAGCCAACCAGTTCTGGTCAGGTAGCAGAAGAGAGAGAAAAGAAAAACGTTCACACCTTGCAGAAAGAAACACAACATAAATCAGTCCACCGCTAAAAGAGCCGCCAGACGGACGGACAGCCCGGGAGGCGGAAAGGCCGGGGCTGTGATCTGTGTGTATGCGGAGTGACATCCTCCATTCTCCATTCCCTGGCGTTCTTAATGTGATTAAGCCAGGCCAGTTAATGTAATAATACTGCAACGATGTGCACTATAATGTTCCAATCAATGCCAATAAAGCTGGGCCCTCTTCCTCCTGCAGGCCTATGCCAGAAAAAAAGAAAAAGCCAGACCTCATCAAGCCTCTATTTGCTCCTCCTTGACCCTCCCCTCTGATTGGTCTGTGAGCGGCGATGCTCCGACGTACAGCAAACAGCACAATGGAAGAATGACAAAACATGATTCAAATCAAATATGGCTCTCAGCATCTCTTGTATGTTTCTTTGTTAGTTGATGTTCCTCATAGGCTTAGATCTTGCTCTCTCTCTCTCTCTCTCTCTCTCTCTCTCTCTCTCTCTCTCTCTCTCTCTCTCTCTCTCTCTCTCTCTCCTCCCTTTCTCTCATCCCGTCACCCCGTTGCTCGGCAGGGTAGCTGTCAGAGGGGCACGGAGCGTGCATCAAAGGGGAAATGGCAGCGGTGCACAGAGGCGGTGCACAGAGACGGCCCCGACGCGGTTCACAGTGGGTCGCGACGACTCGCGAGACCCCTGGAACACATCATTACAGCACCATCACTGATGCAACCCCCCCGAGCCCCCTGCCACCTCCCAGCGGGAGGCCATGGAGATGGCTGAGGCAGAGAGGAGATGGGCGAGCTGGAGCCAGCAGCCATTTGCCGTTCAGCTGGCTCAGCCTCTCTCTCTCTCTCTCTCTCTCTCTCTCGCTCACTCGTTCTCTCTCCTCTCTCTCTCTCATATCTCTCATTCTGCCTTTCTAGCCTCACTGAGCAAAATCAACCCACATCCAGCTAACTTAACACATTTAGCTGCGTCATTAATGCAGTGTGTTTGTCTGTGTGAGTGTGTGTGTGTGTGTGTGTGTGTGTGTGTGTGTGTGTGTGTGTGTGTGTGTGTGTGTGTGTGTGTGTGTGTGCCAGTGGTGTAAAGTAACTAAGTACATTCCATTTTGTACAGTACTTAAAGGAGTAGTTCACCACTTTTCAACCTGACTTCATATAATAGGTCCTCACTAATGTTCATGATAAAATATCACAATTTTTTTCTACTCAGTCCAAGTCTCCTAGGAGAGCTGTGGGAAGTTCAGAATCCATCATCTTGTGACATCATCATTTTCCCCCCAAAAAAATTAATCAATATTTTTGAAAAAAATATTTAGATTTTTATTATCGCGAGAACAATGGCTTCCACTTTAAAATTGCAACTTTTCAGGAATAGAAAGCCTGCAGTTTCTATAAGCTGGATTGGCAATCGATGATGTCACAAGACGATGGGTTTATGACCTGCCCACAGCCCTCCTCTGAGAAAAAAAAAGAAGAAAAAAAAAAAGAAAAAAGCTATTTTTGAGTGAGGACCAATTATATGAACATAGGTTGAAAAGTGGTGGAGTGCCCCTTTAACCCTACCAGTGCCAGCCCCTAGATGGCGCCAAAGAATGCCAGGCTTTCTCCCATAGGCGAGCGCATTAGCATCCGGGGACTCACGTTGCAGTGACGCGCGTGCTCACGTTCGTGCACGTCATGGAAAGGTCCCGGATGATAATGCTAACAGAATAGCTATTCCCATTTTGTCATTTTAAAGATCATTTTTCAAACCTCACGCCACATCCCTAAAAACACAATCCAGAGATATGGGCCTCCAAAGATGTGGTTTTTCATTGGATTCGGCGGCGATTCGCGGCTACGTTCGCGGCTCACGGCCGGCATGGCTTCCCCAGGATTTGGACCACTGGATTTTAAATTTAGGCTCAGGCTTCAGAAGGCCTCGGATCATTTTATTCATTTCATTAAAAATCCCGAACATGTTCGGGATAGGCACACTGGACTACGTTCCGGAAGCGGCGCTGAACATTCGGTGAACATTGGGGGTCTCAAAAATGTATTTTAAACCATTTTTAATGGAATATATCGTCGGACCATGTAAAATGGCTAGCTGGCTAGCGTAGGACGAGCCAGGACCACCCACGACTCTACAAGCAGCTCAGGGTAAGTCAATTAATAAAAAAAAATTGTTTTGGATTGAACATATCCCGAACATGTTCGGGATAGGCACAGAATGAGTTAAGTACACTTTTTAGGTATTTGTACTTTACTTGAGTATTTCCAATTTCCAATACTTTTACTCCACTACATTTATTTGAAAACTTTAGTTACTAGCTACTTTGTATACATAAACCACTGTAGCCCTATTTTATACCTTGGCAATGATGCGACGCGTTGTGAGCTTGTAGATCTGCTGTTTTCAAACATATTGTACTTTTACTTTTGGTACTTTAAGTACATTTTGATGACAACACTTTCGTACTTTTACTCAAGTACATTTTGAATTACAGACTTTTACTTGTAACGGAGAGTACTTCTACATTGCATTGTTAATACTTTTACTCAAGTAAAGAAATTGAGTACTTTTTCCACCACTGGTGTGTGTGTGTGTGTGTGTGATCAGTGTTTAGCACCAGGCACCAGTGTGTTCAAAGCACTGGTGTTTTTTTTTTTTTGTTTGTTTGTTTGTTTGTTTGTTCTTTGCTTAGTCTTCCTTTGGGCCCCTGCGAGAGGCATCCGGGGAGATCCTGTCATTTGCGTGTGACATATCCTATCAGTCAAAGACGCTGTTTGCGGATGCTTCATTGAGCGAGGCCTGTTCCATTTACCGCGCCATTGGACAAAATCAATGTGATGTGTAGTTAATGAGAGCTAACCTGCTCACATGGGGGATGGGGGCTCTGCTGCCTTTGGAGCGCGCGACTGTGGCCGCTACCTGGGTGTATTGGTAACACATGGATTCACTGAGGATGGACACTGCTTGCAGAGTGCTTATTAAAGGGATATTTCACTTTCAAAAAAACTTTTTGTCATACAGTTTTTGAATTTCTTCATTCAGTACATAGATATTTGATTCATTCATTTCCCCCATTTTGCCCCCTTCCAGGACCTTCCTATACAAACACATTATAACTTCAAACAACATTTTAACCATGATAGTTTCAATGAAAACAACTGTCCTTTATTTCTGGCGACTCCTAACACCCTCTGAATACGTGAGCAGGCCGTGTTTTTTCGATAACTTTTTCAGTATTTTTTATAATCTTTTATTGTATTTAATAATTTTCCTTTCCCCAAAAAAATTATAGAAATCAATGAAAATTGTTATCGAAAAAACACCGCCGCTCACGTATTCGGAGGGTGTTAGGAGTCACCAGAAAAAAGGACGGGTCTTTTAATTGAATTTATCATGGTTAAAATGGAGTTTGAAGTTATAATGGGTTTGTATAGGAAGGTCCTGGAAGGGGAAAAATCAGGGGAAATGAATATCAAATATCTAAATACTGAATGAAGAAATGCAAAAACTGTCCTGGGTGTTCCCAAAAGATTAGACGATACAATGACAAAAAGTTTGTTTGAAAATGAAATATCCCTTTAATGCTTAATCGTGTTGTCATAAGATGCCAACATCCGTCTTCAAGTTCTCTCTAAACCTAATTTTAATGCAATGCAGGTTTGTCCCATTGCCATTTCATTTTCTAACTCCTAACCTCAAAGCCTGTCAAAAGCCTGGCTGAGGAGCAAAGTTGTCTAGCAATGTTGATCAATTCAGAACCATGGACAGCTCCCTGTAGATGGTACCAATCAAGCTGCCTCACTGCAAGTAAATCATATACAGCAGACGGGAGTTGGATAATTTAGGCTTCAGGTAGTAGTAGAGGGATTTCTTTCTGTACTTAGTGTTAGTCGGACTGTTTGTATCATCCGTAGAGTTTCTCCTGTGTGAGCAACGCTTCTCCCTCAATGCAAACACTCCAATATCTTGCCAAATGTGATTTCTTTAAGTTGCAGCCAGATGTGTTTTACATTGCTTTCGTATAAAGGTTCTGAATAGTTTATGAATTGTTCCACTGGAATCTCAGTCTCCCTTTTCGGATAAAACAAAATAAAAAATACTTGCTCTTTTTTTTTTCTTTTTTTTTGCTGGCACCATGATCCACACCTGAAAGAAGCTGCAACACACCGTTCTAGGCGTGTGTGGCTGATTCTTTCATTTGCCTCAGGCAGCCTTGTTGAATCAATCACATTTTAAGCTTGCAGTTGAGTACTGCAAAAGCTCTGTGTTGGCGTAGAGCTCAACTCCGTTGTTTGCGCTTCCAAGCTCATTTACATACATTTCTTGGTGAAGATGACAAGTTGGCTACATTGAGCTTTTAGCTCCTGCAACTGGGGACAAAAAAGGAGAAATTTGCTTACACTATGTGTGTTACTGAATCTGGGCCTGACTGTCAGCATACTGTGTGTGTGTGTGTGTGTGTGTGTGTGTGTGTGTGTGTGTGTGTGTGTGTGTGTGTGTGTGTGTGCGTGTGCGTGTGCGTGCGTGCGCGCGTGCGCGCGTGCGTGCGTTATTGTGTAGTTTACCACTTGAACCTCAGCATTCACTTCACTGGCTCCCTGTACGTTTTAGGATTAACTTTAAGATTGTATTGTTTGTTTTTAAATCTTGCCATAGGTTAGCAAAGATCATCTTATACCTTTTACATGTTCCTGCGAGGTCATATAGGGATCAGCAGGTAAGATGCTGCTTGTTGCCCCATGCTGGTCTAAGCTTACTTCTCTGTGGCTGCCCATTAACTCTGCAATGAACCCCCCTCCTTATCAAGCTGGCCCCTCACACTTTTTTGTTGCCAAGCTTTTAATCCAGTTTGGGTTTTACTTAATGTATTTTATGAGTTTATTTGTGGTTTAATTTTTTACTTAAAAGTCCTACTATTTGTCACATACATTTCTGTATGCAAGATTTGTTCTCCGCACTTGACCCATCTCTTGGAGCGGTGAGCCGCAGACGTGCCGCGCTCGGGAATCAGTAGTGTTGATCTAACCCCCAAATCCAACCTTTGATGTGCCAAGCATTTGTACAGTCTTATATGACCCGGCCGGGGATGGAACCCCGACCTCTCCGTCTCAGGGTCAGACACTCTAACCACAAGGCCACAGAGCTGGTGGCCACAGTTACTCATGCTCATGAATCTATCTGGTTTCTTGTGTTTCTTGTATTTGTCTCTCTTTGACATTTTCTGCACTTTGGAAATAGCAGATCTACAAGCTAAATCTGTTATTTGAGAGATTTGTTGTAGATGGAAAAAAAGATTCCAAACAGTTGCAACTAAGGTCCACTTCACTAAGACTAGAAGTTTCAAGTGGTTAAACATAATGGTTATACGTATATTATTATAAGTTATACGTTGCTAAAATAGTAGGACATAAGAGTGACTGATATTGTTTCTACTAATCATGACTGAAAGTTCAATTCACGTTGCACTTACTGCCACAAAGCCATTATGCCAAATTGGTCTTCATTGTTAAGTAAAAGTGAGAAAAAGAAAATCCCTTATTTTAAAACCATAATTAATTTCATGCTATGCTCACGGAGAGAGACACTAATCCAGTGTATACAGAATATATACAGTACTATACTGCATAATTAGCTGATGTTCCATTCTGCAAAGCAAAGAAGTGTCAATCTTCTGTAGAATACAATGCTGTATAAATTGGTAGAGAAAAAACAGACCATAAAGCGTTCTTCAGCGATGCGTGCCAGCTGCTACAACTAATTAACGTGGACCAAAACAAATTTTCACAACTTTTCATTCTCTTACATAATCTTTCTTTTTTTCTCCATCCGACAATGGGAGGTGTGTGTGTGGGGGTGGCAAAGAAGGCAGTTTAAACACTGGACGGCTAAATATGGGCACTTTCATCTGGCTTAACGGCACAAATGGACCTCATTGTCTTCTGAGGAATTCGATTTGCTGCCATTCTGCTGGTGCCCCTCTCTGGGGGCCCCCCCACGGACTGCAGCAAGCGGGGCCCTTATCAACGGCACTCAGGGTGTGGAATTGAGTCCTGAGTCGAACTGTGCAGGAGAAACCAGAGAGAGAGAGAGAGAGGGAGAGAGAGAGAGAGAGAGAGAGAGAGAGAGAGATGCATAGAAAGACATCAGTGGTGTAAGAAATACTATAATTTGTACTGAGGTAAAAGTAGCATTACCACAATATACTGTAAAATACTAAAAAAGAAAAGCCTGTATTAAAGACTTTACTCAAGGAAAAGTATTGGCAATGTACTGCACCAAAGTAAGTACAAAAAAAATCTAAAGCCTTCGATAATAGCAGATCTACAAGGTTGTGTTGCGACACAAAGTATAAAATAGGACTGTGGTTAAAGGTGGGGTAAATTATGTATATATACTGTATATTCTTTAATCATTTACAGTATTTCACAGGGGTCTACCTGTCTCTCCAGCTCTTTAATAACACTCTAGCAAGGAGTACTATCAGCATATATAGCTATTTAACACTTATTTTAACCAAAGAAAATCACTTAGCCTACCTTTAATTTTTTTGGTAATTCTGGAAAATAACTAGCAACTAAAATGTACTCAACAGTGTTCTTGAGTAAATTAAGTTGTTACTTTCCACCAACGGCAGAGATCGACAGAGAAAGATGGAGGAGTTGAGGACAGTGGGATGGAGGGAAGGAAACATGATAGAGTTAGGAATAAGGGATGGAGGGATGGAGGGAAGGAGGGAGGGAGGGAGGGAGGGAGGGAAGGAGGATGGGGGGCAGGTTATACTAGAATCAGTACAACTGTATTCCTGCTCTCTACTTGGATACCAGCCGCATGCACGCGTGCGCGCACACACAATCTTAACCATATCATGCGTATAAGAATGCACAATATACAGTACACAAACGGATTTCTCTCTCTCTCTCTCTCTCTCTCACACACACACACACACACACACACACACACACACACACACACACACACACAGAGGAATATGGACACACCCACAGCACATTTTGCTGGCTTATACATGGACACACATGAGCGAACTCACACACACTCGCTCGCACGCCATTCGCTGCCCTAAACCCATTGACTGTTCTCCCAGTGGGGAAGCTTTTATACGGTCTAATTTCCAGCCTTATCTTCCAGTGCTCCAAGGCAGAGTCCAAATAGAGCTGTTTTCATCAGCCAGATAAAATGCCCACTGATTGTGTGTGTGTGTGTGTGTGTGTGTGTGTGTGTGTGTGTGTGTGTGTGTGTGTGTGTGTGTGTGTGTGTGTGTGTGTGTGTGTGTGTGTGTGTGTGTGTGTGTGTGTGTGTGTGTGTGTGTGTGTGTGTGTGTGTGTGTGTGTGTGTGTGTGTGTGTGTGTGTGTGCATTTACCTTTATGTCTAATCTTTAAAACCCAACTTCCTCCAGTACTCGCAGAGCAGTGCTGCTGTGCACGGAGAACGCTGGGCAAGGACACGTTTATTTGTATAGTGCATTTCACGCACAAAGACAAATTCAAGGTGCTTTACATAAGGCCTGGAGAGGCTGAATGAAGACAAAGTACTCTGCAGCATAAATGCGTGTGCGATGTCACACGTTGCACTTTTTCCAAAGCCGTCCTTGCTTACGCATAAGACATCAGAACAGCACTGGTATCTCAGTCAAGACACTGCTCGCCTCAATGAGATGGCTTGAGGAACTCATTTTGGACACACATGAGGGTGTCCATAGTGGCTCAGGGGTAGAGTTGCCGTCTTAGAACACAGAGGATTCCCGAAGGATTCCCAGTTCGATCCCGGACAGCCGGACTCCCCCAGAGTTAGTGTCGGAAGAGTCTTTGAGCAAGACTCTGAACCCCTAGTTGCTTCCGGTCAGCAGGTTGGTGCCTTGCATGCATGGTTTCCTCCGCTATCGGTGTATGAATGGGTGAATGTAATGCGCAATCTCTGTATAGCTCCCTGGATAAAGGCGCTATATATAAATGCACCATTTACCATTTTAACACATTTTCTTTTCAAGCTCACATGCTCCCATATGTGATCAATAGTATAGTGGTTTGAGACACAATGGGGCCATGGTACATTGTCCATAAAGGTGTCCACAAAATCATCAGCTTTAATCCATCCACATATTTCAGGAGATGGTAGAGATTTCATATAGCTTCAGGCTTCTGAACCAAATGCCAGATTGGTAAAACTGCTCGATTTGAATGTTGTAGCAGTGCAGGCTATGTGGGAGAGATGTTTTCCATTGTCAGATTTCACCCAAGGGACATTTGTACCACATTTCATGCTTTTTTTATGAGATTCTTTAGGAGTCTTTTGCATCATCTGTCAGCACTGTAGGCAGCCATTTTTAATTTTCTCAATAACACTGGACTTTTACTTACTTGTTTACTTGTAACTGAGTAAATCTACATTGCATTATTGATACTTTTAAAGAATGTGAGTATACTTAGTTTCGGGTAGTTTCAAAGGCGCAGCGGTGTGCTCAAACAGCTGTGGGGTGTTGAGTGGAGCAGAGCCGAGTGAGGTGTAAAATAACGCTACAGGTCAGATCAGCCCACCAGGGTCTGCCAGTCCCGCTTCACGGAAGCGTTCACTTCCTGTTGAGTCTGGAGGGTCATCAGAAATGAGACCGTGAAGGCCAGTTTGGGGGGGGAACTGCGGGAGGAGCATCTTGCCCAGTCATGGACCAATGATGTTCATCCGCAATGCTACCCTCTCGGACCGGTACAAGTACATTTACTCAAGTATTGTACTTTATTCTTTTAATTTCTTTTCAGTATTTCCAATGTTCAAGAATTGTACTTCTACTCCACTACATACAGTATATTGCACTTTTTACTCCATTCAAATTACTTTTTGATTTTGACAGATTTTGATTATTATTACAAAACATACAAGCCACTTCAACTTCATCTTCATCACCATTACTGATTCACGAGCGCGGCACAGCTGCAGCTCACCGCTCCAGAAGAGATGGGTCAAAGGCGGAGAATACATTTCAATTACATTACATGTATCTGACAAATAAAATAAAAATACATTAATAATAATTTCACTTCACTTCACTTTTTTTTTCTCGCAATCTGCAAGCTCATACTGTGTCACTTTGCGATGCGTTGAGCTTGTAGATCAGATATTTAGGATTTTTATACATTTGAAAACTTCACTGCCGAAAACCATAGCACAAAAAGGTAAAAAGATGAAAAAAGCACTTAACCAACCTAGCTGATGCTGTCTAAAGTTAACAATGAGATGAGGGAGTAAAGTCCTCGTAAAAACATGGCCCATATAACCTCGTCTTACCTCCAAGTAACTTCAGCTCAGATTTATTTTATTTTTTATTTTTTGCTTCTTTCATCCTTGTTGTCTGACGAATGAAAGCATGCCCTCCTGTCTTTTCCTCGTCAAGGTTAGGCCCTAAGAAATAATGAAATAATATTTTTGCTTTCATGGACATTCTTTCAGGAAGCCAGACTACATTCTAGCCCTAGAGAGTGGATGATAAACACAGTACCAGACTTGTTGCAGTGTCTCAGTCCTCGTGAGCCTTGGCTTGATGATCTTTAACAGGAAGTGAATGGAGAAGCAGAGGCTTATGAGGCGTGTGAAGTGCTTGTGTGTCTGTCTATGTTAGCAACCCTTGAAATGTGCAGAATCGTCCCTTATTTGGAAACTAAAGGACGTGTCCCTTACTGAACTGACAAGGGACATCCTTTGGTCCTTTTTGTATAATACAGTTAGAACAGCATACAGTACATCATACAGGTTGTAACTGCATAAACCTGCATAACCTGTAACTGCATAAAATAAAGTTAATAAAGTACTTAGACCGCTTTTACAACAAATATTTTTGACAAATAGCCAATACACAAGCTCAGTCCATATACAGTCCATATACAGTATATTATTTGACAGCACAATCAAATCATCAGTGTAATTTGGATTCATGTAAATTTGTGTTTTCAGATATTTAACCACTTGAGCTTGAAGATCGGCTATTTTTGGCTGAAGTTCTCAGAATGTGGACTCTGGGGTTCAAAAGGTTAATATAAAAAAGGAGAAAAAAAGGTTTCTATCACACAAAGATTTGGAGGACCCCCTGTAGTAAAGCTGTGGACCCCCTAGGGGTCCCGGACCCCCTGTTATAGACTCTTGGTATATACAGTGAGATTATGTTTTTGTCTAGGTGTCCCTTGTTTCTCAGAAATAAGGGACACTCAGCCGGGTTTATTGAATTTCAGATAGTTGGCAACCCATGCCCTAGCTAGCTGATAATAATAACGGTTTTGGCTAGTACCTCATCAACGATAATACCCATTGAAAGTGTCGATTTGATCAAATCAACACTTGATTCTCTGCCGTATTCTGATGGTGGAGTAGTGAGCTTGGTGGTCTTTTTTGAAAACCCTCTTGTTTAACCATGTGAACCCAAGCGTCCCTATATATTCTGGGGTGAATGTTCAGTGAAAATTGCAAATCTACGACCCTACAACGTATCGCAACGCGACACGTTGTGAGTGAGCTTCTAGATTGGCTAATTTCTGCAAAGATATTTGGTGTAGAGGGAAAGAAAGGAGGGCGGCACATACCGGTATAGACACCTAGTGGACCCTGGTTAAGTGCTTAAACGATTAGAGTTGCAAACACAATTAATTAACACAATTAATCAAAGTGATGAATGAACCTCTTTGAACCACTGGATCTCATCATTATTCCAATTATAACCATGTGGATGGCATGTCAGTTATATAGTTAACGTTAATTTGAATAAAGCACTGCATTTGAATGAAGCATCGCGCTCGCTCTCTCTCTCTCTCTCTCTCTCTCTCTCTCTCTCTCTCTCTCTCTCTCTCTCTCTCTCATAGTTAACCCAAGACCTGTGGACCCGTTCTACAAATGTCTTCTAAAACTAACAGTTTTCTGAAAAACGTATGTTGCTATAATCAGTGTTTCTCAAACATTTTCATGGCAAGGATCACCAAAATGATAATGTATTTGTCCATGGACACGCATCTCAATTCATTCTTCTTCTTCGACTTTCGTGTATCATCGTCCGTGATGATTGGTTGGCGACATTTTATTTCACAAGATTGTCGTCTGTCGTCTTCTCCCTCTTCCTGACGTCGGCCTTTTTGCACCAGGGACCCCCAGCAAAAAAAAAAAAATGGCAGGGGAAGCAGCTAAGAACAAGAAGCGTGGGGAAGCAGCTAAGAACAAGAAGCGTGCGTGCGTGCGTGCGTGCGTGCGTGCGTGCGTGCGTGCGTGCATGCGTGCGTGTGTGTATACAGGTGCTGTGTTTATGCGTCGGGGTCCCTGTTGTGCAGCTGCAGGTATTGACCACGTATGGGATGTGATGAGAACAGAAGGTCCCCTCCACTGATGTGTGAAAGCGTCAACTTACTGGCCGTTGAACTGTGAATCAGCCTCGGGCGTCTTCTATTATATTTTAGTTCATATGTGCACATAGTGTGAGCACATATGTGCACATAGTGTGAGTGAGCCTGGGGTGTGACCAGGACCTAAATACTTAGGTAATGGGGGGGACCATCCATAGTCAATAAGACTAGGCAAGACTCAACTTAGCCTACAACGTTATAGCAATCAACAATTTTTAAAAATAAAATAAGAAAACACTGCACTGCCTCAATTTCACCCTTGTTTTTTTGGCCATCTTGTCAGGCCAGAATAAATTGGTGAAATTGAGGCACTGTCCTTGTCCTTTTTCTTTTCTATTCTTTTTTTTTCTCAGTTTTGAAGTACTTGTTGTTGTTTTTTTTTTTTTTTTTTTTTTTGAGAGCAAGAGCAAGTTTAATTCTGGGAAGGCATATCCAATCCTGCATCACAACAAAACAAAGACTGCTCCACTCTCCCTACTCTCTCTCTCTCTCTCTCTCTCTCTCTCTCTCTCTCTCTCTCTCTCTGTCTCTCGTAAGCTAAATTGCTTGCTGTTCGAGTACATCGTTTGTTTGTTTTTCTTTCATTTGACAAGGACATCGCAATAACATTGGACTGACCATGCTTGAGTTCTAGAGCAAGTGCTAATGTTCAACAACTGTCCACAGGATCGAGGCTTGTGTAAACTGAATACAAGACACAATACATCAACTTAAGAACAACGTTAACATAGTTATTTCAATAAACCAGTCAAAATGTATTCATGTGAGCACTGTTGGGCAGAGAGTTCAGAGTTTTGCACCCTTTACTGAGAAGGCAGACTATCCAAATTAGATCTTGGAACATTGGAACAAGACAATCACCGTTGGTGGAGCTAGCTCGTGTAATTGCTCTACTGGCTCTGACATCAGTCAGAAAAAGGTGAAACATCATTATATACACATTTAAAAACCAGTCAGGATTCAAAAGCAAAAAAGGATGTCATTTTCACCCTGATGAAGACCTTCCGAGTTCGAAACATGTTGGCAGTTGCCTTGTAGGCCTATTATTAACCTGTTTAATCCCGATCATATATATATATATATATATATATATATATATATATATATATATTTTTTTTTTTTTTTTTTTAATTGTTATGAAAAAGTAGGTGAAAAAGTGTGTTTATGACCAGTCACAATTATGACCGGTGGGGTAATGTGTTTATCAACCATTTAAACTCTAAAAACTATATACTCTTAAAATTTTAAAGAGTATAGTAAATCAAGTTATCCTACAAAGTCATGAAAATCTTACACCATAGGCCAAAACTACCTACGTACCTGCATCCCTCATTTAACTACCTACCAACCACCATACTGCATCCCTCTAACTATCTACGTACCACCATCCTTCATTTAATAAAGGCTTTTCCTTCAAGTGCACCTGTTTTTTCTCCTATTTTTTCTCATGTAAAAAAGGTTGTGTTTTTTCTAAATGGTGCAATATCTCATCAGTTTCTGATCCATGTTTCTTATTGCCTTGTTTGTGTATTGTGTATTGTGTATGTGTATATGTCCGCATGCGGCTATGCGCGAGTATGTGAGAGAGAGAGTGTGCGCATTAGAGAGAGGGAGAGTGGGGGGTGGGGGGTGGTTAGGAAGGAAGGTCAAAACATTTTATTCCAGTCTTTTGAAGACTGAATCATAAGAACTTGGTGTCTTTGTGTGAAAAAAATGGGAAATTACTTGGAGAAAATGAAGGGCACGTCCTCTGTGTCCTAAATGGTTGTTATGCAATTCCATAGTTATGCCCCACATGTGGGTATATTCTGCATATAGGAGTGTGCGTGTGTTCGTGCGTGCGTGTATGCATGTAAGTAAGCCTTGCCAAGCCATGTTTCTGTTTCTCTAGCGTGAGGCAGCTTGATGCACATAGCGTCATGTCCAGGGGGTGTCCCTGGACATGACACTATAGTATGTCACAGGGGCTTACCCGCAATCCAACCCTTGATGCTGAGTGCCAAGCAGGAGGCACTGGGTCTAATTTTTCAGAGTCTTTGGTATGACCCGGCCGAGGATCGAACCCCGACCTCCCTGTCTCAGGGCGGACACTCTAACCACAAGGCCACTGAGCTGGTGTATGCATGTGAGTCTCTCTATTAGCGAGCGTGCATCAACGCAATGTATGCTTTTGATGAAGGGAGGGAGGGAGAGTGTGTGGTGTACAGTATGTGATTGTCAGTGTGTGCACCAGAGTGTGTGCATGCGTGTATACGTCTGTATTTGCATGTACGTACGTGTGTACAGTATGTGCATGTATATCAGGGATGTTGTGCAGACTGCAGAGAATGTTAGAGAGGTAGGCCAAAAGCTCAAGGAATAGGGTAGGACTTGTGATTTTCTGCCGTACTTTTTATTTCTGTTTTATCTATTAGTTTGGTCATTAAGGTCCACAGAATGAGAGGCCTGCTCTGCCGGAAACATCGCGAAAAAAAGTTATGGCCATTTGTATATTCACTGTCCCATTGACTCCACTACACTGTGACTACACAGGAAAAGAAAAATATTAAAAAAAGTAGCATGTGAGGGGTCAAACTGGGGGTTCTCCATGATTCTGAATCCATTGCAAGCATTTGTTTTGCATGAAAAACATCCTTGGGCTACATTTCGACCCCAGAAAATGGTGAAAAGTGACGAGTCATCAAAAAAAAGTTAAAAAAGGTGATGATTCATCACTTTTCACTGCTTTCTGGGTCTGATTTTTTTTTTTTACTTTTTTTTGATGACTCGTCACTTTTCACCATTTTCTGGGGTCGAAATGTAGCCCAAGGATGTTGTTCATGCAAAACAAATGCTTGCAATGGATTCAGAGTCATGAAGAACCCTTAGTTTGACCCCTCACATGCTACTTAAAGCAGATTTTTTTATTTTTTTAATATTTTTCTTTTCCTGTGTAGTCACAGTGTAGTGGAGTCAATGGAGTCAGTGAATATACAAATGGCCATAACTTTTTTTCGCGATGTTTCTGGCAGAGCAGGCCTCTCATTCTGTGGACCTTAATGACCAATCTAATAGATAAAACTGAAATAAAAAGTACGGCAGAAAATCACAGGTCATCTCCATCCTGTAGGGGTGGGTCCCTGACTAAGGCCTTTTGGTGAAAATATTGAAAATAGCAGACCTCCAAGCTCACAACAGGTCCCACTGCAACGCATTGTGAGCTTGGAGGTTGGCTATTTTAGGTGCTCGATACCACACTGAACTAAGCATTATTAAGTCAATACTAGAGAGGTATGGCTTATGGCATGGATTTCTACCCAGAGAGGACAATTCTTTTAACATAAGATGCTGCATTCAAGTTCAGGAGAGTTTGAACATCAGGTATGGCATGGAAAGAAGAGTTTTTCCATTTCTTTCACCATAGTGAAAACTGCATTCGTGGTCTGGAGAGGGCACTTTTTACAGACAGATAAAAGGGCAGGGGCTCAAGCCCCCTTTGACGTCTACAGTATGTGTGCACGTGCTTGAAGCATATGCGTGGGTGTGCGCGCGTGCGTGCAAGTGTACGCCAGAATGTCCCGGATGTGTGTGCAGTGAATAATGCATGTGGAAACACGGATCTGTGTAAATGTCAGTCTGCAGGTGCCGTAGTACAAACTCCAGCGGGGTCAGTGCTCGGGGGACAGGGCTAATTCAGGTCAGAGCAGAGCTTCACAGCATAGTTTTTCCTCCAGCGAACCATTGGTGTCCAAAATGATCCATGTATGTTATACACAAACAGGAAACAGCTTGGCATCCCTGTTTTGGGCAGGCATTTATGTTTCATGCATGGGCAGGTCATCAATTTTTCAAAAGTAAATAAATGAGTGAATAATTCATCTCGTCAAACATTGCCGTTCTACAGCCTCACAGCAACACACTACAACGCATTGTGAGCTTGTAGATAATCTGTTTTCGTTGTGCCGACCACTTCACCCATTTTCAACAGATCTTCATATAATTGGTCCTCATTAATGTTCATTATAGTGTTTCTGTCTGTGGACACAAACCTTCCTACCAGTGACATCATCGGTAGTCAGGTTTGGTCTTTTCAAACAAGATTTCAAACGTTGTTAATGTGTTATTAAAGGTAGAGTAAGTGATATTCCTTTGTGTTGTTAAATAACCTTATATTCTGATAGTAATCCTTGATAAAGAGTGCTAGTTAAGTAACAGGAGTCTCCCTTTATCTCCAGCTCTTTAATACACAAAACAAGCATTTCCAGCTCATCGTATAATGAACATTAGTGAGGACAAATTTTATGATAGGGTTAAAATTCTCACTCGAAGTGTAACTAACTCCAGTAGGTCTTGAGAGGTTAATATTTGTGTGCTGTAGCGTGTTTAGTAGCAGGCAGTCTAAAATGAGTCCCTGCCCGCACAGGCATTCAGGGCCAAGGCAATTATTCAGATTACACCCGCACTTAAAAAGAAAAAGAAAACATATTTAAAGTCATTTTTTGCCTATGCACACACACATACATGTATGGAACACTTAGTGTAGTGTGTGCGTGCGTGCGTGCGTGCATGTATTCACACACACACACACACACACACACACACACACACACACACACACACACACACACACACACACACACACACGCACACATCACTTCAACCAATGTCCTTATTTGATTTTTCTTTTTCTCTCTGGTCATGTATTCGACACAAGCACTCATAATTAACATCGCAGGACACCAAAGGCGTCATCTCGCTGCCTCCATTGAGATTCTACCAGACCTTGTCCTTTCAGGATGAAACTTATAATAACTCCCAAACATCCATTGAGACTGTCTGGAAATGGATTTAATAACAGAGAGTGTTTCATTAAAACAACTCTTCTCATCATCAGCCAAAGCACTTTTGAATATAGACCCAGTGCGAGATCGCACTCAGTGCCTTTTCTGAGGGCAACAGAAGTGTCCTCCAGCCAGCTCACTGGGGCTTATTGCTTATTGGTAAATAGAGATTTAACAAGGAGACGGGCCATTAGGATGCATTAGTAGTATATAACACACATACCCGGTGCTTGCACATCAGATTACACACAGTGTACTGTGGTAAACTTATTTGCAGTCTTATAATTTGTCACTGTCTGGCCAAAACCTCTTAACTCCATTTTTGAGGTTTTGGATTATTTTTTTTGAAAAGTGCTTGGGACAAAACCTCCTAACTCCACACTTTCTGCCAAACCGGCTAACTCCACTTGAGGTGGGGGGGGGGGGGGGGGGGGGGGGGGGGGGGTTGTCATTGGCTGTCATTGCCTTCCAAAGTTGCATTATCATTTGCTCTTTCATGTTTTCAACATTTCACATTCATTTCGACATCATTAAAAGTATGTGGCATAACACAGTGACACACACACACACACACACACACACACACACACACGCGCACGGACTGCACACGCATGTATACACACACAAACACACACCCACATGCACGCAGGCACGGCAGCACGCACGCCACACCCACACGCGTACAGACCTTTTTGATTTGCCTGGAGCAAACAATTACATTCGCTTGCAGTAATCTAATCTTCAGATGTTTGGTGCTCAGTGCAATTTGGAGCAGTCAATTCATCCATTATTTTAGACATAGTGGACCAAAATTAAGTTTGAGTTGAGAAAAGCTTCTATCACCAGAGGGCACTGTTCCTGGCACAGTCAACAATAAATTGTTGATGGTGTGCTGTGTTCAGTATAGGCTAACTCAAAAGTTGAGAGAGCGCCATATTATTATATTTTTTTCCCCAGCGGTGATGTGGCACTATTTGTTCCACCCTGTGGCTGAACGTGATTTTTGAAACCAATCTTAGACAGACGGTTTCATTATTACCTCTGGATCGAATCAAATCCCAACTCACAATGCAATTTCAACTGTAAATGAAAGATAATAATTAATCAGATATCAAGGTAAGAATAACATGGAGAAAATACATCGAAAATAAATGGAGTCACCAAAGATATCCAATTTTAACTAAACGTCGCAAACATAGTGGCTTCATAATCTGTTGGCCAATAAGATTATAGCTACTATCTATAACTTTTTGGTCAGTAAATTAAGCACTATCAACCAATCTGTATATAACTTACACAACTGTGGTGGTTGTAGTTGGTCCACTGAGATATATGTCAAGCTCAATATGTAATATATCCTCTGCCCAAATGGGTTTTACATATAGCAGTAGAACGCAGGCCACCCTGGTTTGAATCCTGAGTAGGACATAAAAATCACAGATTGCAGCTTTAATATTCCTATGCAAATTGTATTTCATTGCAAGACATCTGTTTGCATGTTAACAGCCTTCTGATCTTCAGTGGTGGGAAGAATGTTATTATGCTTTTGTCAACATCGGTTTGTCAGCATTTGAAGCGTAACTGAATGCAAAATGAAGGATTTTGAGGCCAGAAAAATAGAAAGCTACCGGTATACAAGGCTTGCGACAGAGAATACATTACATTTGTGCAATTGTGCAGTCAACACAACTCTATGTCATAGAGTATTCATCATACAGCAAATGCCTTCTTTATCATAGCAAAAATATTTGATCTACAAGCTCAAAATATTTTACTTGTTATATTTTACATTTAGTCATTTGCCTAATACAGCAGGACAGCAGGTTAGTGCATACACAGATAAAAACAATGGATCTGGATGTCCTGGAGTAATATTTCCTATTTATTATACAAACAGTCATTCGTCCCCACAGCCAAATAGCATCCTCTATGCAGTTGTTGGTGCTGGTCTTTTGTCAATATATTAACATTTTAATTTAATGTACAGTATTTCACATTGTAATGCTCTGTTGGTCATGTATTATGTATAGAATGATGATGACAGGTTAGTCATCGTTGTATTGAATTGCTCTTGTTGTTCTTTTGAATGCTTGTCCATTGATGCAGTCCTTTCTTTTTTCTTTCTTTCTTTTCTTACATTTTTATCCCACGATTTTTGTAACACATTCTTCACCCAGTGCCAATTGCCTAAGCTGGAATCCTGGGTGCTATGCATGATCATGCTTCCTTCAATGCATGAGGAGTGATCAGGCTGCTTCTTATCACCTGACAGGGTGGAGTTTCCCCGGGAGGATGTAGCGTTTGGAAGGAACACGTTATTCCACCCAGTTCCTTTCCCCTCCATCAGGCACCCCAGGGGAGGCAGTATAGAGACCATGCAGGTTTACTGCATGGTTTTTGTGAGGGTACTTATAGGGCATTAACCAAAAAGTTGACAAGTCGACTCAGTCGACTTCATTACGCAAGTCGACTCCCACCAGGGAAAGTCGAAAGTTGAGGAAAGAAAAATCTTTGTATTTATTTGTCATTATTTTTTGTACAGCTTTCAAACAGTAGGATTGCTTATTGTCAAGGACAGGATTCTCTCCTTTTCCAACAATGGAATGACACATTAGCACAGGGAGTAATTAAATAATCTATATTCTTAACATCAAAACAAAAGCCTTATAACCTTATAAGGGAGAAAGGATCGCTTTAGGCTATTCTAAGTCCAGAGTCAAGTCATTTTCTGTTAGTTACTCACCGAGGTTAGGGTTAGGGCTAGAGTTAGGGTTAGGCATAGTTTTACTGAGGTTAGGGTTAGAGTTAGGGTTAGGCATAGTTTTACTGAGGTTAAGGTTAGGGTTAGGGTTAGAGTTAGGGTTAGGTTTAGGTGGTCGCACCTCCGTGCGGTCCAAGCGAACAAAAAGGACTCCTCTCTAGCTCCAGTTCAGCCAATCAAAAGCTTCCATGGGCGGGGTTTGCCCAGAACTCATGTGTGTTTCCAAATAACGCGTCCTTGAGCAAGACCCTGAAGCCCCAACTGCTTCCAATGCCTTGCAGCAACCTGCTACCTTTGCCATTGGTGTATGAATGGGGTGATTGTATTATGGACATTGTGAAGCCATTCTTTGGCCTGATCAATGTTGCCCCATTTGTGACCTACCTACAACAACATTAGCCAGAGAGCAAGATTGTGTGCGTTTGTGTGTGTGTGCACGCGTGCTGCATGTGTACCGGAGGAGAGCGGGTCAGTCCAAAATCCATGATGATTGATCTGTATATTAGGCCTCGCAATATGGTTTACTGCCCATTCAACACTAGCTCAGAACCTAACCTTTACCATTTGCTGTTGGCTGGGATGCCAGAGTGGATGGTATAATTTCAAGGTCAAATGTTATATGCATGAAAAACTGTGGCCCCATGCCTGGGGCACTACTGCTGAATGATAAGGATTTTAGAATTTGAATATTTAGATTTCTCGTCATTTAGAAAATGCATTCATAAAAACACTTTACGTTTTATAACCCCCACAATGTTTTAGAAACTAAATGTCTCAGTTGTACGATGGAGTACAGTATAAACCAGTAAGACTCCCTAATCGGGAGATAAGCGACCGTAGGTCACTTATCTCCACAAATAGGGCAAAAATGTGTTTTGCCAAAATCTTCCTGATCCATGTTGATGACATGAGTGTAGACATACTGTGTAGTGATTTTCGTGATTTTAGGGCAAAATCTGTAGGAGCAGTGTCCAAAAATGTGTTTTTAAAAATCGGCCTGGAGGTGGCGCTATATGGGAGAGATTCATGTTGATGGGATGAGTGTAGACATACTGTGTACCGATTTGCGTGATTTTAGGGCAAAAATTGTAGGAGCAGTGTCCAAAAATGTGTTTTGCAAGAATCGGCCTCATGGTGGCGCTAGAAGAGGGCCATGTGAGAAATGAGGGGTGGGGTCTCCGCGCCGGCAAGGCGGACGAATAGGTACCGGCCCCGGCTGTCCCGGTCGCTCCTAGCCGGAGTTACGGCATTTTATGTGAGCTGCAGTGTAGGGGGTCCTCCAGTGGGGGCGCCACCACTTTTGCATCCGTTCTGGAGCACCAGGAGTGGGTGGTCCCCGGGAATTCCCCGTGAGCAGCCCCGTTGGGGTGGTCATTTGGTCAGTTTAGCACATTTGGTCATTTTTTACATCTGGGGGTCCCCCAGGGACCTGGGGGTCCCTGGAGCTCTGGGGGTCCTTGGAGGTTGTAGTTTGGCAGGTAAGGAACGTGTGTGCAAAATTTGGCATGGATCGGGGCAACGGTTGCGGAGATATGAGCAGGGCAAGAGTGTGACGTGTGAGGTGTGACAGACAGACTGACTGACGGACTGACACTTTGTGCAGGGTTTGATAGTAAATGCGACCTACGGTCGCAATTAAGCATTACAGCAAGCTTGCTGAGTCACAGTTGTATATTCCACTGTTCAAAACGCTGCTCTCTTTTCAATAGGCAATATAATCCGATAAGTAATGTGTGGAGAGACAGTACAGTTTCGGATTAGACTGGATTAATTTGGCTCCAACTGTGCAACATATAGCCTACTGTACAGTACAGCACACCGTGCAGTAGTAATGCTGGATAAAGGTGCAAAGTGGGACTTCTACTGTGACTACCACTTTAATGCACAATTCGACTTTGGGAGAGGTTTGGGTTGTGTAGTTGCCATGATGTAACTTCATATATTGGTGAGATATCTTCAATAGTTTCTCAATAGTAAAAAAAAAAAAAATCCAAAATAATCATCCCATTGCCTTAATTACATTGCGCAGTAAAACCGTGTAGTTTATTGCATATCATCACCTTCTATGTAACTTTTTAGGTTTTTCAGGAAGAAAAAAAAAACTGATCCAAAACAAAACTATATGATATGTCTTAATCATTTCACTTAGACTAGTGATAGCCATTATACTAAAAAAAAACAACAACAGCATGATCCTTTTCAATTAGGAGACCAGAGGTGGCCAGTGTCATGAGGAGCTGACTAATAAAAATGTCCTTAAAAAAATGACTTTAGGCAATTATTTAAGGTGACGACATGTAATGACAAACTTTGATTTGTTTGCAGAAACACTACCTGGGGTAAAATAATCAAATCAATGTTGACTTATTTTTTTTATGTTTTTTGTAATGTTATGTATCAGCAGCATGTGCTATGTTGAGTATCATTTGTGTGCTAAAAGTGTGACTTTGAGGCCTGCTTCATCATAAAAGTCTGTGTGGAAATACTGATATTATTTGGAGAATAATTTGCATTTCAATCAAAAAATGTTAAGGGTAAAATCAGTGTCATTCATGTCTTTTTAAAAAGTTATGTTAAAGAGCTTATATAGCATCCCATTCACGTGCAACCTTCACATAGATAAAACAGAATCCCTCCCATTCCTGCCTCGCTTCCACTTTGCGAGCGAACAAAGTCTCTCACAAAAAACAGGACAAGAAGAAGCGGGTCCGACCCTTGCTGCTCGGTCACACCCGGCTCAGTTCCTGACAGCGCGGCTTTAATTCATTTGTCTTGTTCGGGCTGACTCCTTGACCTTGTGGATGGAGATTAATGAAGAGCTTTAGCAGCAATGAAGGCTATCAGACAAGGCGCTCGCTTCACCCCCCACCCCCCTGTACACGTCTAATAGAGCGGGTTTTACATAGCCAATTATGTCGTTTGAATTCTGCCTGTAAGCACAGATCTTGTCAGAGGCCAGACCTAGTCGACCGGAGTATATTTGCATTGGTTAAACCTTCAGGTCATTCAAGGAGGTGCAGTAGGTTGGAGCTCTGACATCACTGTGATGTCAGGGGAACCACTCTAACAGAATCTGTTTGCTGCTCTGACATCACGCTCTGACATCACTGTGATGTCAGGGGAACCACACAGAATCCCTTTTATGCCCATATATGGAGTTCAAAGACACTGTTGCCTTTGCCGTAGTCTTGACTATGCGAGGTTAGCTCCTTCCAGTTGTCAATCACACACAACATTCTGACCAATGGGGAACGTTTCAGTAGGAACGCAAGGACCAATCATGAACGAGTCAGTATTTAAACTGTTAGCGACGGCTGAATAAAGAACCAATTGACTTAAAGTGCTTTTTAACCAAATTCCACTGTGTAGTCTGTAATGCCCATGTTTATTTATAGTGTCCTCTTGTCACTGAGCTTGGCATCTTTGTAGCAAGCATTAGCATAAGCATATAGCTATCTATAGATTCCAGGAACCTGTGTCTGTCTGTCATGAGCATATAACTTGGGCACCGTCAGACTAATTGACTTCAAACTTGGCCTAGTCATGGCATACAGCAGCTACAGTAACGGTCACAGAGTTGGAGTAACATTGCCAAAAAAAAAAAAGAAGAAAAAAAAAAAAAAAAATATATATATATATATATATATATATATATATATATGAATACTGTATTCATTTCTTACACGGAATGAAAGATACAAAGATCTCCAAAGTCTCAAAAGACTGGTAAATTCGTTTTTTTTAATCTTTAATCTTGTACTATAATCATAATTGAAAGACCTACTGGCAGAACCCTTATATCTCCAAGTTTCAAATATGTTTTTCAGTAAATTAAAGCCCTACCTAATCATACAAGAGGGTCGCAAAAAACTCCTGAAAATACAAGCACACAACGCCTTGCGGTGCGAGGCGTTTTGTGCTTGTAGATCAGCTATTTTCCACTATTTTAATTCACTTTCTAAACGATTAATGCAAAATGAAAGGTTTTGGACTTCTTTTTTCACAACAACGACGATATGCTAGAATTTCTGTTTTGTCATTTTGTTAATGATGTGGAACTTTAAGTCTGAATAATTGTTAGCCATTTACTTCTAAATTGTTAAGTGCCTTGAAAGCTCCATACCACCTGGTAAATAACCATCACGTGTATGTGTGTCCATCTGGGTCTGTTCCCAAGATAGCAGTTTGCAATTCCATCTGCAGTCACTGGCCCACAGCGTGTTCATAGCAACCCATTGAGAACACACACACGCACGCACACGTGTGTCATGTTGCACAAAATCATAACTTGCTTTCTTCCACTGTCTGCTTGTATGTTCTCAGTGTGATGTCAGTCCAACTTGTCTATTATCCTGTAACAACATTGTTAAACATTATAACCAGTAAGACACCCTAATCGTTGTGAACCATGGTCTATATGGGAACTGCTGTAGTCCATACCTGGGGATGCACACACACACTCAAACCGTCATTAGAACACAGAGGGTTCCAGAAGGGTTCCCAGTTCGATCCCGGGCTCCCCCAGAGTTAGTGTCAAAGAGTCCTTGAGCAAGACTCTGAACCCCTAGTTGCTCCCGATGAGCAGGTTGGTGCCTTGCATGGTTTCCTCTGCCATTGGTGTATGAATGTGTGTGTGAAAATGTAATGCACAATCTCTGTAAAGCACCTTGGATAAAGGCGCTATACAGTAAATGCACCATTTACCATTTACTATGTGCCGTTTTTAGACGGGACCGCAACTGGAACGCTGTGCCAAAAATACTAACAACTTAAGATTGGGAAAAGTTAGGTATCAGCTTCAATACATTTTAAGATAGCAACCCACTAAGTGGAAAATGCACGAGAACAGCCACATAACTCTATGAAAGTCCCCATCCACCAATTGATCATGTCACTGTAACAGTGCACACTGAGTGCTACTGTGGGTTGCTGCCGAAACAAATTCATGAGAAACTGTGTGTAATGAAAACTTCAGTGCTTTATTGACCACAGACACATACATATTAGTGCACTAAGTCTACATAGGCTATGCGTGCCCAGCCTTGGGTCTGACGCCTGCTATGTGTTTAAATCAAGTCCAAAGTCCTATAACTGTGCACCATTGACCATTCTGTGTGTGTGTGTGTGTGTGTGTGTGTGTGTGTGTGTGTGTGTGTGTGTGTGTGTGTGTGTGTGTGTGTGTGTGTGTGTGTGTGTGTGTGTGTGTGTGTGTGTGTGTGTGTGTGTGTGTGTGTGTGTGTGTGTGTGTGTCCATTTCCGTGTCCAAATGTGCTATTGTGTAATGTTCAAGGTTTCTCTACATTACATCTTGTGTACATGAGAGTCAATATTTTGATCTGGTTCCTCATACATTTTAGCAGCAATAAAAACGAAAAGGTAGTAAAAAAAAACGCCTACACACACACACACACACACACACACACACACACACACACACACACACACACACACACACACACACACACACACACACACACACAGGCGGTGCCCTGTGATCCTTTGGCTGAACGTTGTGCTGGCTGCACAAAGGTTGGGAAACACTGATATGGAGGAGAGCACTATACAATTTAGAAACACCTAATCCATTAACCATGCATGGAACCACTGCTCTGGGCTACTTTCCTCCCAAACTTCCATACTATGTGTGCACGCTCTGCACACAAATCAAAATCACTTACCAGACACTGTGTCCACCCATCAACCTACATGTCCAGCTATTCCGTGCGCTATCCAGTCCATGGCACCCACTGAGTCTGGCAACTGTGTGTGCAGACAGAAAAATGACACTGATCATGCATGCACTCATTTGGATGCCTGGTCTGGTGTCCAGATTTGGACACATGGGTTTGCATTATTATTGTTGATAATCTTTTTCCAGATTTCTACACTAGAGCAGTGGTTTTCAACCTTTTTCATATCAAGGTCCATTTTCTATTCGGCATCTGAGCCATGGACCACCATTTGATGAGATTTAGATTTTCCATGCTGTATTTAGGTGGTAATGTAGGAGAGATAACCATTTGGTTTCATTTTAAGCTCTCAAGAGTTGAATCTATGAGGGGCCATTTGGTTACCAACTCCCCATCATTTAGCTGGGGACCACCTGGAACTCCCTCAAGTACCACTGGTTCAAAACCCATAACCTGGCTTGGCCAGACTATACTAATGCAGCTAACTAACTGCATTAGTATTCTTTTAACATGGGTGGATTGTCTAGCTGCTCTAGGCTAGAAAACCCCTGCACTGGAGGTATCCAGATTTAGACAATAGGTATCCAGATTTGGACTCATGTCATAGACACAGACATATTAGTTTGTGTCTATTTCACCCACGAAATAACCTGGGGAATTCACTGGGTACCAAGCATGGTAGGCCTATGATGTATGGGCAAAGCTGTGAACAGAAAATGTGAAAGTACTGATGGCACCATGGCAGTATGGTGCTTAAACCACATGAACCAGGTGGAAAGGGTTTAGTGTCTTCTCGCTGGTGGCATGTTGGCCTACCTTTTCTAATGTGCAGAGTAATACCCAGGCTGCTGAATCTCTGGTACTCATATCAGAACGAGGGGTAAAACTCTGTATGCATTAGTATTCATATGCTAATGTCATGAATGGCCATACAAACAGCTTTTGATAAAAGACCATCCCAGCACCACCTCCTGCATTTCTTCAGCAGAACTTTGAAAAAGCTGTTAAAAGGAGGCGCCTTTGTAGCCTGTTTAAATCCATTAAAAAAAGAAAAAAGAGCCCTGCCACTCTTTTTGATCACACATGTGCGGTGTATACCATTGAAATAGTGAGCCATTAGCACTACCATTAGCAATTATTGTCGGCAAGGGTCTTCTACTGCCTTGTTGTGCACTGTAAACGTTTGGGTGTTAATTTAACCCTGAGACTATGTACTGTCCTCATGGCACTTTTACATTTTGTACACTCTCTGAGCTAAATGAATACTGAGGACTGTGTGTCATTCTGGTCAAACATGCTGCAGGGTAGCCTTCCCCCCAAAGACCACGACTTGAAAACTTTGAGCTCTTGAACCTCTCAGCTTCACTATCTTGCCACCTCGAATAGTTTAAACCAAGATGCTGATAAAAGCCAATATAGAGAGAGAGAGAGAGAAAGAGAGAGAGAGAGAGAGAGAGAGAGAGAGAGAGAGAGAGAGAGGGGAGGGGGTGAATGAGCTAGATACCTATTGTAATCAATACTTGTGTAATTGGAAGCTGCCACTAAGATGTTTTAGTGTCCCCAGTGGTAAAAGTGACTCTATCGTTTTGCAGGCAAGATAAGGCCATTTAGTTAAAGTCTCATCATTTTTCCTCTTTAAGCTAGAAGGAGCACACAATGATGATGTGATGTGAACTTCTTCTTTTTTTGCATCACTTCACCGAATCTCTGATTGTAGCGTTCAGAGTGCTTGACAGTAGCGTGTAATGAAGGCTCATCAGAAATTGTTCGGCTGTGAATTTATTGATGAGAGATGAATATCTACCCCCCCCCCCCCCTCCCCCCCGGTGTGAGATGGATGACAGATTATTTCCAATTCAGCATTTACAGTCTATGTCGAGGTATAATGTTTTTATTTTTTTATTAAAGCCCTATTCACTTCAATTCTGCCTCTGCATTTAACTCCTAAATGTTGGAACGAAAGACTATTGACTTCATCCCTACCGTCTGAATTCAATCTGCACAAAATAAAATGAAATCACAGCGGGCATGTCACTTTTTGGAAAGCGGCTAATGGACTTTTAGGAGTTCATCCCTATATACTGTACTGTCTGCTTGAATCCGTGGTGCTATGTACGCGGCAGCCTTAATGGAACATAACGGTTTCTTTTTTTGGTTACACAAAACTAAATAGAATCTTGAGCTGCCAGCACGCAATACTTCAAAATAAGTCACATTTGTTTAAGCTTGCTGAAGCGAACATGTTCTCCGAGGACACATTTGTTTTAAACTCCAGGCGGCTCTCCGCTCTCTGAGTGCTGAGAGTTACAGTAAATCCTGCCATATAGTGCTGGAACAGTGATCTTAACCCTTTCCAAGCCACGGGGAGCCCCTTAATATTAAAACCGGAATATATCGGACATCTGAGCAAGGAGTCTCAGCCGCGTCGTCTTTTCCCGTACTGGGTCATTAAAACCGAAATAAATGATTTTTATCCGAAGATCGGCGATCGTCTAACCTTCCCTAGTCACCGCTCGTCCATCGATAGCTCATGGCTGCTCTGACATGAAGCAGAGGTGACGTCATGGCCTTTCCTTCTTCATGCTTCCTTGACACCGTCCGTTTACTGTCTGGAGGATAACCTTAGCATAGCTGGAGTGCTAAGGGCTAAGCTAGCCAAAATGGTCACATCGACTCTTCAGTCATTCTTGGATTATATGCATGGATTATTATGCGCACAGATCGCGCACGCGAAACGCACGGGGAGATCGATGCTCGGCCAAAACTACCACTCTATCCCAACGGAGATCCAGATAATCACGGTGAGCTAATGACCTGGGGGAAAAAAAAAGAAAAAACAACGGTGCGATCCAAGAAGGAGTGGTGGCGGGCTCATGTTTATAAACATAATATTATGTCTCAGATCACAATACAATAATAGAAATTTCACGGCTAATCTACCAACAACCATTCTATTTCGGCTGGCAAACTGTTAATACCTCGATCACCCTTTTTGTTTTTCGTCACCTCGGGCGTGTTTGACATTTTCCCCTTGAGATTGTGCCATTTCCGGCCACAGAAACAATTGACAGAGCATATGTAATTTCCATCTGGTTGTGTTTAAAGTCCTAGAGAGGGATTATAGATTTCTTCAAGACAGTTCATGGTATAGATTAGTGGCATAATTATTGCAGAAATAAAACAAAAATGTACAGTTTGTACATTACTAAATGCATTCCTGTCTCTGCAGTGTTGTTCCAAATGTTTCTAATCAGAAAATCTGGAGGTGCACTGCCAAAACGAACTTCGGCAAGGCAGTGTGCTTGTTCATTTTCTCTGCAATGACGCCATTTTGTTCTTATTTCTGTACTTATTTTTGGCTAGAAGTATGCTGCAGCCTTGTTGTCACATTTCTGAACATTTCAAATGGACTTTCTGTTTCAGTTGCACAGAGCCATTACCACCCGTACTGTCCCGTGTCCCATAGCACTTAGACATTCTTTGAAAAAAATGTTTTTAGATATTTTGAATATTTATTTATTTGCAATTAGTCTAATGGATTAAGAGCCACACTTCCATTAAGTTCCCCATAATGCATTCATCATGGCTTGTTGTGGAAAGCTTGCAGGCTTTCACATGAAATCCCAACTGTCAGTGCTAATGGAACACTGCATCCCACAGAAATGGCTCGAAAAGGATCGGCGCGGCATTCAAGTTGACAAGTTGACGTGCACCGTTCTGACAAGCCATGAGACCTCTGAAATCTTTCAAAATTCTAAATCTGAGGGTTTTCACTTAGGCGACTGCCAAGGATGTCTCCAAGCAGTGGAATACAGCTGTTGCATAAGCCTCACAGCTTAACTCAATACTCATGAAAAATAAATATACAGTACATATATTTTGTGTTGGTCGTTAAGCCTCATTTAAAGTGGCAATTCTGAAAAGAAAGCCTCATGACTTTCTAAGCACCCAAAAAATACAATAATAAATAAGAGAGGGTGGGGAGGGAGAGATGTCTGCAAGTCTAACTCTATCCGCGCAGAGGTCTCGGTCTCAGGGGTCGAGCGACTGGGGAAAGGAACCTTGACGAAGCTCATGTGCTGTGACAGATGTCTGCAAACATCATGGACAACGTGGTAACTTCCTGGCACGCGCGAGGGGAGGCAGCGGGTATCACGTCTGCTCGCTGCCTGGGGAGAGGACGGGGTTCGTTCGGTGGGTCAATGGGACTCGTGCAGGCTTTTAAGCTGGATCTGCGAAGCCATCGTAGCTTGACCTCTCTCCGCGCTGACAGCAAGCCGCCTCAGAGCCCATCTCTCTCCCCCGAGCATCTGTTCCCTTCTTTTCCCTCTCTCTCTGTGTCGCTGGCTGGTTTCCGCTGGTCTGCTGTGCATCGTCCATCTGCCTCCCTGTCGTTGTGATCGTAATTCTCAGCCTTTTCATTTCAAGGACCCCCAGTTTGATATGCATTGGTCCACAGACCTCCATTTGCTAAGATGTCTTTTTATCTCTGGGAGTGGGTCCCCAATCTACGCAGTAAAGTCCTCTTTTATTTTTATTTTTTTATAACTTTTTATTGAGTTTTGTCAGTTTTTTAAAACAATATACAGGACATACATGGACGCAGACAAAAACAATACGAGTAATACGACATACTAGACAGCATAACATTTAATTTTCTCTAAATGAAGGAATGATGTCAGGTCTTTTAACCAAGATGTTGTTGGAGGGGGACAAGGACTATTCCATTGCAGCAATATGCGACGTCTAGCAATAAGGGAAGCGAATGCAACCAGATCTTTCTGATGCCTATTAAATCTGCCCAAGTCAGGAGACACACCAAAAATAGCAATCAATGGACAGGGAGGAACCGAAAAACCAAGAACCACAGAGATGGTATCAAAAAAGGACGTCCAAAAGGAAGAAAGCTTTGAGCAGGAGAAAGATGTGTGTGTGTGTGATCTGCAGGGGAGTGATGACATCTGTTGCAGGAGTCTGTTGTATCTGTGAACATTCTGCTAAGCTTGGCCCTAGTTTAGTGAAGCCTATGAACTACCTTAAATTGAATTAAACACATACGGGCACATATATGAAAAGTTTATTCTATATAATACTTCACTCCACCCGTCCTCCCCCAGTTCCATCTCAAGTTCACTCCCCCAAGTGTCCTCTTTTATTTTAACTCCAAGAGTGTACAAATGGAACCAAGAGTTACAGACCTGTACGGCTCCATCTGGTTCTATCAACCCCTCAGGGTCTGCTGGCCCCACGTTGAGAACCACTGCTGTACGTAGGCCTAAACTCTTGCTGTCCTTCCATCGCTGTTCTCTTCCATATCCGACCTTGTCTTCCTGTTAATTCTCTTCTCTCTCCCCCTTTCTCACTCTCTGCCTATTTGTCCTCTTTCAGGGTCCTCATCGGGTAGTCTATCCCGCTTGTCTGAAGTTTGCAAGCGGCACTGGTTTATTTTACCAGTGAAAACGCAAAGTCCTCACTCCTCAGTTGCCGGAATACGCAGATCAAATGGCGAGCCGTTACGTTTGGTGTAGATCAGTGGTCCCTCTACCCGTTTCTGACATTCGGATCAAAACTGAGACCCGGCAAATATGTGTAGTGTCAAGCTTACAATAGAAACCTTACACATGCATCCACGCATGCACCCATGCACCCTGGCACACACGCAACCGTGCACGTTAACCACTTTTATACTGCAGTTACTGTACTTCTTGTATGACGATTAGCGAGAGTAGCTGCAATCTATTGGTGTGAGCTTATAGCTATTTTCTTTTTACTTTTTGAAAAACACAAAAATTAAAGTCCTGAATATTTTTAAAAACTACCTCCAAACAGACTACATACTACATTAATATTAGATGTGGTGTAGTGGTGGAGTAGAAGTATAAAGTGTCGACCAATTAAGTATACTCGAGTAGAGTGAAAGCACATCAAAGTTGTACTTGAATACAGTACTTGAGTAAATGTGCAACACCGCCACAAACGCGTGTGTGTGTGTGTGTGTGTGTGTGTGTGTGGAGGGGGGGGGGGGGGGTAATTTGGGATGCACCATCCTTGTCCACGGCGGCAAAATAACGAGAAAGCAATGAATTCAGTGGGGATTTTGAACTCTGCCAGAGTGTGATTAATCCCATCAATAAACAAAGCGGAGGTCATCATGTTTTGCAGAACTCCAATTAGAGAGTAATCAGGGCTAATCAGACAAGCTGCTCGCCAGCTTCTTGCAGCGTTTTTTTCCTTTACTTTTCCTTTCTATTTTTTCCCGCCAGTTAAAAAGGGTCTCTCCGGCGAATAGGCTGCCCTTCCGACGCTGAACGCTCCTGACCCCTGCGGCGCGTCGCTGCTGGCCCCCGTGTTCGGGGAGGGAAGGTGGGAGCCGGTGGAAGAATAGAGCATAAGTGCACTAATCAGCATGGCTATTCATTAGTGGAAAATGGAAATGTGTGCGGTGCGGGGGTGTAGCTGGCCAGGTCTTGTGTGTGTGTGTGTGTGTGTGTATGTGTGTGTGCTGTTTACTGGTGTGACTGATGCATTGTGTGAATGTGTAACAGTGTGTACGACGGGCACTAGGGGCTGTTGGACGGACACGATTCAGGTGCTTATGTGCCAGTTTATGTGTGAGAGTGCATGTGCATGTGCGTGTGCGTGTGCGTGTGCGTGAGAGTGCGTGTGCGTGTGCGCGTGCGTGTGTGTGTGTGTGTGTGTGTTATCCTTTTGAATCACACACAAATATAATTATCTGTTTTTTTACATTTTTACAAGGAGCAAATGTCGGTAGACTTAAAGGGGAAGACCACCCATTTTCAATATTGAACGATGATACCTTTAATAGAGGAGTTGTGTGGAAATAAAAAAAAAGGTTGCTCCGTGTCAGCTTGGAGTCCAGGCACAAAGTAAAGACCCTTGTACAAGCTGTACTCTCTCTTTCATTCCCTATCTCTAATTCATATCTGTCTTTCCTCTCACTCTGTTCCTTCTCTCTCTCTCTCCCACTGTAGCTCCCGCTCTCTCCCCCTTTCATCCTTTCGCTCGTCTAGTATGCTTGTGTGTGTTTGCGCGCACATGCGTGCGTTTGTGCATTGTGTGTGCTTGGTGTGTGTATTTACACGACTATACTGTTGTGGGCTGAATATCCCCACATAGATCGTAGATTAGAATTTGAGTAAGGCCAATTTTCCTGGAGAAGTGGGAGTTATGATTATTATGATGATTCATACAAATGTGCACAACCTGGGGGTTCTTTTGCGCTGGTGTCATATCTGTTAATAGCTAGTCTCACGTGGCCAGACTGTTGACTCCGCGATTTGCAAATGCTCCCGTCATACAATAACGTAAGAAGAACGTTAAAGCGGAAGTTAAGCCTCCTCCCCACTTCCGTTTCCGTCTCACATCGCGCACATTTATCCTAATATAAATAAAAATCAGCTAAGCATATTTAGCTAACTGCTATAGCAGAAATGTCATTTTAAAATATATGTTCTTGAACGGAAATGCTAGCTCCCATTACTCGCCCTTAAGGAGGTGTAGTTCCAGACTCTATATAGCATTCAGAGATTGTGGAATAGCTGTCTGGCTACACAGGACTAGTTAATAGCGGATCTCCAAGCTCGCAATGTGTCACAGAGTGGGTTAGAAATGTAGAACAATTTAAACATAAATCCCAATCCTGAAAATCCCTTCCTTTGATGTCCTCACAAGTACAGTATAGCTACAAACAATAAAATGTGTGTCTGTCTGTCTGTCTGTCTGTCTGTCTCTCTCTCTCTCTCTCTCTCTCTCTCTCGGTTGGAGCATGGCGGCAGAGTGATGGGCCTGCGGGGAGCCCTAATCAAGTAACACGCGGGCCCATTATGTGTGCCGTTCCAGCAGGGGTGCAGGCACCAGGCGCGGGGCGCTGTCCCTCCCTGCCTGTCAAGTCAAACAGTGATCTAGGGTCCCCTGCCCATCACTATTACACCGCGCCTCCGCTCCACAGACATTTATAGGCTCCGGGGGTGTGCTGCCATAATGGCTCTGTGTTTATTGCTAACGTGTTGCCGGCGGAAATGGCAGATCCTAAGTGATTTGTGAGTTTAATTCGTCCACCTGGCCCCACCGAAAGCCCATTGTCCTCCCACGCCCCAATGTACATAAATGACGCGTTAATGACCCGTAGAAGGCTAATGGTCGTCGGGGGGCGGTGATTTGTCGGTGGGCGTTCGGATCTCAAGGTTATCCGCCGCATCGACACCTCCGACGCCGGAGCGGCTCAACGGATTGACCAATAGGACGAGGGGGCCTTTCTCCCTTCGTTTTCAGTTTGTTGCGCACATTTGTCATTTTAATAGTTCTCACCTCTCCTTTGTCGGGCTAAATGGCGAGGGCTCTGCCATTTGCCATAGGCTGCAGATCAATGTTCGTCAGCCAGCCCCGGACGTGCATGCTTGGGGCTCGATTGTTTCCTAGAGAGCTGCGGGAATTGATCGCTTCGTCTTAATCCCGACAAAAGGATAATTAGGCCTTACTGACAATGGCAGCTACCATGTTAACTGCTTTTCGTGCTCGGGAGTCTGAGTGATTTTCCTCCCATGTTCCTTAGATATGGCTCGCGTCACGTGATTGAATGTTACACTGGGTGTTTTTTCACAGTGCTTTCGCCACAGAAAACTGTTTTTTTTTATTTGACTGTACTGTAACTGTATATGTATCTCCATATATATTTTATTGTCCATAAATGAATGCCCTACTTCAGTGGTTTTCAATTTGAGCCACGGACCAACATGAGATTTTGCCTCTCAGACCCAAGATAATATTTTGTTATCGTTGGATAAGATCTTGTCCACAATTCCATGCTGCATAGATATGGTACCATAGGACAGATAACAGGCCAATACAAATAACAATTCTTCTACATTCTGTAATTGTGTAGATTTCTTAATGCAAGTTTTTTTTAACAATAATGTAACTCTTGAGAGCGTTAGATGAAACCAAATGAACCTGTATAACGTCCATTTGGTTAACTCTCCCATCATTTGGCTGGGGACCACCTGGAACCCCTTAAGGACCACTGGTGTTCCCCCAGACCACTGCTTGAGAATACTGCCCTACTTTGTTGTACAAGAGTATCGCTCAAACGTAGTGAAAATTGCCAAATCTACAAGCTCAAAATGCGTCACGGTTCACAAGCTTGTAGATCGTCCATTCTTTGCTATTTTGGAAACGCTTTGAAAGTGAACGTGATGACGTGTGTCTGTTTTTTTTTAAACATTTAACGAATGAAAAGGTATTAACAACTGGCTTGTGATTAAATAACAACTATACCGATCCATCCAGGGGCGTCACAAGGGGGGAAAAAGTGGGACTGAGTTACTAGTGCCCAAGGTGGAGGGGCCTTAATTATTTTATACTTTAGCTATTGAAAAATAGCAAATATACAAGCTCACAGCTTGGCACTCGGTCCTGCTATTTCGTGAACATTTGTGCAAATCGTTGAATATACTGTATGTATTTTTTAAGCAAACATTTGTAACTCAAATTTTCCTTCTGGGGGGGTCCCTGGAACTAAATATTTTGAGATGGGGATCCGTGGCCAAATACATATAATTTTGGGGGTCCCACATGAAAAAGTTTGAGCACCACTGACATAGAAACATGGGTATTCAAAAAAAACTTTGAAGGATTTGAAATATTCGAATACTTTTTCACGATTTTTCAAAAAGTAGCTGATCTACAAGCTTGCAGCGTGGCACTCTTGCCGCACTGTGAGTTTTAATAGTTAAAGCGCAAAATAATGTGTTCCCAGTCTAAATGGGTTGAACCCCCTCTCCCCTATGAAGAACATTCATGGGGGGCCCGCAGTGAATCCTTGTACCCATGGGGCCCAGAATTTGGTGCGACACCCCTGGATCCATCATCCAATGGACCATTGTCTCCATTCTCTGAAAGCTTCCATCCAATAACCACGATGGAGTTTAGAAAGAGATTGGATGTAACGTGGAACCAATACATTTGCTGACACTGTGCACCCCGTACCCAGTTCATTTTCAGTGATGCTTGCAAAAATAATAATAATAATAATAATAATAATAAATGCAAGGGTGCATGAGCGGCTTTGGTAGAAAATGTACCACCCTTGCCCTGTTGCCAAAATGCTTGAAAAAATTTAAAAAATATTTTGAAGTGAGCGGTGGTGCGTGTGTGTGCGTGCGAACGTGTGTGTGTGTGCGTGGCCGTATGTGTGTAGCAGTTCATTTCAGGGTTGTGTGCGTGCGTGTGAGTGTGTGTGCGTGCATGTGTGTGCGTGTGCGTGTGTGATGCAACAGCGCCACTTGGTAACCAGCGGTATTGCAGCTCATGCTATGGACATGTAACATAGATAGATACTGTAGATAAATAGTAACATATCGGACAAAGTCACTCTGAGGAGACGGTGTGACCACCGCTCAAAAATACTGTACTGAACTGTGCTCTTGGCTAACACTGCTTCCAATTAGCAATCTAGTTAAGCTATTTGATGTAGCGCTATACTGTAGGCCTCCTGTGGAATTCGAAGTCAGTCCATGGGGAAGATCTCTTTCCCGCCGAGGGAAGAAAGGAATCCTTGTATCCCTTGTAATTAAAACACGATTTACGCTTAGTCCCAGCCATGCATTTGCCTTTGATGGTGCTTTTGTCCATTTAGAGTCCAATATGGATGATTACATAGCACTCAGTCATTACAAGCAGGTTATTCTCAAGGGCATGCAAAGTTCATGCTTGAGTAATAGCTGCCAGGTGGGTTGGTGTGAGGACAACATCGGCCTACTGGTGCTTTCAAATCTCTCCTGCAGAATAGTCTGTCACTTAGACTTACCTCTCTCCCCACACGCTACACGTTTGCACTCTATTTGTCATACCTTGGTTTCTGAATTACTATAGCTGGATTGCCATGACAATTGCTGCAAACCGTTGATGAACTATACTGATTTTGGTAACCCTATGACCTTTCCCCTGGCGCCACACAATGTATTATCATTATATAATAGCACAGTTCATACATAAAGTGCGATTCAAGGTGTGTAATTTTCCCACACTTTTTCTCTTTCAATGTAGGCCCACTAGTGGAGAGTGTGTTTCAAAGCTCCCGTTAAAACACTAATATGTCACCTTGAACACATGAAGGGGAAAAAAGGGGGAAAAGACATTCTGAGGCTGAGTGAAGACTGTAGAGAAGGGCAAGCATGAATATTTCACAAGGGGAACTGCTTTTAGATACTCGCAGAGAGACAAAAGGAGCACAGCTGGTCTAAATGCCTTTTCTGTCACGTGTGCAGGATATTCACTAGAAGTGCAACATTCGATCAGACTATTTTAATCTATTTTAATACTATAACATTAAATAAAATAATACATTTCGTGGATTTCAGGGAAAAAAATCTGTAGCATGGGACAACCACTTTAAACCTGGCATCCCTATTTTGTCATTATTGCTGAAAACTTTAAAAATAGTGAATGATGTGTTGTTAGTTTGAGCTATAGATCAACTATTTTAGCAATTTTAACATGAATCTGTTGTAGTATAATGAAGTATAAAGCAGAGCTTAAGTAGTTAATCAGAATAATCAATTTAGTTGATTATTTAAATAGAATTTGATTGGATGATATCTATCTAGTAAGACACCTCAGGGTGACAAGCGACTTGGTCGCGCCAATCCTTGGCCATCTGGCCAGTGATGTATATCGGACCAGTTACCCATATGGAGATCCATGTACTGTATATGGAGATATGCTGTGAGAGCCCACACTTTACTCAGTTATTTGAAAGTCCTATGACGTCTATGACATCTGACATCATACATACAATCCCTTTTATGCCCATACATGGAGATGTCTGTAGAACCAGATATGGGCTGTCTTGTCCATCTGTCTTGGCCATATATGGATTCTGTTAGTGTGGTATGTGGCCGATGTGGCCTCCATATATGGGCATTCCCATATGAAGTCCTGTTAGATATGGGCTTAATATTGATGACTTCAGGGAACTCCATACATGTATATGGGCATAAAAGGGATTCTGTTAATCTGGTTCCCCTGACATCACGGTGAAGTCAGAGCATGATGTCAGAGCAGCAAACCTATGTTAGTGTGGTTCCCCTGACATCACAGTGACATCAGAGCATGATGTCAGAGCGGCAAATCAATAGACCTTACAAAAGTGTACACGTTCGGACGGACGGACGGACGTATACAGAGAAGCTGTTTGTTGCTATATGTTTTGCTAAGCGAGTCTCAATTATTATATTAATTTAATCGAAACAGTTACGATCAAAATAGTTGTTTCCCCAATATTCACTTGCCCAAATGCAAGGTGGGGATAAGACCACACACTTTAATAATGTGTTGTGACTCCATTTACTGCTGTTCTTATTGGCCAGGCCTCTCTTGTAAAAGAGGTTTTAATCTCAATGGAACTAACCTGGTACAATAAAGGATAAATGAAAATAAATAAAACACATGTGCACACATGGGCATGCACGGACGCACAGGCTACAGTGCATACACAACAGTATTATAAATGCACATGCAGACACATACACACACACATGCACACAATATAAATATCCACTGTCTGCATGTCATAGTCAATAATGAACCAGAATTCATCATAACAAATCATCTAGTTGTAAAATAAAGCAAAGAGCTATGGTCTACTAACAGTACTACAGCTAAATGACACTGATAATGATTGCTCAATCATCACCTCACAAGCATTACATTATTGTATATTTCACAAGAAGTCACAGTTAGAATGTAGAAGAATTTGCCTCAACATTTGCCTGTTATATCTCCTATGGTACCAACATCAATACAGTATGGAATTGTGGCCAAAATCTTAGCTTACGACAACAACATCCTACGACTTGGGTCTGAGAAGCTAAATCTCGTCAAATGGTGATCCATGGCTCAAAATGGTGAATAAATAATGGAACTTGATATGAAAAAGGTTGAGAACCACTGCAGTAAACGTAGCTCACTCCAAAACCACACATGCTGCCGGCCCAGGACAAGAGGATCGGTGCATCTGTGCTTTTAAAACCTGCCAACCTGGCGTGCCTATTTTCGGCAAGTCATTATTGGCTAAAATTGCTTCTAAAAGCCTGCTGGCAGAGGCAGTGCTGGGGGGTGCTTGGGGCTGCTCTAGCACCCCCTATAAGAGGGCTAATAACACCCCTGTAGCGCCCCCCAGAAATGCTCTGGACAGCATACATGGCTGGAAAGCTCATTGTTAAGTGTCAGCGACAGTACATCAGGCTAGGTGTCATCTCCTCTTTCTGTCGCACTATCTGGTCTGATATCAGATGTTCCAAAAACAATAAATTGCATTCATAATTGTGACCTCTCGCTGTTTCTATTCTGAGGTGTTCTAGGCGAAATACAGTTCGCAATAACTATTCACCCAATGAAAATAATTGTGTTGGGATCACTTCTGATTATGAAAAGATATGGAGTGTTTGCATGATAAAAGTGTGATGCACAACCAAACAAACAAACGCCCCCATTATTATGGTCATACTAGGAGGAACACTTTTCTCAAAAAAGTGTACAGAAAGTGTTACCGGTATGTATGTTTTTATGAGGCCACACCCACCTCTTCATTAAGTATACCTGGTTTTCACCTTAGCACCACCCACCTACCCACGCCCACAGCTGATTATAAGGGGAGGGGGTGAATTTAGTGTGTCACTAAAGTGTGTATTAAATTGGGCCTTTTGACGCAGAGGCTTTCACCGTTCAGGACGAAACCAAAATTACACTGGGAAGACATATTTGCATATTATAACCACACCCCGGGGTCTATTAGAGTAATGTTAACTCCATAGATACATACAATACAGAAAAAGTACAAAACTATGGCACCACCTCTTTAAGTGGTTAAAATGTCCCATTATGGGAAACTCACTTCCTCAGTGATTGTGCTGTATACATTTGGGTCTCTGATGTGCCTGCTAACACCCCTCATAGACCTATATTAACTTTTCGAAAAGGAGTATAATGCGTGACCTTTAAAATAATACAATAAAAACCTGCTATGCTTCTCATACCCCTAATGGAGGGAGCTGAAATGTCTGAACCGTTTGGTCCCACTTCTGTGCACATAAAAGCGCTGACATTTATTACCGTTTCACACTTTTTAACAGATAAGAGGAACTATAAAAAGAAAACAGATGATATTTGAGTGTAGCAGTTTCAATATTGCTAATTCCACTTTTGGCCCACAGGAAGCCGTCATGATTACTGGTGGGGAAAAAAATCCCAGACTTGAGTATTATTTGAAAGGGACGGTCCCTTTCCTTGACATTTCTCGCCTTGTGATTTATCATCGCATGCCCTCCTTGCTTGCTGAGATTTTTTTTTTTTCCGGGCGCAAATGACCTTCCCCCCCCTCTTCCTGTCACTGTGACGTAGGTGTAGATTGAAATGGAAATCAGCAAGATGAAAACAGATCAATGTTTAAATCCTCTGCCTGACAGAAGATGGAGGGGAGGTGGGTTGGTTGCGTAGGGGGAGAAGAGAGAAAGAGAGAGAGAGAGAGAGAGAGAGAGAGAGAGAGAGAGAGAGAGAGATCTGTCAAGGGGGAATATCCTCCACAGGCAGAAAACAAAGGAGATTTGTGTGCTCAGGCGATGAAAAGAGGAGGTAGGCTGTGACACGATTGACAGTTTACTTAAGAGGCTATTAACTTTTACATACACTGCTTTGAGGAATAGAAATGCACAGCCAAGGGACCATGGCCTATATTGCAGTTGTTCTCAAACTTGTTTTCATTTCAAGGACCCCCAGTTTACTATGCATTAACTCTCACCCTCAAGGACCCCACTTTGAGAACCACTGGTCTATAGAATACAGCAGTGCAGTGGTTCTCATGTCAATAAGGACACACCAAACTGATACACGTTTTGCCACAAACCCATCTGAAAAGATGTGATGCATGCCTTTTATTTTTCCTAGTTAAAAAGGCAGATCTACAAGCTCACAACAAGCCACACCACGACACATTGTGTGCTTGTAAATCTGCTATTTTAGAATAGCCAAATTGCCAAATTGTGTTAAAGTGGTAAAACTGATTTTGATGTGCCAACTAATTTACTGGGACCCCCCTGGAACCCTCCGAAGGACCCCTGGTGGTCCCTGAGCCCCACTTTGATAACCAATGGTATATAGGCTACAGTATCTGTGTGCTGAAACTGTACAAGGTAAATGTAATGAAGAAAGTAGTGCATGTATTGGCATAATGGTTAGAAGACTGTGTGTCATTGCTACTTATGTCTCAAATCAGTTAGAAGGGGAATACCATTTGGGAGAAACATGGGGCGTCTGACAGCTCTGACCTTTTTGAGTGTGGCTTGACTGGCTTCCATGCTTGTTTTTATGTTGACACCCCTCTCAAACCCTCCCAAGAATGAATACAGCAGTCGTGTTCTGTCTAGTATTTTCCAGCATGCAGCATCTGTTTCAAGTTATTTTAATTATGTACATTCATAAGCAAAGTCAGCACAGATTAAAAAAATAATAATGGAATGATGTTGAAGAGCAGAGAAGTTGAGCAAGAGAAGAGAAGAGAAGAGAAGAGAAGAGAAGAGAAGAGAAGAGAAGAGAAGAGAAGAGAAGAGAAGAGAAGAGAGGTCATACTGTAAAAGCAGACATGAAAAATAAATGAAACAGATAACAGCTGAGCTCAATGGATTTGACTGCTGGATGCATTTTAACCTCCAGTTTGTGGCTAGGCAGTTGGGCTTGTTCTTCCCACCAGAAGCGGAGCATTACCACAGAGATCCGATTAATCCTCATTGTCAAGCAAGAACGTGCTGAATGTAAACGAGAATGACGGCGCACACAATATGAGTCTGAGGTGGGGGATTTAAATAAATAATTTAGACTGCTGCAAATGTGTAATTATATTGCGTCATGTCATGTCACAGGCTAAGCACACACGATGAAAACTGCAGCACGCGCCTGGGCCTGGTTCCAACCCGAAAGTGCTACATTCCTCACCAGCGAGGCACCTGGTTCCACCCCATTACCTGGTTCCACGTGCTGTGCGCTTCCTTTTCTGAAATTTGGACCAAATCAATGGCTTCCCACGCTGGAAAAGTTGGTTATGTGGCAGCCAGCTGCGTGGACAACGGACGGCGGTTTGCTGAGTCAGCGCGGCCTGGCCCGGCCATCTTGGCGTGGGGGAGATGCTGATTTAAACCGCCGCCAAAGAGGGGGGCCTCGACTTTCATTAGGCGTTGTCATTATTCCCCGGGCCGCTGTCTGACAGATGGCATTGTGGGATATCGGATTTTATGGCAGGTCATCTTTCATATCCAATTTCTTTTCCCATTTGATGAGAAGTTCTCACTCCAGTCAAATTCATTTTGCAGTTTGAATATTGATCGGACTCCATTCTCGCTCTCTCTCTCACTCTCTCTCTCTCTCTCTCTCTCCCTCTCTCCCTCTCTCTCTCTCTCTCTCTCTCTCGCTCTCTCTCGTTCCTGACATCTTCTGCATGTTTCTTAAGAATTAATGTTCTGCTGCTCTTGGCTCCAGTCGGGGACGCTGATGCTTGTCTCATTGATGTACAGTGGACCTGCATAAAACACATGAATAAATATGAGGCGCGAGATGGAACCCGTTTATAACTCGCCATTTATCAATCCCTGCATTCCCAAGGTCGAAATAATGCAAGCATTCTTGATAATTACTGCAGGGCCTAATTACCGGAGTGCAGTGCAAAGCAAACAAATGTGTGTTGAATTGGTAATGCTTGCAAACAAGTCTTAATACGGCAATGCTGGGGATCTAATGTCACTCTTTCTAATCTGTATAACCCGGTTCCTTTACAGGGCTGTTTAAATTAACATCGGCTCGGGCTTTGAAATAAATTGGCCAGCTTTCTGAGAGGTGCCATCTATCTCCGGGCTTGGTGAGGACATTAGGGGTCAAGATTTCTGCGATCCGCGGGGCCCGTCAGCTTTTATTCCCCTGTCCTTTCCTTCAAAGCAATATAATAGGCAGAGGATCATGCAGGTGATTTTCCGTCCGTGCAGACGGAGATGACCTGAGAGCACGGCTCCTCTATTTTCACCTGTTTGCACCGCCAGCTACGCCTCTGGAGAATGGCTGCCCTAATGACCCATTAAAAATTCAACATTCGGCGTAATGATACGACCGCTGTCGGTGTCTCGCAGTCTGAGAAGGGCAGCAGCGCGGACGGGAACGCGCCGCTTTCATATCAGATTCAAACTAATAAAAAGGCTCAAAGGGGGGGCAGCGCCTGGATAGAAGCAGGTTTTGCGGATAATTAAGTCTTTATGATGTAAATATGCAGGATGTGAAAAATAAGAAGCCCTCAGTCGGAACACTGTCAAATTACAATAACCAAGGGCACACTTTGGGGGGGAAAAAAGTTATTTTCATCTAAAGATAATTTTATTAGCACAGTGTGGTTCCCAAACGGTGTGCTGAGGCACGCTGCTGTGCTGTGAGAAGTTCATGTATTAAAAAAGAAAAATATCCACAAATTGACATTGCGCATTGCGACCTGTTTTGAGTTTGCCGATTTAAATGTTTTGCCGTGTGATGCCAAATCATTACAACAAAGTTTAGTAGGGTTTAGGTGGTTTAAGATCCCAGGTTTGAGAAGTGACCAGACGCAATGTCACAGAAATTCTTTCCAGAACCTCTCCAAAATCTGTTCCCTACAAGGCGAGCCTTTCAAGATATGATATCCTCCAAAAAAGTTTCCCGCTCATTTGTTTCAATCTCCATCAACTCCATGTCCCGAGGAAGGCGGAAGGACCATGTCATGTGCAGAAACTCCTCAGGAAAATGGCCTGCCTCTCTGGCACCATCATCTCAGTGGAAGTCCTGCCAAATCAACATTGAGACCACATAAAGCAAACATTCTCCCCCAAACGGTTATGTATTTGACCACAGATCACATTATGAAAAAAATGTTGTGCCAGGGACCCCATAAGAGAAGATTTGTAAATAAAATAAAAACACTTTGAGAACCACTGCCATAAGCAGAAACTAGGGGTCGTTTTTAATTTGCAATAATCTACTATATCGATATGCAAAAGCAAATATCGTACCATTTGGCTCTGTAAATCGCATCGTATTGTTTTACAATGCAAATAATAGGTATAGAATCGATTTGCAATGCAAATAATCGATTGTATGGAAACTAAGTATTTCTGCCTTGTATTTAGCAATTTTAAGAGGGAAAATGAAAAAGAGGGGTCTAATTACTTTTCCATTCCATATAGCTACTCTTGGTCTATCGATAAATGTGTGTAATCTCTGTGTTCATGTCATGTTTGTCCATATGTGTTGTAATATACTGTCCATAGATTTACTAAAGAATCACAGTGTTTAATTATTTATATCCATAATAATAGATTTTTACCTTTCACGCAGATTTAAAGGAGTAGTTCACCCCCAAAATGACCTTTTTTCTATTGATTACTCATGCCATGGAGACTAGAGTTCAATAATATTTTTTTGTTTTTTGTCACACATAAGACAAAAATTTGATTTGAGTAAATTTACCCCCATTCGTTCCGGATGGAGACCCGTTTCGAAACGGGTCCCCATCCAGAACGAATGGGGGTAAATTTATTGTTATCACATTTTTGTCTTAGGAATGCGACAAAAAACTAAAAATATTATTGAACTCTAGTCTCCATAGCGTGACTAATCAATAGAAAAAAAGTCATTTTGGGGGTGAACTACTCCTTTAATGTCTTTGCTAAATAGCTACTATATCGATTTTAAATAATTGAATCGAATCGTATTGTATCACCATGAAAGAACCAATATCGACAATGTATCGTATCGTCAACCATGTATCGCGATACGTATTGTATGGTTGTTCAAATGTATCGTTACACCCCTAACAAAAACCCTCCTCTTGTTTCCAAGGCAATATACATCAATGCTCTTGAACGAGAGAATCGTCATTGATTTCCCGTGAGATGTGAGGGAGTCTTGGTGGATCACGGGGTGGGGGGGGGCATCATAGACTGGTGGGAGTAAGCCGTGGGAAACCCTGGACAACCTAACGGAGCGTGAAGCTCGAGGGGTGCAGTTTGGCAGTTAGACTATAGTGTGATCAAGTAGGCTGGTAATTTATGAAAAACAAACAGAATATGGAGCTTTAAAACGGTTTCTGCCCGACAATAACAATATTCAACCAATGAAAAGTATTTACAAGAGCTTGTGACTATGGGTGTGCGCTCAGTGTAGTGTGCGCTCAGTGTAGTGAGTGCAGTGGGCGGTGACGTTGCTATTGGTAGGTAATTTAATTCATAAAACTGGCCTAAGAGAGAGAGAGAGAGAGAGAGAGAGAGGGGTCACATTGGGCAAGTCAGACGATCTGACAGTTGAAACTGCATGGATTCTGACTTGGAGAACAGGCGAGGCAGCAGAGCCCCGTTTGAAAATATTATTTGCCAATATTATGTGCCACCAGGAGAGAAAGATCAGAGCAAAAATATTTCTAAATTATAAACAACAACAACAATTTAACAGTGGACCATACAATCCCTGTTATGCCCATATATGGAGATCCCTGTCTCTAGGATACAACCCTTTTATGCCCATATATGGAGATCCCTGTTCTGCGTATCTGACATCACTGTGATGTCACCGGTTTATGCCCATATATGGAGATCCCTATATAGAATGTAGAAGAATTGATATTTTTTGATCAATGTTTTGCCCTGTTGTCACATCAATACAGCATGAAATTGTGGACAAACTCTTATCCAACAATAACAAAATATTCTGTGTGTTAGTTGGATCTGAGAGGCTGCATCTCATCAAATGGTGGTCCATGGCTCAAAATGATGAATGCATAATGGACCTTGATATGAAGGGTTGAAAAACACTGACCTAAAGTAAAAAAATTTACACCCAATGTGAAGTGAGCGGTGGTCGTGCTTGCATAGTGACTAGGACTAGGATTTGAGTCTAGGATGTACAAAACGTGCTACACACGTTTTGCTATGGCAAAACGCTGAGGGAAAAGGCTACAGAGATACGACATATGACATCACTAGACAAACATGATGCTACGTACACACATTTTGCTTTGGCAAAACGCAGAGGAAAAAGGCTACAGCCAGCGGTTTGCACGGCTCAAAAAACTAGACCAGGTCAACCTGGTTGTGCCAGACCCCCTGTCTGTCATCATCATTTATGACATCATGCCTTTTGTAGGCATGTCATCATCATGTCATCATCATATATACCCTTTATATAGAAAACCCGGACAGACCGACATTTGCTTATGTAGGCCTACCCATTTCATGGGTCTGGCAAAAAAGGGAAAGAAAAGAAAGAAAGAAAGAAAAAGGGACGGTTTTGGACAATGCTTTCCACCCGACAGCAAAGACAATGTTCTGTGCACTGTGTGCCCAGGCACGCTCCTCCCAGGATGCATTGCTACATTTCTGGTTAGGGGTGAAAAATGTGAGAAGGATTGGGAGCAGGGAAAAGACAGACACAGAGGAGTCCGGAGGTCTGTTCTCCCTGGGTATTGTTTAGTGGACATTGTATACACAAGTGTACACAATGTCCAGCTGGATAAAATAGTAGCCAACTGGACACCAGGGACTGGAGAGAGGGGAGGGGGGGATGGGGGGCACCAGAGTGGGTGCTTCCACAGTTTATTATTACACATGTTACGGCTGTGTGCTTGAGATTTGTAGCAAATCGCGTTTTATCAAAATTGTGTTTTATTTGTAGTCATGAACATCGCAAATACAGCATCATTGCTGTCACTGTCCGGCAGAAACCTTATATCTTCATGATTGAAAGTGTTTTTTTGTTTGTTTTGTAAATTAATGTCATGCTTCATCATACAGAAAAGTAGTGGAAAAAAGCAGATCAACTTGTACATTATTATGACAGATACCGTAATTAGCCTACAGCCTGATTTAAACTACATGGTATGATGGTGTCGCATGTAAAAAAAAAAAAGAAAAAGCTCAAGGTCAAGCTGTGCACTTACCAAAATATTTTGCAGTGTTGTAAAGAAACTAAGTACATAATACTTAAGTACAATTTTGAGGCATTTGTACTTTACTTGAGTATTTCCAATTTACAGTACTTTTACTCCTACTCCATTACATCTCGGATCCAAATATTGTACGTTTACTTATTTGAAACTTTGAGTTACTAGTCAACATATATTTATCACTTCAACCATATACATTGCGGCCATTTGAAAATAGACAATCTACAAGCTCCGATCTATGTGCTTGTATATCTGCTATTTTCAATAGATTTTTATACATTTGAAAACATGAAATGGGACATTCTGCATAATGAGTTACTTTCTACTTTTGGTACTTTAAGTACATTTTGATGCCAATACTTTTGTAATTTAACTCAAGTAGGCCTACATGTTGAATTCCAGACTTGATACTTTTACTTAAAGGAGTAGTTCACCACTTTTCAACCTGTCTTCATATAATAGGTCCTCACTAATGTTCATGATAAAATATAACAATTTTTTTCTACTCAGTCCAAGTCTCCTAGGAGAGCTGTGGGAAGTTCAGAATCCATCATCTTGTGACATCATCATTTTCCAAAAAAAATATTTAATCGATATTTTTGAAAAAAATATTTAGATTTTTATTATCGCGAGAACAATGGCTTCAACTTTAAAATTGCAACTTTTCAGGAATAGAAAGCCTGCAGTTTCTATAAACTGGATTGGCAATCGATGATGTCACAAGACGATGGGTTTCTGACCTGCCCACAGCCCTCATCGGAGAAAAAATAAAAATAAAAATATATATATATTTTTTTACTATTTTTGAGTGAGGACCAATTATATGAACATAGGTTGAAAAGTGGTGGAGTGCCCCTTTACTTAAGTAAAATTTGATTACTTTTCCACCACTGCATACAGTATGTGTATTTGACTCCATATTACTCTGTCGGGTGGAAACCTCATGTCCAAATTTGTTACAATTTAGAATCAAAATCCTAAATACAAAGCTGTCATGACGGGTACTCAGTGTTCCTCGATTCTGTGTCGAGAGATTGCAATTTAAGCAGAGCCAAGAGCGAATGCCCAGAATTACTGTGGATTTATGCGGAGGAAAATGTGGGCGCTAAAGCACGCTACCCAAAACAGATTAAAGCGGCATTCCTCTGATTGGGTTTCCTGCCCAGGTTCAAATTTGTGTTTTGGGAAGAACATTTTCTTCCTGTTCAAACCAAAATGAAAGCTAAGTGGCACTGATTCAAGGCCTCGATCAAAACCATGGAGGTTGGGTACAGAAAATATGATTATTCAAAAAAAGAGAGAACTTCATACTTGGTATGGTATCTACAGTATCTCTATCTCTCTCCCTCTCTTTCTCTCCCTCTCCCTCCCTCCCTCTCTCATCTCAAACACCCTTTGATCATAGTTATGATTTCTCCATAACATCATTGTCGATGCGAGTTAATTTACGTGTACTATACGAAACACCTCGAGCGATTGCTGTGCCTCAAATTTAGGTATTAATGTGGAACACTGAAACTAATCTTAGTTCTCAACACTTTCATTCCTTCCCACCAAGTTTTTAATGTGTTAGCCTTTTTAACTATTTGGGCAGTATTCTTTCTTTCTGAAGCTTTACTGTGCCCACACCATTTTCCTCTGGCTGTCAGTCAGCAGACAAAACCCAGAGAACAGCATCCGAATTTTGGAGCGCCTGCATTAAATATAATTCATCGAACATTTCCTGACAAAAAGAAAAAAGGGAAGGACAGCAGTGCTTGGATGAGATTCGACTCTCCAATTTCTGTTTGAGTGAAATCAAATGATTTAGGCGTTTGTCGCTCCTGTCTCCAAACACTCATCTGCGGTTCAATGTTCCTCCTGTTATGTCAGTTTTCTTCGTATCAGTTGAAATTCAAAGTCGTTCTTCAACTTGGGCTTCAACCGTCGAAAAAGGGTGTTTTTTTTCCTTCCCTGCTGTCAGTCTATGATAATTACACAAGAGTGTTGTTTTAACCATTTAAGCCACATTCTCTTAAGGCTTAAACAGTTTTTGTTTAAAGGGGAAGACCACCCATTTTCAATATTGAACTATGTCATTAATATACCTTAGAGGAGTTGTGTGGAAATAGAAAAAAGGTTCCCCCCCTTCTGTGTTGCCTAGAACTGGAGGATTGATTTTGGGGTTTGTATTGTAACCCAGCTGGCACACGACGTCCGTTGACGTTGTTTTTTGGTTGGATTTAGGTCGCGACGTCAGCTAACCAAAATCCAACGTTGGACCAACGTCAACTTCCAACGTTGTATCAACGTATTAATTTGACGTCAATTGACGTTGATATTTGGTTGGTTTTAGGTTGTGTTGGTAACTGACCAATAACCAACGTCTGTTCAACGTATTATCCCAACGTCATCCTGACGTCGAATACTGACATTCTGTTGTCGGATTTTTGACCAAACCTCAATGTCTGCCCAACGTTATTATGACAACGTCCACACAACGTTGCAGTTTAACATCATCAGACGTTGATATTTGGTTGGTTTTAGGTTGTGTCGGTAACTAACCAATAACCAACGTCCGTTCAACGTATTAAGCCAACGTCAGGTTGACGTCGAATACTGACATGCTGTTGTCGGATTTTTGACCAAACCTCAATGTCTGCCCAACGTTATTTTACTAACGTCCACATAACGTTGAAGTCTAACATCATCAGACGTTGATATTTGGTTGGTTTTAGGTTGTGCTGGTAACTGACCAATAACCAACGTCTGTTCAACGTATTATCCCAACGTCATCCTGACGTCGAATACTGACATTCTGTTGTCGGATTTTTGACCAAACCTCAATGTCTGCCCAACGTTATTATGACAACGTCCACACAACGTTGCAGTCTAACATCATCAGACGTTGATATTTGGTTGGTTTTAGGTTGTGTTGGTAACTAACCAATAACCAACGTCCGTTCAACGTATTAAGCCAACGTCAGGTTGACGTCGAATACTGACATGCTGTTGTCGGATTTTTGACCAAACCTCAATGTCTGCCCAACGTTATTTTACTAACGTCCACATAACGTTGAAGTCTAACATCATCAGACGTTGATATTTGGTTGGTTTTAGGTTGTGTTGGTAACTGACCAATAACCAACGTCTGTTCAACGTATTATCCCAACGTCATCCTGACGTCGAATACTGACATGCTGTTGTCGGATTTTTGACCAAACCTCAATGTCTGCCCAACGTTATTATGACAACGTCCACACAACGTTGCAGTCTAACATCATTAGACGTAGATATTTGATTGGTTTTAGGTTGTGTTGGTAACTAACCAATAACCAACATCTGTTCAACGTATTATCCCAACGTCAGGTTGACGTCAAATAGTGACATGCTGTTGTCGTATATTTGACCAAACCTCAATGTCTGCCCAACGTTATTTTGCTAACGTCCACACAACATTGCAGTCTAACATCATCAGACGTTGACATTTGGTTGGTTTTAGGTTGTGTTGGTAACTGACCAATAACCAACGTCTGTTCAACGTATTATCCCAACGTCAGGCTGATGTTGAATCACTGACATGCTGTTGTCGGATATTTGACTAAACCTCAGTGTCTGTCCAACGTTATTATAATAACGTCTACACAACGTTGCAGTCTAACATCATCAGACGTTGACATTTGGTTGGTTTTAGGTTGTGTTGGTAACTAACCAATAACCAACGTCTGTTCAACGTATTATCCCAACGTCATGTTGACGTCGAACACTGACATGCTCTTGTCGGATTTTTGACCAAACCTCAATGTCTGCCCAACGTTATTTTACTAACGTCCACATAACGTTGAAGTCTAACATCATCAGACGTTGATATTTGGTTGGTTTTAGGTTGTGTTGGTAACTGACCAATAACCAACGTCTGGTCAATGTATTATCCCAATGTCAGGTTGATGTTGAATCACTGACATGCTGTTGTTGGATATTTGACTAAACCTCAGTGTCTGTCCAACGTTATTATAATAACGTCTACACAACGTTGCAGTCTAACGTCATTAGACATAGATATTTGGTTGGTTTTAGGTTGTGTTGGTAACTAACCAATAACCAACATCTGTTCAACGTATTATCCCAACGTCAGGTTGACGTCGAATAGTGACATGCTGTTGTCGTATATTTGACCAAACCTCAATGTCTGCCCAACGTTATTTTGCTAACGTCCACACAACGTTGCAGTCTAACATCATCAGACGTTGACATTTGGTTGGTTTTAGGTTGTGTTGGTAACTGACCAATAACCAACGTCTGTTCAACGTATTATCCCAACGTCAGGCTGATGTTGAATCACTGACAAGCTGTTGTCGGATATTTGACTAAACCTCAGTGTCTGTCCAACGTTATTATAATAACGTCTACACAACGTTGCAGTCTAACATCATCAGACGTTGACATTTGGTTGGTTTTAGGTTGTGTTGGTAACTAACCAATAACCAACGTCTGTTCAACGTATTATCCCAACGTCATGTTGACGTCGAACACTGACATGCTCTTGTCGGATTTTTGACCAAACCTCAATGTCTGCCCAACGTTATTTTACTAACGTCCACATAACGTTGAAGTCTAACATCATCAGACGTTGATATTTGGTTGGTTTTAGGTTGTGTTGGTAACTAACCAATAACCAACCTCTGGTCAACGTATTATCCCAACGTCAGGTTGATGTTGAATCACTGACATGCTGTTGTCGGATATTTGACTAAACTCAGTGTCTGTCCAACGTTATTATAATAACGTCTACACAACGTTGCAGTCTAACGTCATTAGACATAGATATTTGGTTGGTTTTAGGTTGTGTTTGTAACTAACGAATAACCAACGTGTGTTCAACGTATTTTCCCAACGTCAGGCTGATGTTGAATCACTGACATGCTGTTGTGGGATATTTGACTAAACCTCAGTGTCTGTCCAACGTTATTATAATAACGTCTACACAACGTTGCAGTCTAACGTCATTAGATGTTGATATTTGTTTGGTTTTAGGTTGTGTTGGTAACTAACCAATAACCAACGTCTGGTCAACGTATTATCCCAACGTCAGGTTGACGTTGAATACTCACATGCTGTTGTCGGATATTTGACCAAACCTCAATGTCTTCCCAACGTTATTTTACTAACGTCCACATAACGTTGAAGTCTAACATCATCAGACGTAGATATTTGGTTGGTTTTTAGGTTGTGTTGGTAACTAACGAATAACCAACGTGTGTTCAACGTATTTTCCCAACGTCAGGCTGATGTTGAATCACTGACATGCTGTTGTCGGATATTTGAATAAACCTCAGTGTCTGTCCAACGTTATTATGACAACGCCTACACAACGTTGCAGTCTAACGTCATTAGACGTTGATATTTGGTTGGTTAGAGGTTGTGTTGGTAACTAACCAATAACCAACGTGTGTTCAACGTATTATCCCAACGTCAGGTTTACTGCTTAACTTACAATGCTGTATGCATTGCAAAGGATTATGCTTTGCTGGGGATAAAAACAGAACATCTCTGGTTAAAGACCACATAAAGTATGCAGTTGAAGGGACAGTAAGGTGTCATTACAGTTAGGGACATCTGAATGTTTATGAAATTAAATTAATTAGGATCATAGCATTCATTGGACTATCAGCGTCTCTCTTGAATGTAATGGTAGTTACAGGTAAGCATGAGCATTCAGTTAATCTTGGATGTGAACAAGACCAGTATAACTGGGGAGTTTATTGGCATGGACATAGTGAACAAGGTATCTAGCAAGAATGTCAAAGTTCCTTGATAAGCAACCCCTGAGGACACTAGCCACTTCATTGGTCCATCGTACCCTTACATTGGCTCAACAAAAAACTAAAGATAGGCCGCAACAGTGCCGATTATAAACGAATGTGGGTTGTCCTTAAAGTCCAAGACCATTTCAATTTCAATGTTTTGAATCCTAAATAAGAGCTAGTGTATCTAATCTGAAATGACAGGAACTTAGAGGACAAGTAGGCCTATATTTCTTCAGTGGGGGTATAACAAAATGCATTGTGGCCTAAACTCGGGCGATAAAGAGAGAAAGACAGACAGACAGACAGACAGATAGGCACACCATGATGCTTATCTAACAGTACACAGCAGCACTGCTTTGATAATGACCTCTGAATCTTGAACCCTATAGAGTCCATGATTAAAGGCATATCATTCAGCCACAGAAGGGCTTACATAGGCTAGAAATGGCTAACTGTTAATGGAAAGGTCTTGACCTCAGCTGTCATAGGTCATTGTTGAACATCTATGGGACACCATCAAAAGGGGTATACCCATTTAAAGATAAAAACAACATATCCCATAATATCTCCTGGCACAGGGATCATCAATGTCTGTACATTGACACATGTGGCGAGACTTGTCTTTGTCCATCGTAGATTTTAGATTTTGTTTTTACATAACAATAACAATGTTGTAATTTTGATCATGAGACTAAATTTCTGTCCCAGTCTCCAGGGTTTCTTCAGGATATGTATGACACTAGTACAGTGGTTCTCAATTTATTTGTATTATTATTATTTTTGAGGACCCATAACTCTGAGAGTGTTTATGGGTCCATTTGGTTCCATACACTCTCAGAGTTACAGACCTGTAATGTTCGATTTGGACCGCATTCAAGGAACTTTGCGGTCCCTCTCAACCCGCTTTGAGAACCACTGTGCTAGTAGACATTTGAGACTGGCTCTTTGTGTGCTTCTGGTAACATTAATGTCCACTCCATGGCAAAAATATCATTCAGACAAAAATGTCCACCGCAAGCCAGCCTGGGGTATCCACAGTTTAATACTGCATACTATTAACTATGAAGTTTATCAATGTAAAACATTATAGATGTGACATAGAACAAAGTGTACAAATCAGCCCAACATACACAACCCATTATGGACGGGAACCCGTTTTATCCCTCAGGCGGGGAACACATTTTTGTGTTGTTTTTTCTGAAAACTTAGGTCAGGCTTTAGAAGGTATCGACCTTATGTCTTAATGGGTTAAAAAACAGTAAAGATATATGGAATGGCAACCTGATATTAACTGCATTAGTTCTCGAAGTGGGGTCCTTGAGGGAGTTCCAGGGGGTCCCCTGCTAAATGATAGTTAGGAATGAAATGGACCCTTATGGGTAACTCATAGAGTGTACAAATGGAACCAAAATGGACCCATTAACATTGATTTTTTCAATAAATTGGGGTCTCAGATAGAAATGCCATAAAATGGTGGTCCGTACTTAGACTAATGCATGTCAAACTGGGGTTCTTGCAATTAAAATAGTTAAGAATCACTGCTAGACTCATCAAAATCTTCTCTAATGGAAATGTTTCTTCTTTGAAATGTTTGAGATCCACTACCATACTGTATTCCTCAATGCTTCAGAAGCTTAATATAAAACTATGCTGCTTGAAATGAGTATAATACAATAAAAACATCATCCTGATGTCAACCTGACGTTGGGATAATACGTTGAACAGACGTTGGTTATTGGTTAGTTACCAACACAACCTAAAACCAACCAAATATCAACGTCTGATGATGTTAGACTTCAACGTTATGTGGACGTTAGTAAAATAACGTTGGGCAGACATTGGTTGTACAAGCAAATTATCATCTGTAATTAAATCTGATTAAAACACATTTTAATGACTATCTTTTGGGATATTATAGTTTGGAGGAAACATATGAAAGATGAAGGGAGCCATCATTGTAGTTACAGAGAGGAACACAATATATGTGTGTTTATGGAAAGCAGTTTGAAAATCAACTACACTGCCCACAATGCAATTGCAAATGCCTGATTGGCTGTGTGTCATGTGACTGTGACGTGGCCAGCTACCACTGGCTCTGCTGAGAGCACACCCCCACTTTGAATCCAAACCAGCACACAGCAGTTACATTTGTCACCAACAGCAAGCATTGAGAGCTGCTTGTCTAAAAGTGATTTAGGATAAAGCTAAACTAAATAAAATCACTGTTGATTGTTGAACAGGAAGATAGGTTGCTGCCAGTCTATTTGTGGGATTAAATCTACATTATGGAGACTTTTTGCACACAGAGAAGGAGTTTTGGAGCAGGGAGATGACACAGGTATGTAAAGCTATTTTAATTGATTGCTTTTGCTTCCAGTATTTTTTACAACTTCACTATTTACAATTCATACTCCAGTGTGTTCAGCCCTTTTCATGTCAAGGACCCCAACATCCAAAATGTAGACTATTTGGCTGCAGACCCCTTTTAATATGTGACAGGAACCCTCATTCCTGTAAACAAGTTTCCATTATATAATGTTTCCAAGGTCCATTATTTATTCAGCAGTTAAATAGTGTTATTGTGACAGTAATCATTGCTATTTATAGAGTGTTTGTTTAGTATCATGTTAGGTTGAGAACCACTGCACAAGTGGTCCGTGAGGTGGTTCCAGCCTTCCAGGTGGTCCCCAGCTAAATGATGGGGAGTTGATAACCAAATGGACCCCTATAGATCTTTTAATTACTGTAAAATCAAACCAAATGGACAAGCTAAATTATTTTTACACATGATCTGTATTCCTAAATTATTGGGTATGAGACTGAGAGGCTAAATCTCACTAAATGGTGGTCCATGGCTCAAATGCATAATTGACAAACACTGATTTTGTGCCATGGTTCTCAAAGTGGGAGTGGGAGCTAGAAGTGATTTACAGGAGTTCATACTGCATGGTGTGTGTGTGTGTGTGTGTGTGTGTGTGTGTGTGTGTGTGTGTGTGTGTATGTGTGTGTGTGCGTGTGTGTGTGTGTGTGTGTGTGTGTGTGTGTGTGTGTGTGTGTGTGTGTGTGTGTGTGTGTGTGTGTGTGTGTGTGTGTGTGTGTGTGTGTGTGTGTGTGTGCGCGCGTGCGTGCGTGCGTGTGTCATGAAATGTGATCTTACCATAATCCCAGTAATCCTTAATAATATTCCATCATATTCAAGGGCTTTTGAGAATACATTCAAATTAGACCACTGCAGAGGGCAGGTGTGTTTGTCCAGCCACCAGCTGACACTAGTTTGAATCTGCATCAAGGCAATTATGCTTCTGCCCAGTCAAAATCGTTTCAACAGAAAATGTACTAGTATTAGGCTACTTGAGTGAGTTCACCAACAAGTAAGACAGTAATGCTAAATTCATAACTATATATTATTTTCTCCCACATTTTTAGAGAACTATAATTGCTCAATAACAGGGTTGATGACCTGCAGAAAACCTACATTCAAAATGGGATGCCATCATGGAGAATATTGATGGGGTGGACACAAGGACTTCCTCATCCAAAATCCCATCAGAGTTGTCTGTAAGTACTTCAACATTTTTCAGGCCAAGGACCCCTTATCTGAGAAATATCAAGCAGGAACCCCCCATTACATATAGTGTATACAGTTGTGTTAGAGACTAAAATTGCATAGATGTTGACTCCATATATTGGTAAACAGTGCCCTCTAGTGTTGAAACAGGGAAGTAGTCAAATCTCGTCTGCAGCATTCTGTGCAAAGTGATAACTCCCAATGATGCTGCTAGCCCTGCATCCTGCCTCCCTGACACACACAATAAACTAAGCATCACTGCATCCCCAGTACGCATTCAACTCTATCCTTCCTGCTATCAGTAATTTCACTGGACCAGGTGAGCTGCATGTGGTGGAATCTCCACAGCTGTGCGTTATGGCATTATTGATGAGAAGACTGAGATTGTCTTGTAAATCCATGCTTCTGCCCTTTATTAACTATATACACATACTGTATGTTTTAGGGCTAATGTGTCTGAGCATGAATTATCTCTGCCTTCTCCATGGCACATGATTTGACACCACTGTGTTAATGTCCCTGCAGTCCTCAGTCAAGCAAATCTACAGAGGCCTGGAGAGGATCTTAGATGGCAGGTCCAGCCAGCGGATCAGTACATTTTTATTATTTTTCCTTCTGAAAATGCCTTGCTTTGTGAGATGTCAATTTGTATAATGCTATGCTGAAGGAGTGTTATCTTAAAAGTGTTTTTTTTTTCTTTTTTTCCATAGATTCCGTACCGCACACAATGAGTCAGTGACGCAGGCTGAGGTGCAGGCCATAAAACACGACAACTCTCAATGGTCCACCTGCCTTATCAGAAGTAAGTGTGATATTGTGATATTGCGATAAGGCCTATCCATACTTTGACCGAAACCGCAGTTTTTCCGGTCAAAAGGTCCTTTTCTACCATAAAATTATATCCCTCGGGACTTCTGAAAAGCATTGGACCGAACGAGAGTTCGGAAATTTGCACGTCGGAAAACACAACTCATCGAACATTTCGGTCGAAGTATGGAGAGGCCTTTAATTTGGGGACATATGCCCTTACATTGGTTGTAATTTTAACTATAGGATGTCCTGGCATACCTGTGATCCTAGTTTACTGAGGTACTACACTGTCTCTCTGCATTCTGTGTATGTGTTAACCTTGCTCACTGTAAGTTGCTCTGAATTAAAAGCTTCTGCTAAATGCCTAAATTGTAAATATGATTTTACACAGTTGAAGTTAACAATTGGCACACTGACTAATATTGAAAAATGTAATATTGGTGCAAGTGATTTGTTTGAAAAGGTTGTTTTTCTATTCAAACATTAGTGATTTCTATAATGTTTGCTAAATTAAATAACAGGGGTCTCCCTTCACTGCAACTTGCAACTCTAGATTATTTTTAAATATGTTGAATCTAGAGCTGCAACAACAACCTGTGGCAGCCCATACATCTAAACAGAAATCAGAAAACAAAAGGTGAGTTTAAAATAATTTAGTACTGTCAGATAGGACTGTTTGTTTGGATGTACGGGCAGTCAATGGTTAGTGGTGCAGCTCTAGATTGCAGATTTGTACATTTGGTCTGCTTATTTCTTCGAGTTATCATCCTTTTGAGATGCCTTTATTTTATATTTAGAGTAGGGCTGGGATGCGATTAAAATTTTTAATCTAATTAATTACAGGCTCTGTGATTAATTAATCTCAATTAATCGCATTTTAATCGCACATCAATATTTGACCTGAGAAGCATTTTCTTTCAAGTAAAACACATTTTGTTGTATGAGTGAATCAACGAGTGAGTTTTTTAAATCTAAATTTCGCATCCACTGGGCCAAGCAAAGCGCTCTGATCGGCTACTTCTCCCTTTACGTTTGTTGTCTCTTCTTGATTTGTGCATCGATATGATCGGTATGCCCGAAACTTAAGGTTATGTGGTGCAAAAACTATGTGCGATTAAAATGGTAATTAATTAATCGCAATTAATCAGTTAATGTCCCAGCCTTAATTTAGAGTTCATTTAATTGTATTTGTTGTTTAATTCACTAGAAGTTTGCAATAGAGCTATGAAAACCTAAAGGCCAGCAAGAAGATGGAGCTGGATGGGCCCATAGAGGACGTGAAGAGGAGGAAGACGATTACCAGCAAGAGAGATCGGGTGAGGTATTGCCCTGTTGTATTACGGTTGCATTTGTTTGATCATGTCAATTATCAATTACCTTATGTAAGGGATATAACAGTGAGGTGGTCATTGCTGAGAAATGGTTTCACTACTCACAAAAACAAAGGCAGGTATGATCTTAAGCTTATTCTACAGGTCTGGGCAATAGCATTGTTGTCCAGTCCAGATAGGTGGCACACTTGAGTGAATCAAAGATTCTGTCTGGTGGGCTGGGCATATTCTATTTCCTGGCCAAAGGTGGATTTTACCCAAAAGGTGGGGTTCTGAGAGGCTTCCTACCATAGGCTTTCATGATGGTATCATGAAACTGCCTTTGAGTCATATCAAACTGTTTACTCAAGTGTTGATGATTCCCAAGTCGCCGAAGTCGGGGTCCACTGATGAGTAACTAATGCAACATTGTTTTCTCACCCAACAGTAAACATACAAACATACAGCATATTTGTATACATATATTTTTTTACGGCTTTCATTGTGAGCTTGTCGATTTTAACAATAGTTATCAGTGGAACAGTCAACTAAATGTAATAAATCAACTCCTGCAAGTCCAAGTGCTTGTCAGGGTGGGCATCCCCAGTTCAGGTATTATTATTATTATTTTTCTAGCCATAATATAGCCCCCATACAGTCATTTTGGATGGAAGCTGGCAGCAAGGGCTGCTGGTAGCAGTGAGTTGGATGATGCCTGCGACAAGCTGTTGAGCTGAAGTTAATGCATCTGTAAATCAATTGAAGTAGTAACTAATAACATAACTTTTTCTTCCCATCTGTAACATGTAGAGTATTGTCATACAGTTCATATTGGATGAAAGTGATCTCTGGTTTTCCCAGAGCTTTAATGCCTATTTCATTGTTACATTGTGTTGCCAAGAACAGGGTCAGATTCATTTTGTGACCTTGAATAAGTGTTTCAGCTGGACCAGAATAATCCCTATTCTTTAAGATCCTAGTTGGTTTGGAGTTTGGAAAGGGTTGACATTAACTTGTTCCTGGCCCTTCTCTAGTCGCCAGCATTGATTATTGCCCTTATCTGTTTCATTCAACTTCCTCCTTAGTGGGCAGCAAGTGTAAGGCAGGTAATCGCTTTATTGCCAGGTTTGAGAAGAGAAACAAGGGACTAGGTATAAGTAAAACAAGCACAAAAGAACTAGGCTAAGTTTGACCACTCTACAGTACACCGGCTATTTGAAAATGGCAGATCTATAAGGTTTGTTAACCATCTATGTGCTGGCCTACAGCAGTTGCTCAGAGTGTGCTCAAAATATGGTTAGCTGTTTGATATATTAAGTTGATTACAACAAATGAGGAATGATTACACTTGTAAATATTCATAGTTGCGGGTTGCTTTAGTTTGGACTTGTTTTCGTAAGTGTAGTTGCTTATTTGGGCTTGCTTTAGACCTGTTCCGCATGTTTCACTCACAGATACTGTAAGTGGCAACACCAAACAATCAAACACACATTTTAGTATTCAAGCTTTGCTTAGGAATTGATCGATTTGTTAATTGAGTGTTGAAATAGATACAGTAATATGGTTGGTTCAAATGTGCAATGGGAAAATGTCCCTGCCTTATTTAGGCTTGTTTCTGTTGCAGACTAGAGGTCCACAGAACTAGAGTATCTACCCCATCATTGCTGAAAGGCTCCCAAAGGCAGCTTGTCGGCGCTTTTCGACTTGTTCCAATGCTGCGTTGTGCAAAATCTGTGCGGTGGGAAAAGGGGCTTTAGGGATGTCCTCAGTGGTTATGATGTTCAGAGACTACTGTAAAATATATGCACAACCCAATATGCTGTCACGCATGGAGGGCACACGATGGCGCAAACACACACAGTATGCAAATTATATTGTTTTTGCCAAGTTAAATTATTGCCATTGTAGGTCTGTTTTGTCTTTGCAACCTGCTGCACAATGGTTTTTGTAACACCAACTAACTTTAGAATGGAGCTCTGGTCTAGACAGAAATCAATGGCAAATAAGCAAATTTTATTTTACACAATGCAGGGAAAGGGTTTTTCCTTGGCCTCTAGGGAGTATGTTTGTACAATGTTTATTCAGTGGAGTTATAGCGAAAACAGATGGCCAGGAGCAAACACTGTTGAGTCTAACCTCCTCTTCCCATCTGTTACACAGCTCTTCAAGAAACAGGTCGGTGTTGGACAGAAGATACTGTCCAAAGAGGACCAGCTATACCTCAGCGGTGCAGTCGCCAATTTCGTCAGTGACGAGGACAAAACTGTTTTCAAAATCAAATCACCAAAGTGGCGCACATGACGGCTGTCCAAAATAATGGCGGACTGTCAGAAGGTCCTGGATGACAATAGGAAGAAGGGTGTGTGCAGCCCAGGTCCACCCATGTTCACACCTATCGTGGACAGTTTACAAGAAGAGCCCCCAGTCCTGCAGAGGGCAAGCAGATCTACCTGCAGCAGAGTGAGGAGGACACCTCTGGGACTTAGTAAGGCTTGTTATAGGCTCTGTGTACAACTGTACTCTTGGGTTTTTAGAAGGGGCATAAATGTTTCCTGTTCAGATTCCCATAGCTTTGTTTCATTGGCTCAGCAGCGGATTTGAACCAGAATAACCAGAACAAGCTATGGAAGAACGGGAAACATTTATGCCATCTTCCGGAAACATGGGATTATAGTTTGCACAGTGCCAATTAACGGTGGTGTTCTGTTCATGCTTTTGGTTCTGATTTGTTTATTCTGTTCAACACTGACCTGTTTCAAATAGTGTTCTTACCTACCTGGAGTGTGTTAAGTAAGAATTGTGTGTGTGTGTGTGTGTGTGTGTGTGTGTGTGTGTGTGTGTGTGTGTGTGTGTGTGTGTGTGTGTGTGTGTGTGTGTGTGTGTGTGTGTGTGTGTGTGTGTGTGTATTGTTCTTAAAATACTGTTCTTAGGTTTTGTTTATTTCTGTGAATTGTGCCCTTTTTGTGGGCCCAGTTTTGAAGTGATAATTAAATCACTCTTGATTTATTTTGTGAATTGTGTTAACTATTATTTTCTCATGTTTGTCTTATGTTGGAAGTTGATGTGAGGTTAGCGTTGGTTTTCACGGCCATCTGATGTTTTGCATGTCCAACTTTGGTCATTGATGTCAACCTAATGTTGGGTTTTGACAGCAATGCACCTCTTGCTTACATGTCTAACCAACATTGGAGGATGACGCCTTGCCAACGTTGGGTTATGTTCATTTAACCAAATTAGAACTTTTATCCAAATTTGGAGTTGAACCAGTAATCGTCTACATAACATCTGAGATTAACATCAAGCTGACGTTGGATTATGTCAGTCCAATTTTATTAAACTAAAATAACTTTTATCCAACGTTAGGAGACCAACCAAAATTCAATGTCAAGATAACATCAGATGCTTACATCAAATCAATGTTTGTCTAACCAACGTTAGGTTATGACGTCAGACAAACTTTCATTTTCAACATCCAACATTGGGAGTCTAACCTTTAATCAACGTTTACGTAACATCAGAGATTAACGTTAAATCAACCTACATCAGGTTATGACATCTAACCAACGTTAGGTCATGATGTCAGACAAACTTTCATTTACAACCAAAATACAACTGGTATCCAACGTTGGGAGTCTAACCTTTAATCAACGTCTATGTAACATCAGTGATTAACATTAAATCAACGTGAGTTTAAGATGTCAAACCAACATCAGGTTATGACGTCTAACCAACGTTAGGTTATGACGTCAGACAAACTTTCATTTACAACGAAAATACAACTGGTATCCAACGTTGGGAGTCTAACCTTTAATCAACGTCTATGTAACATCAGAGATTAACATTAAATCGACGTTAGTTTAAGATGTCAAACCAACATCAGGTTACGACGTTAAAGCAACAGCAGGTTATGACGTCTAACCAACGTTAGGTTATGACGTCAGACAAACTTTCATTTACAACAAAAATACAACTGGTATCCAACATTGGGAGTCTAACCTTTAATCAACGTCTATGTAACATCAGAGATTAACGTTAAATCGACGCTAGTTTAAGATGTCAAACCAACATCAGGTTACGACGTCAATGCAACATCAGGTTATGACGTCTAACCAACGTTAGGTTATGACGTCAGACAAACTTTCATTTACAACGAAAATACAACTGGTATCCAACGTTGGGAGTCTAACCTTTAATCAACGTCTATGTAACATCAGAGATTAACGTTAAATCAATGTTAGTTTAAGATGTCAAACCAACATCAGGTTACGACGTCAAAGCAACATCAGGTTATGACGTCTAACCAACGTTAGGTTAGGACGTCAGAAAAACTTTCATTTACAACCAAAATCCAATGGTCATCCAACGTTGGAGTACAACATTGTCCCAACGTTGTACTGACGTTGTGTGCCAGCTGGGAAAGTACAATGTGTGATGTCATCAAGTTGTAATTTGCAATACAAACCCCAAAATCAATCCTCCAGTTCTAGGCAACACAGAAGAGGGGGAACTTTGTTTTTATTTCCACACAACTCCTCTAAGGTATATTAATGACATGGTTCAATATTGAAAATGGGTGGTCTTCCCCTTTAATATCCAATGCTTATATCTGCAGGTTTTGAAAACCTCTTGAAAATGTTTTGCCCAAAAGAAATAGGAACGGCAAGGTTGAAGTGGTCAATGCATTGGCAGCTCATCTGGCATAGGAATATCAATAGAGGTTGAACGTAACTGGAAAATACTTTCTTTAGTGGGAAAATAACTTCTACATTTGCAAATGGCCACCAAGCCTTGAATAATTACAGTTGATGGTGGTAAACAATTCATGACGAAGCAGTTTTAACACATCTAAAGTCTTTGTCACTAATGCCAGAAAAAGAATGAATTTGTGTTTTTTCTGGCAATAAATAACACAATATGATGCACTTGCAGAGAGGCAGTGGCCAAATGACAAGTGCACTGATGGCGGAAATTCATACGCTCGCAGGCTTGCCAATTATTGTTATTATCTCATCAGTGCTGGCTCTAAAGTAACAACAACAGATGCGTTGCAACGAATTTAAAATGTGTGCGTTTTTTTTTTGTCACTAGCCCATGCCGCTTGATTCGACCGTAAATACATTTCCAATGAAAGGCACCTGAATCCGTTGCATCTGTCTCCCGGCAGACAGCCAGTGAGGAGGGGAGGGGAGGAGAGGAGAGGGGAAGCGGGGGGGAATATAGTGTTACAGTGGCTCAGGGCCAAGACAGAGCTGAGCTGGTTTGGAAAGTGACAAAGTGACACTGCCAGTCCGGGGGTTTCAGTGGGGGCTGTTGAATTTAGTTCCCCACGACTCGATTCTTATTTTTTTATAGCCACAGCAGTCAAGGGCAGCGACAGCAGTTTGTGCTACTTAGTTACTAGCCCTTCTGGTGCCAAGTATATCTGTTTCACATATACTAGCAAAATTGGCAAGCAGCTCCCATATCCATAAGACCAAGCACAGTAGGCTCTGAAGAAAGCTACCTCCCACAATCAGGTTGAACGATTGACACCATAGGCCTGACACCAAAAGGGACTTTAAGATCAGTGCTCGATATAAACCTACTTTCCGTTGCAGGCCTTCCTCTAATATGTCAGAAACTACCTTTCCATACCTTTCTGCTGCATAAACGCGTCACCATGTGAACCAAAGAGTTCAGTAAAAGGGGTGGGAACCTGTTTACTTAACGATTTTGACTGCTACGGCGATTGCATTATAGCAGCCTTATTTCCGCCTAGTGGAGCTGTCCTGAAAACCGTGGTTGCTTAAACTCCCTACTGAGAGAGAGAGAGACAGAGAGAGACAGAGAGATACAGTTTTATGTACTTTTACTTACTTGTCCTCGGCTCAACTCCCACCTCCTCCCTTCCGTCAACCTTTTTAGACATCCGTAATAGCGTGGAACGGGTCGGACAGCCTCAGGCCTGTCCAATTACTGCCCAGGATGCTATTGGCTGCCCGCCTGACAGACAGACAGCGGGGCAGACAGGAAATGAAGGAGCTGAGGACGGGTAGCTTCACCCATTGAGGGGAAGACATGGTAAATTGTGGCAAAGACGGTCAGGTGTGGGGAAGGCCTGTTAAATTAAGGGGCTGATACAATGTTACAGTTTAGATTGCATGTTAGTTAGACACTGCTATAGGTTCATTGTTTACCTGGTATCCTATAGTTTAATGTACAGGTTGTTTTGATTGTAGCCTACATTGTTTTTAGACTGATCCTAGTGTAAGTAAGCCTTGCCGAGCCATGCGGTCCATAGGGCAGGAGTCTATCTCCTGTTTCTGTAGCGTGCAGCAGCTTGATGTACAGTACAAGTACACCCCCTGGCAGTGGTGTAAAGCAGTGATACTTAAACTCCGGCATGCGGGCCACTTCCGGCCCGCGGCGCAATTTTGACTGGCCCACCAGCATAATGTCCTTGAAGTCATGCATCCAACAAGCTTTAAACTGAGCCAATTGAAAGAGAGATGTGCTCAGCTATCTTTAACGTTATCCCATTTGATAGCAGGCAGACAGCAACCCAGACAAATAGCAGACAAATGTACATTAGTTTGTTTTAGTGTTTGTGTGGAATATGCAAATTGCACATAATTATTAAAAAGAGAGTAAATGTAGCAAATTACTTTAATTACAAATTGTGTCATTGACAGAATATAAATGGAATTCCAAGCCATAAAATAATGCACATTGCACTTGTCTTACGTTATGTGGAAATAAAGCAAATAAAAGAGAGAAGTTATCAAGAAGTCATTTTATCAATTGGCCCGTGGCCCCTTGACATTTTTGTAATGTGGCTCACAAGTTCAGAAGTTTGAGTATCCCTAAAGTAACTAAGTATGTTCTTTGTTCTGTACTAAGTACTGTACTTAAGTACAATTTTGAGGCATGTGCATGTCTGTGGCTGCACTCAGCATGCATGATGTGTGTCACTGAGGGAGTGGGTACAATCACACACACACAGAAACACACGTGCATGTGCGTGCATGCGTTCGTGTGTGTAATTGTACCCCCTCAGTGGGGTGGTTCAGAGAGGCAACAGTTGGCAAACACCGGCCGGCGCCAGCAAGCATTGGACTGCTAATGTTTTGGTGCCACAGGCACAAACATTCATCCTAAACTGTTTCCAACAAATCCCACTCTCTCCACATCAGAAGCCTCACCTTGGACGAGGATCACAGCCATGATGATGATAGAAATATGAAGAGGAAGGTCTCTGGTACGCACAGACGCCTTTCAAAGTTTTATTAGGACAGACAGATTGGGTTTTGTGTTTTGCTGCGCAGTTGCATTATTTGGACCAATTTGCATTAATTATTTATCTCATCATCACACACTTTGTTTGCCATGTAAGAATGTTTATGTTTATTAATCACTTGATCCCTGTATACTTCGTTATATTACCTGGAGTCCCCCGGGAGTCCATACTAAACCAATATTCTTTTCCCCCTCTATAACTACTCGCCAAAAATAGACACTAGATAACAGTACAATCTCAAATCGGCTATGTTCGCCAAATGATTCATAGATAGATAGATACCTTTATTATCCCAAGAGGGAAAATCAGTCGCCCGGAGGCAGCACAGCAGTTTAACGATATTTACAAAGTTACAGAGAAGTATGAAAAGAAAAGAATTAACAGTGTACAGCAGGGGTCTTCAACAGGGGGTCCGGGACCCCTAGGGGGTCCTCAGAGTTACTACAGGGGGTCCTCCAAATCTTTGAGTAATAGAATGTTTTTTTTTTCTCCTTTTTTATATTAAGCCTTCTTGTGCCTATCCCGGACAAGTTTCGGCTTTTTTTCAATCCAATACAATGTTTTTTTTTGCTATTTTACCCAGTAAGGGAGATGTGGGTGGTCCTGGCTCGTCCTACGCTTTCCAACGAGTGATTCTAGATGGTCCGACGATTTATTCCATTGAAAATGGTTTAGAATAAAGTTTAGAGCCCCCCCAAAAAAACTCAATCTATACTGTCGGCGGCGCGACGTATTCCGGGGTGCCTATCCCGATCTAGTCCGGGATATTATAAAATGAATTAATTAATCGGAGGCCTCAACAAAGCCCCGGTCTAATTTTCCATCCATGCCCCGGGCCGTGACTCTGTTTACATCGGCCCGTAATCGGGCAACGCCGCCGCACCGCGCCGCCCACTCCAATACAAACTCACATCTTTAGAGACCTTTTTCTCTGAACTGTGTTCCCAGGGCAACGACAACGTTTTATTTACGGCTGAATCGCCGAAAATCGATCTTCTAAAATGAATGATAGCCTATAGCAACATTGTTGCTATCTTCATCCGGGTCATATTGATCACATGCACCAACGTGGAAGCGCGCGTCACTGCTACGTAGCTCCCTGTTAGACTGGTGGTCAATGGGTCTATCCCTGGCACTCTAGCGGCCTCTTGTGGCCCCTGGCATAAAACTTGTTAACCACTTGAACCCTATGGGGCTGTTAAGTATGACATCATTTTGTAGGCAGAGGAGAATTTCTGCCCCCAGTTTCCGTGAATCTTTTTACTATTTTTACTATTTACACATTTTCCTTCTCTTTGTTGTTGAAAGGAAAGTGTTAGAATTATACTTTAGTCGTTATTTTTGTCTCGGATCTGTTGAAAATAGAGAGGGACAGAAAATGCTCTGGGGGCAGATTCTCCTCTGCCTACAAAATGATGTCACGGCTTAAAAGCCCCATAGCGTCCATATTCCGAGAACTTTAGCCAAAAATACACCTCGCGCTGCGAGGCGTTGTGAGCTTGTAGATCTTCTATTTTTTGGCAAAGAGCTTTGGTGTATTGGTAAGTACAGAGTAAAATGTCAAGTTTATTAGGTAATGACGGCTCAAGTGGTTAAATATCTGAAAACACAAATTCACATGAATCCAAAATACACTGATGATTGTGCTGTCAAACGATGAAACACAGAAACAGAAGTTGGTAGGCCAATCAGAGGCAGGTGGGGGCGGGTCTTTTCGTACGCAGCCTCTAAGAACAGCTGAGTCGTGCAACATCAGGAACTGGATGGAAACATGCCAATAAATCACTATTTGAATTGAATTGTCCCGGAAAATACGCGCTGTGATTGGTTAGTAGTCACTTTGACTCGCAGCGGTCCCTCAGTGTTTCCGGGCGGCCGGCTTAAATAAATGCGTGTTACTTTCCACCACTGGTATGTACTGTTATACGTACGTGTGCGTGCGTGTGTAGCATGCGTGTGTGTGCTCATGTATCCCCATTAAAGGATGTGAGTGAACACATTAGGATTCAGGCTAATTGATAGCTTCCTAAGACAAACCCGCTTATTAAACCTGCATTATTTAGCTGCATGGGCGCATCAGCCCGAATATGGCCCCAAATGGCATCATAAGTACATAAACTGTTTACACAAATGTCCTCTCGTGTCAGAGAGTAATTTGTGGATTTCCTCCCTCCTGCACCTGCTGTCATTAATTTATCCTGTTAACATAACCCGTTGAGCTACCGTTTAACATCAGGTTAGTGCTGTACTGTAGTAGATTGGCTGTTTTTAGTATTTTTGCTTTTATTTTCTTTAATGGAAAAAAAAAAACAATCAAACGAATCCTGGGTATCGCATAAAGGCTATGCGCGTGACCTGTCATCGTACCCAGAAGCTAATGCGGGAACACCTATACTGAGTGGGCAGCACACACGGTGACAGCAGCTTTCATTCAACAACAAAAAAAATCTAAAATGGCAAAGAGCTGTGAAAATCAAATGTTTTTCATTGTAATTGGCTCTGCATGGGGGCACCGCCTCCTATTTTGGGTAGGAACTCCCCTCCACTTTCCTAGTCCACTTCCTCCCATGTGCTTCTGTGTTTATAACAACACTACATTTTCAAGGCGGGGGCCGCTCTCCATTCCGACATGCTGCCATTCCGACATTGACTTCAAATTGTCTGAGTGGCGACACTTTGGTTAGGGTTAGGTATATAGGGTTAGTGTCGGAATGGGGGGGATTCACCCGTTTAAGGCAGTGGTGCATGAGAGATTACAATCAGGCAGAAGGAAACCCTGTGTCTCCGTATTTCAACTTTTAATGAACAAATGAACGGCCTGCATTGTCGTACAGCAGTCACTCAAAAGCCATGAAAATAGCACATCTACAAGCTCACAATGTGCGCATTGTGGGTTGCGACGCATTGTGAGCTTGTACATTTGCTACTTTTGAAATATTTCGAAAGTGAAAGTAGTTCACCCAAGTTTGGGTTGTGGTTTTAATTTTATGAACATTTAACCCATTGTCTGCCTAACCTGAGTATCCCGAGCTATGGTTTTGTGACGCGGGATGGCGCTGTTTGCTAGCCTATTTGTCACCACTTATTTCCGGGGTTGCCTGGACGTCACCTGACACGTCGGTGACGTAAATTGTCTTTAGGAGGTGATGGGAAAACGTGAGGTTGACACGAGAGCCTCTATCTTTCAAATGCATGGCCCCTTGTGGACAAGGCCGGATTATTGTCAGACTCCACGACACCTAGAAAAGATTTCCAAAGGTTGGTGAAAAACACTCAAGCTGGCAGCCTGGACCAAAGAGATGTTTAATTCTGGCAGTCAATTTAACCAATGAAAAGTATTAACAAAGAGCTCAATCCATTGGAACACATGGTTCTTTTCGATAATTTCCTGAGAAGTAAGGACATAGTAAGTAAGGAATTTGGACATACACGTTTTGTCATGATCTGGTGTGGCGGTGGTGAGGACCCAAATGCAGAACTCAAAGTAAAGGCAGGAAACCACGGAGGACAGGTTAACAAAGACTTTACTTAACTTAAATCATAAACACAAACACACACAGAAAACAAACACTACAGTACAACACACCCAACTGAGGAACAGACAGAAATACAATGATCCAGCACAGAGAGCAGGTACAAGGGGGATTAAATAGTCTCTGAATCAGGAACAGCTCACAGCTGTGACGCAGGGAGGAGTTCAGATTGTCAATCAGATACTCACAGGAGGGGAGGGGGCGAGCAAAGTGTGGTAGAAACATGGGACAGGCAAGGGCCAGGCCCAGACTGTGACACGTTTTTCCTCCCGACGGCGACCATAAATATGTGAATATGAAATCACAGCTGGGCGCATAGTGCCTAGACGTGGGAACCCTCCCTGTGTTGCTAACCTCTTCCCAAACACGTATGCTGGCCTCCATAATATTTTCATGACCAGACTGAGATTGTACAGCTGCTAGTGGGAACAAAGGTAGCTACACATTCCGCCTGCATCTTGTTTATTCCCCTGCAGTGAATAATGGCTTATTTAAAACATGCAAGCCCACTTTTCCGGCCCTATCCCCTTCCTAACGTTATAATTCAGATGAATGGGGTGGGGGGAGAGAAAAAAACAAAACAAATTACATTGTGTGCCATACTATTTTCCCATGCCACCTTTCGAGCAGGCATTTAGGATTATGGGAGCAAAAGGCAGCCGCAGTGCACGCTCAGATTTATTCAGTGCCGTCTAAATTATAAATAGGTATTTTTCAATGCCGGGATTAAAATATAATCACGGGCAGGGTCAGCGAGCGCGCAGGCACATTTTCGAATGGTCACGTACGCCACGGCAAAGCTGCGAAACCCCAGAGTTGAAAAATGGAAGAATGAATGGGAGCCCATTTGCAATCCCCCCGGCGGTGTTGTGTGTTCCATTTACACAGGTCTGGTGGAGCAGACTGTGCCGGGGGAAAGGAGCCGTTACCCTGTCCTCTTGTGTATTTCATCAGGACCGAAAGTAAGCCTTGATTCATAGGTGTGCGCCAGCGGGGGGAAAATGGCTGATCTACAAGCTCACAACGCGTCACCCTGCGACGCGTTGTGACCTTGTAGATTGGCTGTAGATTCAGCGTAGAACACAGCATCTATGTATCCGTCAGGGTGATGCATTGTGAGTGTAAAGAAGACGAGATATTTTCGGCATGCGACACCCACACTCAACGGAAGATAAATTGGGTTTATGTCAGGAGAATGAGGCGGCACGTGAGTTCCCTCTTTGTCATTTTGACGCGCTTGTGACACGTGCTTGTTGAGGGCACTGGTGAGATCACAAATGTTAGCAGGTGACGTGCCGCCATCTCGGCTCGCTGTTATGCAACAGGAGGGTGTTTTGTTTTGGGATACGAAAACCCCATACAGTACATGAGTCAGCAGCAGCGCATAGCACATTGTAGGATTCCGCATATCCGTCTCAGACTGAAATCCTCGTTATGAACAGTGGTTGAATGACAGTAACGAAGTACATTTCCTTGGGTTTGAGTATCTGCGCTTTACTTGAGATTTTTGGATACTTTCACTTATTCAAAGACAAATATTGTACTTGACTCCAATTCAAGGAAGGGAAAAAGTACATTTTCGAATTAGCCAAGCCCTATATATATATATATATATATATATATATATACATATATATATATACATATATATATACACACACACACTAGTCTTGGCATCGAGCACTGATAGTACGTTTTTTGTTTTGTATTTGTACTTTCCTGAAATCAGAATCATTTTGATGCATGCTGATGAAAGCCTGAAACCACTGATAGTACGTTTTTTGTTTTGTATTTGTACTTTCCTGAAATCAGAATCATTTTGATGCATGCTGATGAAAGCCTGAGGTGTTACCAGCCCAACACAGACAAAAACAACGTTATGGATTATTATCTGATCTGTTTGCAGCTGAGCTGAGATTGGCTTTTTCGGTTTAATTCACTTCCAAATAATAACGAGATTACCGTTGTTGGAAGTGCCACCGTGAAAACCTATTATTATTAGTTTATCGGTTCAGTGAAATTAACTTTGCAAGCATATTTCTGGCAAGCTCATATCAGTAATCATAAGAACATATTCAAATATAATTTAGAACAGCTGGTATTCAAACTTTTTAGCTCGAGATCCAAAGGAAGAATTTGCTGTTTCCCTGGCGTCCAAACTAGTGAAAACAGACAGTGAGCTGTGAGCTTGTTTTGTTAATCCTTTACTGCAGGGGTCTTCAACAGGGGGTCCGGGACCCCTAGGGGGTCCTCAGAGTTACTACAGGGGGTCCTCCAAATCTTTGTGTGATAGAAACCTTTTTTTGTCCTTTTTTATATTAACCATTGAACCCTAGTGTCCATATTCTGAGGACTTTAGCCAAAAATAGCAGATCTACAAGCTCACAACGCCTCGCAGCGCGAGGCGTTGTGAGCTTGTAGATCGGCTATTTTTGGCAAAGAGCTTTGGTGTAGAGGAGGAAGAAGAGCAGACTACATACAGAGTGAAAGTTTATTACGTTTTGACGGTTCAAGTGGTTAAAAACGTTGGGATGGTTGGGATGAAAACGTTGAAGACCCCTGCTTTACTGTATCTCCTTTTCTCCTGAATGTAGTGGTATCCTACTGACTCACCTGAAAGTGAGGAGCCCCCACAGAATGGGTCTCGACCTACTCTTTGGAAAATGTTTTTATTTTTATTTATTTTCTATGACTCTCAACAGAAAACGCTGAACTTGGTAATGGTGATGGGGGAATGTCCTTTGAAGACATTTCTCTGAGAATCTCTCTTTTTTTTTAACACATTTTGAACTTTTACTTTGGTACTGTAGTATTACTTATCTTGATGCCTCAAGTAACATTTTCGAATACAGGCCTTTTACTTCTAACAGACTACGTTTCTATTGTGGACTTTCTACTTTAACTTAAATAAAAAGAAATCTACCACTGGCTATACCGAGCCATTTGTTCAGTGGAGCCGATATGCCTTTTAAAGATTTCATTGTGCACTTCATGAAAGGTCGCCATCACTCAGTGGGTACTTTCTGTGCACTGGACTGAGATGTATCTTGCCGAGAGCTCTCTCGACTAACTTTTTGAAAGTGGCATACTATACTATCTTTCTCTCTATCTCATCAACTTCAACTTTTTGGGTGTAAAGGATTATAAAGGAAATTATTTCATTATTTACTCTCTGACAAGGCAAAAATCTCTCTGTGAGTGAGGGTGAGTGTGTGTCATCTGTCCTTCGTGTGTGTGTGTGTGTGTGTGTGTGTGTGTGTGTGTGTGTGTGTGTGTGTGTGTGTGTGTGTGTGTGTGTGTGCGTGTGCGCGTGTGTGCGTGTGTGTGTCAATTTATCATGCATTGTGAAGAACAACAAGAACAAATCGTAAGAACTATTTTACCGATTTACATCAAACTTGGCATGTATTTGATGTTGTGCTGAGTGGAAATTCGGTTGGAACATGAAAATCCAAACATCTCATAATCTGTCTGTGTGGCAGTCTGTGTCCCATTTAATTCCTATACATGGATATCTGTGTATCAGTCTCTGTCTGTCTGTCTGTGTCCTTTTATGCCCACTAAGCCAATGGCAGTTGAGAATCTGCCCTTTGGGAACGATGCCAGTTAGGAACACATGCCCCCTGGTTATGCAATGCCCATTGTACCCGTTGTCAGAGTACTTGGCGCGGTTCCCCTTAGCGTAGTACTTGGAGGCCAGTCTATGACGTCAGCACTACTGTGCTGTATATTGACATCATATGTGCATAGTACAGTATACAGTATACACCCGGAGGTCAGTCTATGGTGTCATAATTGATGACAATAGGATTCGCATATTATGGTATTTGTGGAATGTGATTTTTAAATATTTTTGGAGATCTCACCGATCCGACCGGCTTCACACCGGGCCCGGGCACTCCCTCCTCTGCAACACAAGCAAGTGGCGAGATGCATGAAGGACACATACACACACTTGCACATTTTTCTTTCCTTTTTTCCTTTCCTCTTTCCAATCGCCTGGAGTGGTGGGTGTCTTTGATGATCCGCCTTGCCTTGGCCACGCACCACCTGTGCGTACCCACCCTGGAGGGAGAGAAGCTCACCTGGGAAGATGTGCTGGGCTGCCCGCATCGCGGCCTGGCGTCGAGGGCGGTGCAGCTCGTTAGGACGCTCTCTGTGGTCCTGTATAGAACTTCCTAAAGATTGCAGGGGTTCGGGCTGCAGTTCTTCATCCGCCGGAGGCTGTGCAGATGTTGTTGTTGGGACCTTTTTTCACCTTTTTACGGCGCAGTGTGGGGTTTTGTTCTCTATTCCCACAATATATATCTGTCCATGAACACTTGGAGAGCTCTCTCTCTCTCTCTCTCTCTCTCTCTCTCTCTCTCTCTCTCTCTCTCTCTCTCTCTCTCTCTCTCTCTCTCAATGTCTCCAACACTCAAACAAGCAGTAGCTGTCCAATCATCCACTGTCTGTCAGACAAGATGGCAAAATCTGCTGCATTGGTTTTGACAAAAAACATTCATTAATTGCTTGCCAGTAGCCTATTTCATTATGGTCATTGTCTTTGCATAATAATCTAATGCACCCATATGAAATCAAATAATCTCTCGATTGTGTTGTGGGCTTTCAATGCAAAAAAAATAGAAACAGCTTGGAAACAAGAGTTAGCTTACAGTAGCTTATACAAACAGTATTATCTATTAGATTACCTGTAATCCAAAAAGCAATCGATAAAATAATCACTATGAAAATAATCGATTGTTGCAGCCCTGCCGATAACAGCTGTCACGTAAAACAGCATAATTTCTGAAATGACTGAAATTCTTATTTTATCTGTCATTTGTATTTTCTTCCACAGTATGTTATCTAAATAATCTAGCATATCATGAAACATTTAACCTACCCCAACGTGACCTGACAGCAATTTGTATTTGAAACTGCAGGCCCTAGGGGTGTCGCACCACATTCTGGGCCCTGGGTACAAGTATTCACTGCGGGGCCCCCCATGAATGTTCTTCATAGGGGGAGGGGGTTTAGAGTTCGAGTTATGTGGGAGCCAGTGGGGTCTTAGCTCCCATAGTTAAAGTCTGGGACCCCATAGTCAACAACCCCCTTTGGGGTCTCTTTTTTTCTAAGTGTGTTTTTTTTTTTTTTTTTTTTTCGTTTTTTTTTTTTTTTTTTATGTTCCATTGGAAGAATTTATATTATTTATGTTAACTAGATATACTAAATAAACATGTTAGACAGTAAGACTGAACAATGACATCACACCGTTTAATCCTACTATTAATTTTATTATTATAAATCAGGCGCATTTAATGTGGGGTGTGAGTCTTCCTTTACCGTCCGGGTTATAACACACTCGCTGCAATGGTTCCTACCTTTCTGGATGCAGACCTACCCAGCTGTGTGGTCTCGCCATGGCCTGGGCATAGGCTAAGCTAGGAACCACTGCATCGAGTCTTTGCACTTCTAGCCACGGCCCGGACGGCAAAGGAAGGCGGACACGCCGGAGAGCAACAAAACAACCAAACAAAACAACGCTGTCTTAGCAAGACCATACCCGAGGGAAGTAGGGGTGCTGGGGGTGCGGCCGCACCCCCTCCCCCACGTCCCACCGCACCCCCTAAAGGGGGGTTGGGGGGAAAATATTGCCGATCGGCAAGTAGAGGCTCTGACATCAGTGGCGTGAAGTAGGAGCTATTGGCTACTTCTATTTCCAGTACAATTTCAAAATAAACATGTGTTGAATGATCGATTGTATAGACAAAAAAAAAAGAAAGGCTCTTGTTTTGAAATGTGCTTCTGGGCACTGTTCAGAGAGGAAATGGCTTTCAAAGGACTTCCCTTTTAACTTGTCTGAACGTCTGTCTCTCCGTGCGTAACTGATGCGTCATGGACTCGGTGGATTATAACAATACGGCCATAAAGGAATATACAGAACACCAAGACAACACAACCTAGGCTATGAAGGGATTAAACATCGCCCTCTGCTAGCCCTGGCGTCCTCACTGGTGAGTCGTGGGCTCGTGGCTATAGACTTGTAATGATGAATGAATGCTATGTTATGCTGCTGTGCTGCCTGGCTAGGCTAACGTTTGGGCTAGCTAGTGGCTAATGGCTATGGTGTACCAGAACCATCGCCAATGAAGCCTGGGTTTCCGAGGCTAGCTGTTTCCTAACACTGGGGTCTGGACCGATGTGGCGGACACGTTGTATGGGTCACAACGCACTGAACACAGTGCGAAGCAACTCGTTGTGAGCTTGTACATCTGCTATTTTCACTACTTGTTTGGTACAAGGTAGTAATGTCTCTTGGTTCACGGGCTAAAAAGTTTGGGAACCATCATACTTGCTGTTGTAGACAGGTTCACGGGCTAAAATGTTTGCTTGCTGTTGTAGACAGTGGTGTAAAGTAACTAAGTAGATTAACTGAAAAGCTCTGGGAACTGAATGATTTTATGAAACTGGCACTTGTTGTCTGACTGTTGGTACCAAGAAATCCAGACTATATACCGAAAAATACCTGATTTAATATGATTTAATATAGGAAAATACTCGTTTTAGCCGACTTTATACCCGAAAAATAGGGCCCCCATAACTATGGGGGCCACCCCCATAACTATGGGGGCCCTATTTTTCGGCGGCGCCTTTGGCGCCGCTAGAGGGACCCCATAGCTCTCGGAGTATAACTCGAACTCTGGGTTTAACCCATTTAGATTGGGAACCCATTATTTTGTGCTTTAACTTTTGAAAAATAGCAGATATACAAGCTCACAGCGTGGCACCGAGTGCCACGGTGCGAGCTTCTAAATCTGCTATTTTTGAAAAATCTTGAACATTTTGTGCAAGTCTTTTAATATTTCAAATCCTTCTATGTTTCTATGTCATGTGAAGGTCCCCCAAAATGATATGTATTTGGCCACAGACCCCCATCTCAAAATATTTAGTTCCAGGGACCCCCCAGAAGCTATTTGAGTTACAAATGTTTTGCACACATTTTCATGACTAGCATATCTACAAGCTCGCAGCGCGGCACTCGGTGCCGCGCTGTGAGCCTTTATATCTGCTATTTTTCAATAGCTAAAGTATAAAATAATTAAGGCCCCTCCACCTAGTAACTCAGTCCCACTTCCCCACCCCCTTGTGACACCCCTGGCAGGCCCATTGGGTAAGGAGTCACCCGTGCACTACTAATGTGCAGTCTCTTGCACACACACTGCCCGCATAGAGAGTATAATTATCGCACAATACCATGCTCACATACTTAACTAAATCATGTGTAATTGGCGAGACAAAACTTGATCTAATCAGAGCAAATTACATGTAAATGTCATCATAGCATCATTTTCGGATGTCAAGTGTATGCCATATTATGTTCATAAACATCGCATAAAATGTGGCATTTAGTGGACGCTTTTCATCCACAGTGATGTGAATGCACACATTTTGTTAGCATGGGAAGTCGCAGTGGCAGTATTAAAAACCCATTATGGACGGGTACACATTAAGTGTATTACCCCCTCAGGCCGGGAACACATTTTTGTGTATTACAGTACATAAAAAAATAAAAAAATAAAAAATCTGAATTCTTTCTATAAAAAGCAAGGTGTAAGCTATCAAATAGTTTTAGAATTTTGTTTCTAGCTGCTACAGAGGCTGGTTAATACATTTTACAGTAAAACAGTTGGTAATTTTAAAATCGGACTTGGATCTTTTAAGGCTTTTTTCAAATTGGACTTAAGCCTATATTGTACAAGGCAGTACCCACTGAACTGCACAGAACTGTATTACATTCAAACCAATGAGAACTTCATGCAAAAGAGCAGCAGAGCACAAATCTCCACCAGGAGTCTAGCCTTGGACCAAGACTGTCTGAGATTTATTTTATTGATTCTCTGACAGTCTTAGCCACTTCGCCAGTAGTGTTTGGGATTCGGTACTTCTCCATAAATAAATACAAAATATGAAAGCTAAAGGCACGGATGTTCCTAACATAAGTTTGAGCATTATGTGTTATAATACAAAATATTCTGTGTTGTTTAATACAAAAGTGTATTAATCCTGTGCCTGAATGCCATTGTATATCCTTGTTTCCACCGAGTGTAATAGTTTTTAGGTTTTTAGTTAGTTTGGTTTTATTATATCAACAAAACAGTTAAACATACAGAATACAGTCAACAAATATCTTTCAATACCGGCCTTCCCCAGCCTCCTGTATGGCACAAAGTCCTCAACAAACTACAATTACGTACACATCTCAATTATGTACAAAACATTAGCCTACAGATGACAGAAGACGGGGTGTTCTCTACTGTGAGAAGACCGCGTCACACATCACACCTGTCCTCTGTGACCTTCACTGGCTCCCGATCAAACAGAACAGACTTGAAAATTCTACTCCATTAGTTCTTAAAGTGGGGTCCGGGGACCGCTGACGGTGAGAGTTAGAAACCAAATGAACCCTTACGGGTCTGTAACTCAGACCAAATGGACCGTCCATTTGGTTCCATGTGTACACTGTCAGAGTTATGGAGGTCTGTGGCCTATACTGAATACCAAACTGGAGGTCCTTGAAATGAAGCAGACAGATGCTAGTTTGTATACTGTAGGCCTATAGTTGCAATCTACAGATTATTTTTTGATATCAATATAATGTTTAGAGTCTGATAATAGGTTATTGGTTTACCTATGATCCTAGATCAGTGGTTCTCAACCTCTCAACCCAAATTATTTTGGGGGGAGGGTCCCCAGATGATTAACTTAATGTGCAACATTGTTTTCTCACCCAACTGTAAACAAACCAACATAAAGTTTAAGTGTATAGAGGGTATCTGCACATTTCTAAAGTGACAATTTAAGGATCTTTTAATACCTCTAAAATGTCAAATTAAATTGTCAAATATTAGAGGCAGACATTGTGAAAATAGCCAATCTACATGCTCACAACCCCTCGCAACGCGAGGGGTTGTGAGCAATAGTACCGTGTTATACGAAAAATAATGGCTCCACTCTTAGTGCTCGTCAGGGTGGGGGGTCCTCAGTTAAAATATTATTAGTATTATATTATATTATATTATATTATATTATATTATATTATATTATATTATTATTATTTTGTGGGTCGCGGCCTGAAAAGTTTGAGAACCACTGTCGTAGATTACTGAGGCTGTCTCTATGCATTTGATGTATTACCTTGTGTTTACTTTGCTTAATGTAAATCGCTCTCGATTAAGAGTGTCTGCTAAATCGTAAATTGTACCTCTCCAACCACATCCACTGTGTCTGTGCCCAATTGATCAGGACCGGAGATGCCAACCTCCTGTCTCCAGTAGCAGTTTTCTGTGATTTTACTGTAACTTGCAATTTTCAAAAATAGGAGAGTATAAGGCCTGTGCCGCTGGCACACTTAGGCTTAGTGTAGCGTGTCACAGGTTCGAGTCCCGATCCCGACGGCCTTGGCTGCATGTCACTCCCCATCTCTTCCTGTCAGCCTACTGTCTATCCCTAACAATAAAGGCATGAAAGCCCCCCCCCCAAAAAAAAGGAGAGTAAAAGACATATTATATCATTGTTGTCGTGCAGACATACTGTATTCTATCTCCATTTTATTATTTTTGTAAATAATGTCCTACCTCGTTGGCTCGTCCTACTACAATTTCACACAGGTAGCAAAAACAAGCTCACAATGTGTTGCATTTAAATATTAATTCATTCTTTACTTACCATACAAACATGAATTTAAAAAAAAGATCTTTGAGATGCGTGGTGACCCCAGACGCGCTACAAAATGTTTTGCTGCGCTCATACCAACAAATCTCGTTCCAAGCTGTTCTGAAAATTTGGCAGCCATGGTCGGTATAAGTATAAACAAGACATAGCTATCAAAGAAAACAACCCAAACACAAAACAGAACATTGTCGTTTCATGGACCATCTCTCTCTCTCTCTCTCTCTCTCTCTCTCTGATAATTGATAATGTAATGAAATACAGTAACTGATCAATAATGTAAAGTAAAGTGAAAAATAGTAAAACAAAAAGAGCGTTAATGCTCAAAACTGGGGGAAATCTCGCTCTTTCGACAACGTAACATAGCGACAACGGAGCATCGCCTGGGTAGCGCCTCACCCCACGGAAGTTAGGGTTAGGGTTTGGGTTAGGTTTAGTTGTCCAAAAGATGACATGTAGAAACAGCAACACCCTGTTGAGGGACAAAGTAATAATAAATAACCCGTAATCGATTCATTGATTAAAATAGAATAAATATTTAAAATAATCGATTGTTTGAAGCCCTATACTCCCAACTACGCTTTGATTGATGTGGAACTGGTTTCAAGCCCAACCGCCGTGTGCCTGCTGCGGAGCCAAATTGCGGCGGCGCGGCGGCAGCTATCTGCTGATGTGCTGGAGAAATAACATCCTCCATCTCACGCCCTGTCGAGATGCCAGCCTGTTTGGCCTGCCGGCGCGATGTATTAAATGGTATATTGATAATTGGAATCTTCGCGGACCACTCCCGGTGCTTTTCTGCTGACGGTGATCTTTTAGGCAGATGGTCTCTATTACTCATGTGAGAACGGGTGAGGGCGAGGTGGGGAGAGGAGAGGAGAGGAGAGGGTGGAGGGCGGTGAGACAGGCCCGTGTGAGGATGCGAGTTCTCGCCAGCCCCCCATCCCCCCAAACCGTGCTCACGTGTCAAAAAATCCACATGATTAATGCCCTCATTAAGTGAGATACACAAAGGATGCACACGGGATACACAAACACCTAATGCAAAACGTTCCAAACCGGAAACTCAGCAGTACATAGCCTTTTGTCATGTTTCACCGCAGCGTTTCATATTTACCGTTTGACCAAGTATGACAAATGGTATTATCATAAAATCACATTAATATTCCAAACATGCTTATGAAATTGATAAATGCAGCCGTTGCAAGTTTCCCCCGTGCCGACTAAGTGCAACAGAACTATGACTAGATCACAGCGACGCAAATCACACACACACACACATACACGCGCGCAATTTCATTTCCACCGCCTCAGGAATATGACATCGAGGGGTAATAGCCCATTTCATTTTGATTCCGATGGACCAACGCGAGGGCATTTGCACCCGTGGCGCTCAGCAGGAAAATGGGAGACGAACAGACTGTTGACAGTAACCAATGTCACATAATCTCCCCCTGAAGGACAAGCATCAAAGATCAATTTATTTTTCCTAAATGCTATTCATATTATCCATCTCTGCCCGGCGCCGAGGGACACTGCATATCAGGGTTTGAATCAACCGTCACGTGAAAAGATTGTACAGGGGGAGGAGGGGGAGAGAGAGAGAGAGAGAGAGAGAGAGAGAGAGAGAGAGAGAGAGAGAGAGAGAGAGAGAGAGAGAGAGAGAGAGAGAGAGAGAGAGAGAGAGAGATTTGGGTGGGCTTACAGATAAGGTGTGGACTAGAGAGTGCAAAAACCCAATCACATACAAGACCTGGGCATGGGAGAAACTGGTGACACATAATGCTAAATGAAAACATTGAGATGAATTCAATGGAACTCTGCTGAATGCAGTGTATTGTGTGGGAGGTACAGTAGCGTAGCAGTCATATTTTTTTTTTCTCATTTCTTCAAAGGCCTTTCTCAAGGTTTTGCCTCTCTGTGTTAAGTCCCATCAGCTCTGTCTTCGAGCAATACAGCGCGGCCTCAGCAGAGATGCACTGGTTCATTGCAGGCTGTGTAAGCGTTTTAAAGACGGAAATGTGTGTGTTAAGGGGGTCCTTGAAATGAAACGGTTTGAGAACCACGGTGCTACACTTGAAACAGAGCCTATAAGTGGTAGGAACTGTGAGGGCAGTGAGGAAGAGGCCCGATTTCTTTCCAATGCGGCTGCTGTGCCCAGGGGCGTCACAAAGGGGGAAAAGTGGGACTGAGTCAGCTATTAGCTATTGTTAGCTATTGAAAAATAGTAGATCTACAAGCTCCCAGCGCGTGAGCTTGTAGAACAGCTATTTTTGAAAAGTCGTGAGAATGTGTGCAAATCTTTGAATATATGTATTTTTTTAAGCGAACATTTGTAACTTAGATTTTGCTACTGGGGGGTCCCTGGAACTAAATATTTTGAGATGGGGGTCCGTGGCCAAATACAAATCATTTTTGGGGTCCTTCACATGAAAAAGTTTGAGCGCTACTGACATAGAAACATAGGTTTCTATGTCAGTAAAAAAAATCAAAGACAAGCTGCTATTTTTCAATAGTTTAAGCACAAAATAATGCGTAATGCGTTCCCAGTCTAAATGGGTTAAACCCCCTCCTCCTATGAAGAACATTCATGGGGGGCCCGCAGTGAATCCTTGTACCCAGGGCCCAGAATTTGGTGCGACACCCCTGGCTGTGCATATAGAGCATATTTCTTGACAGGAAAATTGCAGCTAATTGTAAAAGTGCTCCTTGACAGCCCTCCCAACCCCCCCTCCCCCCAATAAAAACAGAAAGAAACAAAAAAGGAAAAAGAACGTGCCGTGCCTCACTCCCCGGCTCACTTCATAGACGTCCTTTTATGTCTCGCTGCGATGCCGCCTCTTCTTGCACTTCATAATTGCCCGGCACACGAGGGACAGCGGGAGTTTGTTTACCGCGCAACAAGCCACCAGATCAATTCTTCTCCCCCATCGGCCCCCACCCCACCCCATCCTTTGATAATAGCTGGCGCAGTAGACGTGTGTTTACAGTTATGGCTGTGCCAGCTCTGAAACACTAGAGGTGGGGAGGAAGGGGGGGGGGGGGGGGGGGGGGGGGTGAAAATGCTTTTGGGGGGGTGGATGCGAAAGAGGAGAGAGGGGAAATAAAAGGCAGAGATGCTGGGCTGCGTCTTATTGGAATGGCGAGGCCACGAGATATGATCGGGGAGGGAGAATCGATACTATTAAAAATGAGGGATGGGTCCGAGAGAAAGCCCTTCAGAGTGTCAGATGCAATAAAAGACGGTGTTGGGATAATTAGCCGACGCGAGCTGTGTGTCGTCGTCCCCCCCCCCCCTCCCGACCTTGTGGGGTCACATCACTCAAAGGCGACATTGACAGTCAAAAGAATAGAGAATAGGCGCTTCTACAGTACAATCACAGTGAGTGACTGTCAGTGGGAGGGATGCTTCTGATTGAGTTCAAATGAGTTTGAAAAGCAAGCTCAGGCAGACTCTTAATTAGACTTTAATTTAATCCGATTACTTGGATTCAGCCAGCGGCCGCCATATACTGTACATTTGTGAGAAATGTTTGTCTAATGGCGATCCATTCCACACGTGTCGGTTTTTATTTGAGCAATTATGCTCTTGGAAGCAATGTCATAAGATGTGGACTAATCTTCACTTCCTAAATCCCCAACCTTACAATCAAGCAAGCAGAATCCAAGCCAGCAGGTCCAGATACCAGCCTGGATCTATATGGGTAGTCTGGGCACGTGCCGGGGGCCCCTGAGCGTGAAAGGGCTTCCATGATGAAAAAACTAAATATTAAATTGCTGCGGCTCAATTTAAATGTCTCCCTGCTGAAGTCACAGATGTCTGTAAGTCTATAACGAAGAATTAGAATTTCATTCATCCATACTTTTTTAGGGGCTGTGTCCAGAAAAAGCATTTGTAGAGCGGATGGGTGCTTTGGATATCATGTACGCTGCGTTTATTGATGCCCCCAACGTTTGAATCAATCTAACGTAGCTGTCCTCGAATGCCCTGTCATCTGCATTATTATTAGCACAAAATAGCTTAGCTGAAACGGTCAACATGGACTTCTCCTTCAACGTTGTGTCGCAAAACGACCGGGTTGTCAGACACAGCCAGGAGGATCAAAAGAGAGCCGGGAGAGCCTGAACTGTGATGCTGGGATTCTGGTAAGAGAGCGTATACCTGCACGCCTTTACCTTAAACCTTTCTAACGTTATCTTATTGATTGTGTGTTTCTTTTGGAATGTAGCACTCTGAGATTCCTTGTGAATGAAAAGTGCAATACAAATAAAACATTATAAAAAATATATTAAACGCATGGCACCGGCACTTGCAGCTCAAAAAACATCTTCTGAGGACATGGTCCCTTATACTTTCACAGTGCTGGAACACACTACATCTCGAATGCAAAACTTTTATACACAGTTAAAAACACATTTTTACTTGCACTTGATATAGGAGGAAATAACATGACTTGATATTTATGTGTTATTTAGGCTACTTATTTACTAAACCAGCCATGTCCAGATAACATCCCTGTAATAGTGGAACTTTGCTATACGTTGAGAGCTTGTTGATCAGCTGTCTTCGCCAAAGATATTTGGTGTAGAAGGGAAAAGGGAGGGGTTCAAGCCATATAGACCCCAGGGGGACTGTGGACACTTAAGTGTATAGGATTTAAGTAGTTAATACCTTCACATCGCATATCGAGATGTACAAATTACAGCATATTAGGCTGATGTAGAGTGGTAATAAGGTGGCTCGAGTCTCCCTTGACAAGGACGGATCAATATGTTTTATTGAATGCTGCTGTGTCCCGTTCTTTTATCACTAACACCAACCGAAAAGTCCCCTCTCTGTCAATTTCATTTTGCAGGCAAGCACCGGCCTGACACGTCCATGCTCTCTATGGCCGCCTTCACAGCCGGTATTTTCTGAAGTCGAGATGGCTGTTTTGCCGTAAACACAGCGAACAAAGACAATGTCACGGCCACCGAGAGCGGTGGGAATTAAAGGTTGCAGGTTTTCAACATTCACAGTGACATTTCTGGAGTCAACTTTTTGACACAGCTTCCGTGGCGTTTTCATAGATGCGCACAGAAGACTCCTCTGTTTTGCGGCTGCTAATGAAACATTAGCATTTAAATCTGCTGATGATTTTTGCTGATTAACTCGCTGATGGCATATTTTGTGCCTGTTACGGCACTCATGAACAGAATAGCAATGCGATGATTGTATTATTATTATTATCATCATTGCTAGGAAATAAGCAGACTCAGTCAGTCTCCTCAGTGGGTTTACCAGCAATCACACTCTGACATTAACCATTACCATATGAAGGGAGTCAGGAGTGGATGTATATAGTTGTGTTTTAATAAAAATAGAAAAAAAGTCAAAATGAGGTGATCTACAAGCTCACTAAAGTCACAGTGTGATGCATTGCAAGCTTGTAGATTTTTTAGTAGGCAAAGTATAAAATAAGGTTCAAGTGGTTAAACTGATGTTGATGCTATATTAGCTCATTTAGCTGGGGGGGTCCCTGGAACCCCATGAAGGACCCCTGGAGGTCCCTGGACCACTGTTTGAGAACGAGTGATTTATGGCTCCAGCAAATGCCAATAAGGTCAGAAGAGGCAAACAAGGTCAATGGCCTATTGTTTACTGACCCAGATGCTTAACTATTTTTACCACCGATTCAAACTCTCCGAAGGGCGGCCCCCCCGACACCTGCATCAAGGCCTGTTTGTTCTTCAGAAAGGAATTGGAGCAGATAGTCGAGCTTTAAACTTTTCCGAGAGTCGCTTGCGTGTGACTTTCAGTCTCCCCCTCAAAAACAAAAAGGATACTCCAGAGGCCCATGTGGGTATTTTGTTACGCCCCCGTCCTCAATTATAACTTCCATATTTATATAAATAATAAATGAAGCAGCAGAGATGCAGTTGTAATCACACAGGAGACTCATAATCACCTAGGTGTCCTTGGACGGACAATATTAGCTTTATTGTTTGTTCTCCAATTCATTCATTTCCGCACATTGCGGGGCGGTGTCACCGCCCGGCGCGGCAGATTGTTCTGGAGATAGCTGTGACATTAGTGCCTCACCAGCAGATAATTTGCTTGATAGGCAATGTTCAGACCGGCAGCTAAAAAAATTAAAAAATAAATCCAGACCTGAATCAGATTTCTGATTTCTTTTTTTATCATGTCTGAACAGAAAAACTAAAACAAACAAACAAACAATCAAACAAACAAATAAAAACACGCATGGAAACTGTTTTTTTGTGGATTAGATTTGAACCACATTGATACAGTAGTTAGTTGAAAGGTTGAAATGCGATGCAAATCTGATTTATAAAGATGTGTCTAAGTGTGAACCCTCTGACAATTAATATATTATTATTATTATTACCCTTATTATTATTATTATTATTATTTATGAAGTATTTTTAAAGCAAGTACTCCAGTATTTTAACTCAACTACAAATTTGACAAGGCAACTTTCACTTTTCTTTCACTGTAGGCCTGGTTGAGTTATATTTGAGCAGGAGTAGCCTACTGAGGGTCCACTACTGGCACACAGTAATACCTATAATATACACTCGGTATCCATATTTTGTCATAGATGATAATATTTCAAGCTCACGATGTGTCAAATTGCAACACTGTGTGAGCTTGTCGAGCTTCTATATTTGCTATTTCTCGCACAATGTCTATATAGGGCTTAAGTTGTTAAATTAAACATTAGAATAGACCTTTTTCAGGCAGCCCTATTGACTTACTGTAAGTCATTGTGTAATGTTCCTTCCTTCACAGGTGTTGCCTACGATACTAATTAAGGCTCTGTTCCAAAGCTGTTATAATGAGCCAACGGGCACAATAAGAGCATCCTGACTATTTGAACCGAATGGAACACAACTTTAATTACAATCTATTTATGTCAATATGGCTGCCGGGAAGGAGGCCTATTAATGTTATTGCCTGCAGCTGTGTTGGCCCGTCGAAATATCTGCTGTGAAAAGGGATCTACTGAGAGTGCTGGGCATCGTGTTGTTGGTGCCGAAAAGTCCAACCGTCTCCACCCACGAGAAAGAGGGAGACACACTGTGTAGGTCTAAGGGAAGGGTGAGCTATTACCCCCTATATATCTTTGAGAAGGCAGGTGTCCGAGTTCAAGGCATCAACCCTTGAGATATCACAGACGCCAGGTTGTTTATGGGGTCTGTCTCGGGTGTCACCTTCAATGTCACCGGTGCCGGGAAGGAGTTTTGGCCTGTGCGGCAATGAACCATGCGGTACTTCTCCAGACAGCGGTAGGCAATTTCAGGAATGATGGGTGCCGGAGATGATGCTTCAGCTCTGCGGAATTTACTGCCCTTGCGGCACCTGTGTAAACATCTGGGGAGCGAAAACCGGGTGCTATGCAATTTCCTCCGACCACCCAACCTCTCCACTCCATCATTTATTTATATATATATATATTTTTTTTTTATGTGCGTTTTGGCAGTGTCCTTGAGAGAACATCATTTTATATTTCTCTGGAGAAATACTTAAGTATAGTGCCGCCTCCACTATTCTTTGGATGCCAATATTGCAATTCTTTACCCGCTCATCTATCACGGCTGACAGGGCTGAATGGTTACACTGGGGTGTTTACAGGCAGAGCAGTCTTCGCTGTGTTATCGCACGGGAGGGGGTTAAGAATGATGTTATTTTGCAGGTGTTAAATGGATCCTCGCACGGGGTGTGACGGCAAGGATTCACTGCCATCTTGATGGAATGCCATTAGTGTGAATCTTCTTTACAATGCCTGTCAGTCGCCAAAGTTGTTCTTGAGATAGCAACTCTTTGCCTTCCCCAAGCTGTAAAAGCTGATTTACGCTCTGTCGCACGTCCATGTCATGATGGACAAAAATTACATGTTTTCGGATCAAACGTGTCTATGTGACTTGTGCGGCAAAGTATAAATTGGCCTCAAGGGTGTATCATGAGGGTGTAAATAACAGAACCAGAACGCCAACACTGAGTTGTAAACTCCCAGTTTGGAGAGAGAAGTTTACGCTGTCTTCAAAATGTTTCTTTGAGTCATCTCATGCTGTCTGTTTGCATGTGTGTCCCATCCGTGATGGAAGTGGGTTGAACAGAAAAGGGCTTATGACATATTTACCAGCAAAAGCAGGTGCAGATATATTTTGTATATTTAAACCCCCTGCTGAAGTCCTACGTGAGATAGATTTAATAACCAATGAGCACCAATTGCTTCAGACTCAAGTTTCCTTTTTTTTTCTCTGCAGGTAGGCAGAGGCAATCTACAAGTGTTTTTGAAACACAAAGAATACAAAGAATAACAACACATTTGGTTAATCGAATTTGATTTGATTTGCTTACATATACAAAAATATGTAAATACATATTGGGAGTTATATTTCAAATATCCCAATTGGACCAATATACAGTAGGCCAAATACAAAAGACTGCCATGCAAGTTTTCTGCCAAGAAGTTTTCCCCCAGCCAGAAAGTGATTGCAGCTGCTACTGTACCTGGTCATTGGAAGGTATTTTCAGCACCAGAATGGCTTGGTTTCATTCTTGGAGGTTATAGTAAAAATATAATAGCCCATTCAGACCAATATACCAGTGGACATGCTATACCAGTAAGACTCCCTAATCGGGAGATAAGCGACCGTCAGGTCACATGTATACAGAAAGAGGGCTGTAAGTGGCATTGGTTCCTGAGTGTAGGGGCATGTGTGTGGCAAATGTATTGTTGAGGTTGGCCCAGAGAATGAGAGGTTTAGCTGTGAGATGCAAGAATCGGCCTCATGGTGGTGCTAGAAGAGGGTCATGTGAGAATTGATTTGTGGTTTGGTAGGCAAGGAGTGTGTATGCAAAATTTGGCATGGATCGGGGCAACGGTTGCGGAGATATGAGCAGGGCAAAAGTGTGACGTGTGACAGACAGACTGACGGACTGACGGCTGGTGGAGGTTTTGATATAAGTGCGACCTGACGCTCGCAATTACAGTTTACAGTTTACAGTTTAGGCATTTAGCAGACGCTTTTAATCCAAAGCGACTTACAATAAGCCGATAATACATCACTATAATAAGCAAGATAATATGTCAGAACATCAACAACAATATATCAAATGCATAGGAATATCAATCTAGAAAAAAACAATAGGTAGACCATGCACCTAATCAGTAAAAAAAAAAAAATGTTTCTAAAAACCTAAAAAATACTAACCAGCTTCATGTATGGTCATTGAGTTATTAACATTGCCTAGAGGGTGGGTCAACCGTGGAATGCAGACGTCACCAGACGCAAAGAGAGAGATAGAGTTGCGGCACACTTTGATCTCACAGAAAAGCAGGACTCTATACCTTGCCTATTATATAGTTCCAAACATCAGAACTATCAAATTGAGATAGAATGAGCATGTCCGCATTCCATTCTTACAATTGGAGTCAACGTTAGTGTTCTCACTCTCATACTAGATCACGCTGGACGTCACAAACGTAACATTCGGACTTGTGAGGCACGCCGTTGCTCTGATCCACACCAAACTTGGCACAAACACTGTTCAGGGGTCTGCCATGAGAAAAGTCACACTCTGACAGCAGCTGCAGTGACCATTACTTCAGGACCATGGACAGCAGTCACACAGCAGTTACAGTTACTTCAGCAGCCGCACACATCTCTCTCTCTCTCTGTCTCTGTCTCTCTGTCTCTCTCTCTCTGTCTCTGTCTCTCTCTCTCTCTCTCTCTCTCTCTCTCACCTAGAAGGTGGGTCAACCGCGGGGGGCCACAGGCCACCGTTGCTCCAATCCGCACCAAAATTGGCACAAACACTGTTCAAAGGTCTGCTATGATAGTCAGATCAAAAACCTAAATTGAACACATATGGGGCACTGAGCCCCATTATTAAAAAGCAGTGTTTAATAATTCAAATGCCATAACTTGGTGACCATTGCTGTGATCAGTGCAATATAGGACTGGCATAGCGGCCTAAATCTACAAAGTAACAAGTAACTAAAGTATTCAATCAATTGTAGTGGCGCAAAATGTACAACATATGACTAAATCCATGTACAACATATGACTAAATACCTAAATTGTAATTTGTAAATATTATGATTGGAATATTTTCATTCTAAACATAATTATGTACCTGCTGTTCTACATACAGCAATCAGATGTAGAGAAATCACAGTTAGACTTTAACCATCTTTTTTATTATATAATCCGAGACCATTATAGGGTTTTATGGAAGATGCTTCGGAATATTCTATTTGCTACTGTAGTTTGAGCAATTCAAATAAATTGTTATATCTGCCATGTGTTATTAATATAGGGTTTGACTTAACAGCCACATGGTGCAGTGTTTAAGTCACAAGGCAAAGGTAAGACATAATATGTCTTATATGCCTGTAGCCTTAAACCCAGTCCACACCAAAGACTCACAGTACAACGAAACCTTTGCAGAACTTTGCAGGGACCATTGCAGCAGTCTGAATTACCCTGCAGGTCGGTGTATGTGGTTCAGCTTTGCAAACAAAAAAAAAGTTGTAACCCTTTTTTCACACTTTCACATACAATAAAAGTAAAACCATATGTGATTAATTGTACGATTCATGGATTTAGTAATGAACAACTCAAAATTCCCTCCCCACTCACCCTCCACACAAACACCTTGCTTGCATTGTGTGCAAAATGATATCTAGACAACACCATTACAATTAGTAATCAAATTAGGATACAAATATTGAAATAATTAATTATAACAAATAAATAAAATAGAGGACAAAAGAGAAGAGATAAAGAATGTTGTGACCTATGTTGTGAGCTGATCAAACGCCTAGTTCAAATAATCACAAAGACAAACAAAGCCTCTGCCCCTCCCATTCCCTGTTCCGATTCCCCCTCTGCCAATCTCCTCTACCCTCTGCCCGAAGCCTAAGTGAGTCTGATTTCCCTGGGTGTTGTCACATGTGAGGACCAGCTGAGCCTGCTTGGGTGACGAGCTACATAGTAAGAGAAAGTTAGCCTATTGCTACATCAATCTGGGAACTAAATCTAAATCACTAGCTTTCTTCACAAATGTGTTCATAAAGGTGTCTACCTTCACCTCTGAACTTTGTCAAACCCAACTCCCTTGACATACTTTGTGGGAGCCAATCAACGTTATTGGGTATCCCGAGGGCCTGGGATTAAAGGGGGAAAAATAAAAAATGGCCAATATGAGCGTATGAGGTGTGTAATTAGGATATTTTTGGGCTGCTGAATCCATTCCAACCATTCGTTTTTAGTTAAAATGACCCCTTGGCCATAAAATAGGCCACACCTACTTTTGTGTGTCCATGAGACATATAATATTGGCAATAAAAAAAAAAGGTTGGAGTAGTGTTTGAATTCATGAAAACTATTCAAGATCAGGTGGGTAATCACACATGACACACAGGATAACATGATACAATCTGACAAGGAACATTCAAACACAGGGTTTAAAACATAGGGACTAACAGGACACAGGTGAACTCGAATTACATGATTGGCTAAGCCTTAGCCAATTAGGCCTTTTTTATGGCCAAGGAGTCATTTTTACTTATAACTAATGGTTGGAATGGATTCAGCAGCCCAACAATACCCTAATTACACACTTCATACGTTCATATTGGCCATTTTTCATTTTCCCCCCTTTAATCCCAGGCCCTGGGTATCCCGATACCCCCAACTTTGATTGGCTCCCACAAAGTATGTCAAGTTGGGAGTTGGGTTTGACAAAGTTCAGAGGTGATAGTAGACACCTTTATGAACACATTTGTGAAGAAAGCTAGTGATTTAGATTTAGTTCCCAGATTGATGTAGCAATAGGCTAACTTTCCCTTACTAACAGTATAGAGACTATTTAGACCAGTGCTTCTCAAACCTTTTCATGTTAAGGACCCCCAAATTCCGTTGTGAATCATTGGTCATCTGAGCCAGTATGCAGCTTGCATGGGAGAAAAGGAAGAGTGGCAGGAACAGAGAGAGCTAGTTATAGACTCATAATGGTTTTTAACAGCTAATGTTCAAACCAAAACTATTTATAGATACCCTGTGTTGAGTCAAATTAAGCTGCATGCACCACTCCTGGTGGTGCCCTTGTGTCAATTCCTTTGTTTCAACATTGCAACCATACTCCCCCCGGAACCCGAAGACTTTGGTTTCCCACCGTTTTTACTGTTATTCTGTTTAGAATTGAGTGTTCATCTACCCCCTTTACTGTACATTTGACATAGCTAGAAGCCTATAATCTTAAACAATCGTAAAGAGCCTCACAGACGAAACGCGATGTTGGATCCGATCAGATCTCGTGCCCGGGGGTTTATCGGTGTTCATTTCAAACGACAGTCTTGAATTCGGGCCCGGTATATCCCGCTGTGCCAAGTGAAATATCTCAGACCATTACAAATGAGACCGACGTCTCGCGATTCTAGCCACCCACGATCTCGGGGGGGTGGTGCCATGAGAGACACGACTAGATGGTTCTCAACCTGTGGATCGGGACCCACAGGGGTACAAGATGTACAGAAAGGGTTCCTTTAAGATGAAACCATGTTTACATACATATATTCTAAGGAAATGGGTTGTGATTTTATAATATTAAAATGACGAAATTAAACAAATATATTCGCTATCTAACGTTCGCACATTGCTGACCATACTACTGTGTATAAGTGTATTTGCCCTTCAACTATAAAATATATATTGTTTTTTATGAGACATCCATTGTAATTAGGCTATGCTCCCAAATCCATTTTATTACCTTCTGTTCGCATATGCAATGAGTCCCGCAGTGCTGCCAATCTGTTGAAGGTGAAAATCATGGAGGTTTGAAACGCCATCAAAAGCCACCTCGAAGATGCAGGTTGGAACGTCATTTATATGGAGCGTGTATCACATTATCTGCGGGGATGGGTGACATAAAGTAGCCTACTGGAAATGTGCATCAAATGACAGTGCCGTCGAGCGCTGATCAGCTGCTTTTTTTCCTTTTCTTTTTTTGCGCAGCCTCTTAACAATTAAGGCACGCATGGTGCTTTCTTCAGTGGCAGTGCTACTAATTAAATATTAAAACGGCGAAATTAAACAAATATATTCGCTATAGTCTATAATAAAGAGTCTCTCTCTCTCTCTCCCTCTCTCTCTCTGTCTGTGCGATATTTGTAGCTAATAATGCAGTAGGCCTATTGATACTTTTACTTAAGTAAAGAATTGGAGTACTTTTTCCATCACTGCTCAAATTAACTGTTCATCAGCGTGAATGCTTTCAGGTGTGTATGTGTATCTGATCAATATAGGAAATTGCCCATTACATCCTGCATGACATCAAAGCGACATGTTGTGTGAAGTCTTGTGAGCATGAAAGAGTTTGAACTTGAACATGTAGTGCGCTACATCGTGAAAAAAGTATTAAGAGTAGACCTAGGCTAGGCCTATAAAAGCCTTTTAAAATGTTATATCTTGCTCAAATTAATCATTACATCATTGCGCGAAACTATAGCACACGCGAGCCCATGGCATCTCACCCCTGGTCAGATCAATAATTAGCGCATCAGTTCCAGGTGGTGGTCGCTGATACGGCGAAGCGCAAATCAGGCTTGTCACTCACACAACACAGCTGCTGACGGCACCGTGTTTTAGACTTTGGTTGGTGTTATTACTGTTATGTTGATATGATTGATCTGAACCAAGCTGGACCCAGTGGATTATGTAGTCTACATGGAAGCACGTTGGCTGTCTCAGCCTGTCTGTCACAGCAATGGATTAATTGGTAGAAGTTGGTGTTACATTCTTCTTTCGTGTATCATCGTCCTTTGCACACAAGTGATAACTGCGCCATCATGACAAAACATTATAAAAACAAAGGTAGGTTGGTAGGCTAGTCTTCTAGGTACTGTGCGCACACTGGCCGCTGCTCACTTTATAGATATTATAATTATATATTCAGTTATTGTTTTGGCAAGCGAGACGCGAGATGTGATGCGCATCCAGCAAGACACGGCTGAGAGTGTCGCATCTCCAATATCATTGATTTAATAAAATCCATTGCCTCATCCAAGCTTTCAACCAACTGTCCAAAAAGGAAAAGGCTTTTTGTGAGGTGATAGAACAGCATACACTGCCCTAGCCAAATCTGCGCAGCAAAAAAAAAAGAGAGAAAAAAGAACGCCCGAGTCCACTCCTAAAATGCATCAACCAGCATTTTAACGGCAACCAGCCAGACATTAAACAGACATGAGCTTAATCAGCTAATAGCAATTATGAATGTCCAAACCTCGCCGTTGTGGGCGTGCAGTCTCAGAAAAAAAAAAGTTTAACCTCTCGCTTTTTTTTTTTACTGTCCCACCACCTCATCCAAGCATATAGAATAGGGACAGGCCTAGGTTCCTCAATATCATTTAGCTGGGGACCCCCTGGAACTCATTTTAGGGAGAAAGTAAGCTAAAGTAAAAAGTAAGTAGGCTATAATAATAAAAGTGTAGGCTGTTCTATTGTGAGGTAGCCTCGTGAACCGGCACAGAATAGCCTACACTCTGCGCAGCCTAAAAAAAGGGAGGAGCTGGCTTCATATCATCTGAAGCAATCCCGTGAGCTCATTCAGACGACAATAATTGTAAAGGATTCCTACCCGATGACCCGAGAATATCAAACTTTTTTGATATTATCGTGAGTGCTCCCGACGAGTCCCGAGGTCATAAAAAAGCTAATTAACATAATCCGATCGTGTCGGGGTACTGTTCAAGCCCAAGACCGATTCCGGGGCCGACCAAACGATTTTCCCGGGGGGTCCTCCCGAAATCTGATCGGGGATCCTCGGCCCCGGGATCGGCTCAATGTGAACGGGGCTTAAGGGAGAAGATTCTCCAAGGCAATTTGAAGGCATGAGAATCCCTTGGATTAGGGGGAGCCATAACCGGAATAGTGGGCGTGGGTGTGGGTGTTTATGTCCAGCTACTGCCCACCTACTGGGCTCTGCATTTGGTGCCTTTGGTGCTTCCGGAAGATGAAGTCGTATGCCAACGTTCCAAGCATCCTAGACTTCTCCTTCCTGGCTTCCTGCTATGGAATGACCGGATGGTTCATGTCATTTGCTTTAGTTTTCCAATGTGTAGGTCGCTCTGGATAAGAGTGTTTGCTAAATCCACAAATAGTACATTTTTAAAGGAAGCATTTGCCGAATAAACAAGCTTACTATCTTAGTGTTAAAAATGAAAAATTAAAATCGGTGAAAACTTTGCCAAAGATGCGTAAACTTATAAGAGCTGAAAGGTCATACGAATATGCTAGCGCTTAGCTGTAACAGTTTACTGTTAAGTTAGACAAAAACGCTCAGCAAAGCAGAATTGGATGCAGATTACTCCTCTCCAGGCTGTTGAAAGACTATTTTAAACCACAAACGGCATCAAAACAAATCTGCAGTCTTCAGTGCTAGCTACTTAATAATTTGTCACTGATACGGTTTCATTAAGGAATTAAGTGACGCACTGGACTGTGACGCGATCATCACAGTTCTCAGGCAAAAAAGCCTTGTCGTCTGCAATTATTGTAAAGCCATCTCATTGTTAGAACTCTAAAAAATATCTTCAGTTTCAAATTTCAAAATGCAAAGTAAACATGCACGCACGCGCGCGCGCGCACACACACACACACACACACACACACACACACACACACACACACACACACACACACACACACACACACACACGCTGTGTGAAGAATACTACTACAGTACATGAATGGCTTAGGTTTGTGTGATCTCACTAGAAAACAACAATACATAACCATTTCCTTGATGAATAATCCCTAGGAAGCTTTGATTGATTGAAGACTTTATTAGAAGTTTGCATAGGAAAGGGTACAGTTTCATGACAGTACAGTTCACTAGTACCAGGTCAACTAAAAGGAGATCCTAAGCTTTTCAGCTTATTTACACAGGAAACTTTTATGTATCTCATACTGTATAACATTGAATGACAGACACAAACTCTTCATGCTTTCCAGACATATCAATGAATTGACACAAGAAATGTCTTTAGTCTGATGAACCACTAACCAAAAGTTGTGTGTCTCATCTAGAGCGCTTTGTGAGATTATAGATCTGCTAGTTTCGCTATTTCTTTCCATAATAGTAATCGAGGCAAAAGTTGAAATAATCGTGATTTTGTATGCACACCCTTCTACTGCTCAGCCATTGGAATGGAGCATGTCTTCTTTGCATAATGTGGGCAACAAATCGTTTTCTAGACTTTCAAATTCATGATTTCATAATTGGAAGGTGGCTAGAGTGCGGTGATAAACAGAAAATATATATTCTTGAAGCTCCCTGTTTACTATCCACAACACTTTCTTTCCTCCAATGAAGGGAAGAGCTTCAAAACATACAAAAGAACAGTTGTTGCCTGCAATACTGTATGTTTGGCCCGCTGTTAATTGTTGCCATGTGAACACAATGTGCGTGTCGATATTGCGATGTAGCATTTGTTCGACGTTCCTTTAGTTTGACGCTGATGAATGCTAACCTGGTGAAATGCTATCCTGCCGACGCTGGTGAATGCTAACCGGGTAAATGTTAACCACTATGCCTAACCTAATCCTAGCCCTAACCTCAGTAAAACTATGCCTAAACCTAACCCTAAAACCTAACCCTAACCCTTAGTCAAACTTAATGACACGTAGAAATATCGAGCCTTTCCTGTGAACACAAAACGGTCCAAAGGAAGCAGGAACATTGTATCACTCACATGAAGTCAGATTAACTACAGCATGTGGAAAATACAGACAGTGGTTCCCCAGGGTCCATGCAGTTAAATGATTCATAGGAACCAAATGGACTCCGAACTCAAAGAAATGTGTCTTTGCCCTTTGGCAAGAAGTGAAGGCAAACCATCTTGGCTGCCCAGCATTTACTCTGGTACAGACTGAGACAGCATAATATGAACCTGTCATATTTCAGAACTTCCACTGAACAACCACTGAATAATGGAGTAGACCATGTGATTATAATGATTATACTGTATGTCTGTCCGTCTGTCTGTCTATCCGTCTGTCTGTCTGTCTGTCTGTCTGTCTGTCTGTCTGTCTGTCTGTCTGTCTGTCTGTCTGTCTGTCTGTCTGTCTGTCTGTCTGTCTGTCTGTCTCCCTCTTCCTCTCCACCTGTCTATCTGTCAGGGGTTGGCAACCTTTTTGACATGAAGTGCCATTATGTTCTTTTTTTTCCTACTTTTTTTTCTTCTTGAAAGTCAGTGTGCCAAATCAACATTACGTTTAATTATGACACCACGTCACAAATAAAATATTTCCCATATGTCCATATACATATCATATTTTGAAATATTTTCTTTCATATTTTGATGTAATGATCAGTCACTATTGACTATTAGAGAAATAACCCACCTAATCTCGCAAACTCCCTCCCCAGAGAGTGAATGAATGTCGAATTATGTGCAGGATGCAATTCCCATACAGATGTGAGGGGACCTAATTTAGTTGACTACATCTTTTAAAAAAAATATTTTAAAATAAAGATCCTCTCTCTCTCACACTTATGCCAGTGTGCCAGGGACCAGCCTCCCCCACCGTGCCTAAGGTGCCTTAAAGGAGCTATAGTCAACTTTTTCATTGTAGGGACGACACTTTGTTTGCATCCTAGTCTATAGACTAGGATGCAAACAAAGTGTCGGTCTGACAATGGCCAAAATGATTATTTTATCATTATTTTACGCTTTTTGTGGTCATTTTTGAATAGAAACACATATATGAAGCTTATTTTTTTATAAAATATTTTCGAAACATTATTTTTATTTTAGCATCCGTTTTTCAAGAAAAAGTTGACTATAGCTCCTTTAAGGTTGCCTAGCCCTACTCTAGGCCATGTCGCGTATTTTATTTTATATATTTTATATATTTATTCAATTCCCTTTTTTTAGACTTTCACTCTATTCTCAGAGTCCCCCCCCACACACACACACACACACACACACACACACACACACTCCACCTTTCGTAGTCTGTTCTGCGCTTCCTGTGAGCCTCAGCCGATTTATTTGTCCTTGAGAGGGATTTTCACTGGGACTGTCAACAAAAACACTCAGGCAGAGCAACTGTATGAATTAAGAGGGATTAGCATATTAGGATATTAATATTTCATGTGATTCCCGACCGGTTTCCCTGAATATTTATGATTGTTCAGGTCACAATGTTTAGCCAATGCTAAACAGCACAATGGTATTTTCTACTCTGCTTTATCATATAACCTCTTATAGACCATTTACCTGAGCGCTTCCCTGTAGAGATCACCACCGCCATTGCCGCGGAGTAAACCGCAGCCAGTGGTGGAGTAGAAGTAAAATTATTGAAAATGGGAAATACTCAAGTAAAGTACAAATAATCAAAATTGTACTTAAGTACTGTACTTAACAACTCATTCCCCGCCTCCCCCGATAGTCCCGAGAAATTTTAAATGTCGTTCCCCGCCAGGCCCGATAGTCCCGAGAATTTGCTTTTATATAATGTAATGTTTAATTACACTTTTCTCCAGCCCGTGACAAAATTTGAGCCTTCTGTCTCACACATATCACACATCAAAGTAAGTGTGTTTGAAAAAAAGACTGTAATAATGTATAAATTGCAATACAAATGTATAAATCTCCCCAACCACAGTTAATTGGCAAAAGACGCATTTGAGCTCAAAAGGCTGGCTGCCGGAAAAAAAAAGAGAAGAAAAAAAAGTGTGAGAACAGCTGTGTGTGTGTGTGTGTGTGTGTGTGTGTGTGTGTGTGTGTGTGTGTGTGTGTGTGTGTGTGTGTGTGTGTGTGTGTGTGTGTGCTTCCCTCCACTGTATCTCTGTTTCAGTGGTCCCTGTTGGACCCCCTGATGGTGTTCAGTCCCATAAAAAACAGTGCTATAGTGAGATCTGCCTCTGCCTCTCTCTCTCTCTCTCTCAAGACACAAAACACACAATTATCGCCAATTTGCCATATAAATGCTTCTAAAATGTACCTGATAATGATGATGGTTGATTTGAATCCACACCCATATATCCAGGCTATAATATTAGTTTTATAATGGTATTTAGTCCACAAACTTTGTCCACAAACAAGCCATGATCGCCTTTGCAAAGGTGGGGGTCCCTGGTCGCCTTTCTAACAACCAATAAGGGGTCCGCGGGTCCAACGCTTCGCCGACCTCCGCAGAGCAGTGCAGAGTTACATAACATTGTAAAATCAATCAATAAGCCGATCATTTGTTACATAAAGTTCATATGATCCAGTTGCAGGGACAAGTGGTCCCTGTCGATGGGGTCTCACAAAGGGGTCCCTGGTCTCCAGCCAACACTTAGGGAACCAGGTGGGGGACTGGGGGTCCCTGGCCCACGCTCCACCAAAACAAGCGATCAACTACAGCCAACAAGCGATCGATCAACGTCAACAGCCTCGCCTCGTTAGCAAAATGCGTCTGCCCTGCTCTTGCAGGGCAGTGCAGAGGATTTTTTTGGGGCAGGGGGAGACATTTTTCTAACATGTCCCAGAATGTGAAAATAGCAGATCTACAAGCTCTACAAGCTCTCAATGTGTCACAGAGCGATGTGTTGAGCTTGTAGAGCTTGTAGATCTGCTATTTTCACATTCTAGCACATGTTAGAAAAAAGACTCATGCCCCCTTTGATGTCTATTTGTGTGTGTGCACCTGTACAGACCCAAAAACAGCTGAGACCAAAGCAGACATACAGAGACAGAGAGAACGCGCCCCCAAGTGGGGGCTCACACAAATACTCACACAAATACTGCAAAACAGTATGTGAAATTGCTGAGTTTTATGGTCAGACATAGCCAATAAAAATATTTTTCTCTGCATTTTTCTAAACAGAAAATTCTAAAAAAAAATCCTATTACATAATTACATTAGTACACTTATCTGATAATGCCTGAAGCCATAAAGACAAATATCAAGTGAGTTATTCGCTTGAAAATAGATTTTTCACAAAAAGGTCAATAACTCCAGTTTTTTCAATTATAGCTGGATTTTGGTCAAAAATGGCTATTTTGAGATGGCTGCAACTATAGAAAAAAAAGCTTTTTATTTTATTTTTTTATTTTTTGGTGAGACTAGAGGTGGTCTTGTTTCATTTCAGGTACTGTATGACACAAAATACAGAATACAGAATTTAGGAAAAATGTCAATATAAAAAAAATATATAATTTTTTTCATTAAACAAAATGGCAGGGGAGCCAAACAGTCAATGTTAAAATGGCGGCCAATGTGTTAAAGGGGAAGACCACCCATTTTCAAAATTGAACTATGTCATTAATATACCTTAGAGGAGTTGTGTGGAAATAAAAGAAAAAGTTCCCCCTCTTCTGTGTTGCCTAGAACTGGAGGATTGATTTTGGGGTTTGTATTGCAAATCACAATGTGATGACATCACACCGTTGTACTTTACAATACAAACCCCAAAATCAATCCTCCAGTTCTAGGCAACACAGAAGAGGGGGAACTTTTTTTTTTATTTCCACCCAAAAGGTATATTAATGACATAGTTCAATATCGAAAATGCGTGGTCTTCCCCTTTAAGTAAATGTAGGTCACTAGTTAGTTTACACTGTTTACACTGCGGCAAATGGCGCTCAGGAAATCGGTCTATAGTTAATAGAACACTAGGTGAACGAACAGCCATATATCACGGTCTGAACCTTTTCTAATCCATATACATTGTAGATTTAAGTTGAACCAACTTAAGTTGAACATTGTAGATTTAAAATAAAGTTGAACCATTTATTTTAATGGTTCTATAAAGAGCCCTTAACCACTTAAACACTGTCTATTTGTCGAAAATAGGTGATCTACTATCTAACATGTTTAGAGTCTGTATATCGCCTATATCTTCTGTGCATGTTCATCTATTAAGACATACTCAAAATCGGGATACTGTAGGGCAGTGGTTCTCAAACATTTTTGGCTCAGGGCACCCCTGTAAATAACTTTTTCATATAGAACCTTTTGTTATGAATAATCAAAGTATTCTTAGGCACCCCTGGACTTGCATCAAGGCACCCTAGGGTGCCACGGCACCCACTTTGCATGAGAAGCACTATTCTATGGTGTTTTTTTTTATGATTTGTCGTGCATAGGCCTATCATGTTTTAAGGACCATTCATATCCTGTGTGTAGTTAATGGAACAGTCGGTGAAAGAACAGGCGTATATCAGGGTCTGAGCATTCTCTAAGCCATAAAAGTTTAGATTTAAGTTTCCTAGAGTTTACAGCCATGACCACCAAGGTTGTAGGGAAATTCCTTTCTGTGTATTAAGGATATTTGGGTAATCAATTCATGAAATACATTAAAAAAAAAAGTCCCACTAAAAACCTATGGAGCAATCAAAATGCTAATAAAATCAATAAAATGTCATTTTAAAAAATGATTCTAAAAGGGGCTCTAGAATAGCTAAAGCCTGATTTATAATTTGCTATGGAGGGGTCACCTACACCGGTGTCCTTAAAGAGGTGGTGCCATAGTTTGAACTTTTTCTGTTTTGTATAGTGTCTATTACTCTAATAGACCACCGGATCATGGCACCCATTTTCAACCGTACCTTCATATAATTGGCCCTCACTAATGCTTATTGTCACTCCCCTGCCTCGGGACACGCCATCTCCGGATTACTACCATTATATCTTTCGGAAGTAGGTTGACGCCTTATTAGGATGCAGGAAGCAGGTTGGAGTCTATTCATTTACAATGGTAGAGTGAACGTGAACACAACTTCTGAACCATTCTTTAGCCCCATGGTCACTGAATTAAATATTGGACCCAATAGTCATGAGCCATACAATATTCCCAAAATGTTCATAACAAAATGTGTTTTTCTTCTTCGGAATCACGAATAAGGAGAAAATCAACTTTATTATCGACTTTTCTCTGTCCCAGCAACACACGCTTGCGGGATCTACAATTTACAATTTAGGCATTTAGCAGACGCTCTTAATCCAGAGCGACTTACAATAAGCAAGGTAATATATCAATACAATAAGCAAGGTAATACATCAATACAATCAACATGAGTACATCAAATGCATACAAATATTAATCTAGATAATCTCGATAATATTTGTAGGTAGACCAAGCACCTATTCAGTACAACTTTAAATAGAAAACATGTGCCCAATGACAGGTGGACATTGAGGGTATGCAAGTGCTATGGAAAGTGCTATGGGCTAAGGTGGAGTCTGAAGAGGTGAGTCTTCAGGACACGGTGGAAGCTTGGGAGTTGTTCTAAGTGGAACAGGGAGTTCATTCCACAATTTGGGGGCCAGGAGGGCGAATTGTCTAGGACGAGTGGATTTTTGTCCTGGGGTTTTTAGTGAGGGTTCTGTCAGCGTCCCTGTGTTAGCTGATCTGAGTGAACGGGTGGGGTTGTAGGGGTTGATCAGGCTTTGGAGGTATGGACTGGAGGTGCCATACCTTTGGCTGCTTTGAAAGCCAGCATCAGTGTTTTGTATTCTGTGCGGGCCACAACCTGGAGCCAGTGGAGGGAGCGGAGGAGGGGGGAGACATGTGAGAATGTTGGCTGGTTGAAGACCAATCGTGCCCCGGCATTTTTGATTAGTTGGAGAGGCTTAAGTGCACATGCCGGGAGGCCAGTGAGGAGAGAGTTACAGTAGTCAAGTTTTGATATGACTGATGTCTGGTCAGTCTGGATGACGAGCTGGGCTGACTCCTGGTTGAGGAAGGGTCTGATTCTACGGATGTTATAGTGTGAACCTACAGGACCGGGTGACTGATGTGATGTGTGCCTTGAATGATAGCTGGCTGTCCAGGATCGCACCAAGGTTCTTAGCAGTTGGGACTGAAGTCACCAATGCGTTGTCTATGGAAATAGTGAGATCTTGCATGGGGCAAGACTTGGGAAGAAGAGAAGCTCCGTCTTTTCTGGGTGCAGTGGTGGGCTGTCATCCACCAGCTAGTAAACGTGGGACAAGAGTGAGATTTGCCGTCAGACTTGGCACCCACTTAGGAGACCATAGGATTTGTGTACAATTTCACCTCTAGTTGCTTCAATTGAGATTGCATATCTTCCTTCAGTCAATCCGATAGGCTGCACTCTTGATTTTACGTGAGTCAAAGTTAATAATAAGATAAACATGCAGACCATGGATAGGATCTTTTAAACCAGTAGTTCCCAAATGTATTAGCACACAATGCGTCAATTTGCGTCAATTTGTGCCGCGTTGAGTGCTTGTAGATCGGCTATTTTCACTTCTACGTTTCTTTGATTTCTTCATGAAATTACTGGAAAAAAACAACATTGAATTATATTTTTTTTATTCATGAAGTGTTTTGAAAATGTTTTGAAATAATAATTAAAAACGAAATATAGGAAACCAAAATTTAAGGGACCCATACATTTTTTTGGGAACCAGTGTTTTAAACAGCCTGCTTCTTGGCAACTGGCCAGTTCCTTGTCTAAAATATATTACAGGTACATCACATTTCTGGCATCGGAACACAGAAATGTCTCCAAAATAATATTGGGCTCAGCCTGGCATCTCTACTGTGGGATGGTTTATAATGAGACAGGCATTTTTTAGATGAACACCTAGCCCACAATCCCATATGCTCCGGTAATTGATTTTGACCATAATAGAATCTGGAGTCTCGCAGCACCACAAATCCTTGAGATGACTAGGCTAATTGAAATGGAAAAAAAGGAAAAGAAGAAGAAAGAAAGGATGCCCAAGAGTCAATAGTTAGCTGAAAGCAAAGAGACGGTGTTCTTAAATTAACTTAGGCTACTCATGAAAATTGTACGAGATGTGATTACCATTTTATAAACGCTTCTGGCATCGATATGGTGCTGCAGAGAACATGGCAAGCTCACATGCATAATGAAGCTTTCTGTTTCGATAGAACCATATTGTAGGCCTAACTCCCTTTAAACTGGTTTGGCAAAGAAAAAGAAAAAGAAAAATCACAACTTTCTCTCAGGGGCAAATCGATGGGCAAAATTGGACACTTTTTGAAAATGTCCTTAATGAGTATAAATCATTTTAATTAATGGCCAATAATGGCAGGCCCATTAGGCCTACACTACATAATTATTTGCTATTTGAAAATAACAACACAAATCTTATATAGGGTCTCAAATATTTTCAAATGGGGGTCTGCGGCCATATAAATATATATTAAATTGGGAGTCCTTGACATAAAAAAAATATGTTTGACAACCCAAGCTACAGAAAGTCTATAACAGTGCCTCGCAAAAGCTGCGACGCAAAGATGCCATCTTTGTGACAGTTCACACATTTCTGCTTAAGCATCAAGCTATATAGGCTTTAACTATAATTACATTTACAGCAGGACATATATTTATTTACATGTGACTGCGAAGGCAAAACGAAGAGGGGGAAGGGGAGGGCAAGACGACGGAGCAGGACGACTGCTTTATTCTCTAAGCATTTTCCAGTGCTTCGTACAGACTGTTAGGTGGAAGCATTTGAAAGGAGTGCGAGCCAACAGTCTGTCTCGACTCGAGGGACTGCAGCTAGTGGCAACACGGAAATGTGTGGGGAGGATTAATTGGCATCTAACAACTAATTTGAGAGAAAGAAAGGAGGTAAAAATAATTGCCTGCTCTAAATAAAATAAACGAATAAATAAATAAACAAACAGTGTATTGACACAGACCAGACGTGAAACAGATCCACCTCCACTTTCGCTTCAGCTTCTTCCAACGAGGCCCAGAGCGGCCGCGTCGCTCATGATGCGTCTGCGTCTCTCTATCGTGGGTTGCCAAACCCTGCATCTTTCCTTTTTTAATCATGGAGGGTCGAATGAGAGGAGCCCAAAATATTCAGCTTCAGCTTATGACTGCGATGTGTTTATTTATATATTTATATATATATTCTATTTGCACATAAGCAAGCAAACGCGTGTTGGTGGCCCGCCATCGATGCGGATGAATCATGCATCCAAAGCTGTTGTAATCTCTGATATTTTTGCCAACATCTGCTATGATGCCTCAAGGTTAAATTTGCCTCCAGGGTAACTATAATTGTTGCGAGCATATGTTGTTTATGAGATGAGCTGGAGGTTCCAAGAAAAGGAAAAAAAAAAGGGGGGGGGGAGTTCCTTTCCTGGAAGGAACGAGATTGTCCAAGGCTCATCATGGTGTAAAAAAAAAAAAGAGAACAGGTTTCACCCAAGAAAGCTATTAATTGGGAAACAACAGATACTTTAACGTCAGTGGGGACAGTGTCACTGCACTGCCCTAGTTGTATTATCATCTGTTGGTGATAAAATGCAAAAAAAAGAAAGAAAGAAACAGAAAAAAATATGATCATGACTTTAAAAACTGCGGTTTTGGCAGAATTCTGCCTCCAGTCCTGTCCCATCCGAAAGCTAAAATAATAATTCCGCTACCATAATAGATGGCTTCATTTTCCCTGTGTCGTGTGAGACATGGGCAGCAGCTGCCGCCCTTTGCCCAGATTGCATTCCTTCTCCTCCAAGGCAAAAAGGAATCGCATCCTATCAGGGGAAGGGAGGTGGCATGCAGGACAAGAGAGAGAGTGTGTGTGTGTGTGTGTGTGTGTGTGTGTGTGTGTGTGTGTGTGTGTGTGTGTGTGTGTGTGTGTGTGTGTGTGTGTGTGTGTGTGTGTGTGTGTGTGTGTGCGTGTGCGTGTGCGTGTGCGTGCGTGCGCGCGCACTTGTATTACTATGAGTAGGCCCAGGGACGTGCAGAGAATGTTAGAGGGGCAGGGCCTGACATTTCTAAAAGGGCCTTTTGGTGAAGATATCGAAAATAGCTTGGAGGTCGGCTGTTGTCGGTGCTTGATACCACACTGAACTAAGCATAATCAAGTCAATACCAGAGATGTGGTGTACGGCATGGATTCCTACACAGAGAGGGCAATTATGGACAAGGCTATCCCCCCGCATAAGGTGGGGATCGCAAATTAGAATACCAACACATTGTAAACATAGCGTTCATAAAATCAGCATCCTATAAAACGTAGATGTCCACACAAGTATTGTAATGCAATGTGTGCGTGCGTACGTGCGTGCGTGTATGGTGGAGATGTGAGCTCTGACTAACCTGCCAGTGACAGAAGAAATAACAGGCGGTCCTTGGGTGCGTGTGGGGGGGTAACATCTTTTGCCAAGGACAAGAATGCCACCTGCCGAGAGATCTGGTTCGAGTTTATGGATGTGTCGCCTCCACACACACGCATACGTATGCTCGCACACACTCACCTCCCTCCCTTCCACCTGAGTGATAGCTCACCTCTCCGCCGGGACAAAGCTGCCCTGCCCAATGCCACGCCTCTGTGCTCGTTCATCATAATGACAGAGAGAGAGAGAGAGAGAGAGAATGCATTCTCTGTCCCAGCGATTCCCAATCACCGTGAGGATATTGCAAGTGGGCCTCCAAATAATTGGCAAAAAACACTGTCATCTTTATGATAATTCATATTAACAAAAATGCATATAAAAACAAAGAATGTCATGGTATTGTTTGGCTATTTTTGGCTATATAGCGACACCATGGTTATGATGAAGTGTACGTGGGGGATTGCGCGTGCCGAGACGGGGGGGAGGGGCAGCTTGCGTTTCTCCTCAGACAAGAGACAAATCTGCTGTTCTCCCCGTCGAGGTACAAAGACATTCATTGTTCCTGTCATGGCACATATGTGGACCTCTCATGTGTGGTGTATAGGTGCAGGCTGCCATCCAGAACATCTCAGTCTGCAGGTACCATTATGATAATGAGGCCATCAGTGAGATCGAGGCCCACATCACTGTGACCAGGGGCGTCACAAGGGGTAGGAAAGTGGGACTGAGTTACTGGGGCCCAAGGTGGAGGGGCCCTAATAACTTTATCTATTGAAAAATAGCAGATATACAAGCTCACAGCCGAGCTTGTAGATCTGCTATTTTTGAAAAGTTGTGAAAATGTGTGAAAATCTTTGAATATGTCATGTATTTTTTAAGCGAACATGTCTAACTCAAATTTTGCTTCTGGGGGTCCCTGGAACTAAATATTTTGAGATCGGGGTCCGTGCCCAAATACATATAATCGTGGGGGTCCTTGACATAGGTTTCTTGCACACATTTTCATGATTTTTCAAAAATAGCAGATATACAAGCTTGCAGCGCGGCACTCGGTGCCGCGCTGTGAGCTTGTATATCTGCTATTTTTCAATAGTTAACATTCATGGGGGGCCCGCAGTGAATCCTTGTACCCAGGGCCCAGAATGCGGTGTGACGCCCCTGACTGTGACAGCCACACTGTGTTGTATGAAGACACAGCAAGCACCCGTGGTGGAGGATACGGTGTGTTGGCTGTGTCTAATAAAACACAACCTGAAACAGGCTGTGGAAGGCTGGAAGGCTGGCTCTGTTGGCCGTGGAGCTGCTCTGGATGGGGTGGAAGAGGGTGCAAAGGACGGTGAAAACAGGCAGGAAGATAGAAGCTATCATGGACAATAACGTGCACACATAGACATCAAAGGGGGGCTTGCGCCCCTGCCCTTTTATCTGTCTGTAAAAAGTGCCCTCTCCAGACCATGAATGCAGTTTTTTACTATGGTGAAAGAAAAGCAAATGCCCCGTTTCCATGCCATACCTGAGGGCAGCATTCAAGATAATTGCCTTGTCCAAACTCTCCTGAACTTGAATGCAGCATCTTATGTTGAAATAATTACCCTCTCTGTCTAGAAATCCATGCCGTTTTGCCACATCTCCAGTATTCACTTGATAATGCCTAGTTCAGTGGGATATCAAGTACTGAAAATAGCCAACCTCCAAGCTCTTGGAGGTCTGCTATTTTCGATATTTTCACCAAAAAGCCCTTTTAGAAATGTCAGCCCCTGCCTCTCTAACATTCTCGGCACGTCCCTGAGCAGAGGGGAAATTAATGTCAGATTACCTTGATGGAAGAGCAGTTTTTTTTTAATGTTTCCTATCAGCTGAGATGGCCTCTCTGCCAACGGGTTCCACCAGTGGATAAATACAAACATTTTTGGTGATTGTGAATCACGATGGGCAAGTGCAATATGTAAACTAAATGCAATATGTATGAGCAATAAGGTTAAGTTTGATTGGATGCTTATCATTTACCTGTTGCTGTTCAGTTCTCCAGTGTGATTGAGCTGGACCATTACAGGTTGGCAGAGGGTGGTTGTGATGTATATTTGGAATTGCTGAGGATATGCTTTGTTTTCGTATAGTGTAAAGAAGATAATTGGGGGGGAATCATTACATACCTGTGTAGTTCATGGCGGTGTCTTTTATATGATTGTGTGTGGGTTAAAACTATGTATGCATTCTAGAATAGACCCCTTGGCATGGGTAAGTCCAGACTCATTAGCTCAGCTGAGTATAAAAGGCTGCCAGTTGACTTCAGACTGAGCTGTGTGTGTGGAGAGCTGGACATCACCATGCCAAGGGTGCTTGGGATCATTTCCTTTTTGTTATTCTTTTGTTGGTGAATAAAAATAACTTGTGGTTGCACTCTACCATGCCTCTGTTTTAATTCCAGACGCTAATTGGGCCATTCTCACAAGTGCCGTTGGTGTCAAAAGTTGGAGGCCATGCCAAGAAGTGCAAAGAAGGAGCCACCAGAGAACCGAGTATAGCCTTATCAGCTGACCTGGGGGCCATGTGGCAGGGGGCTGCTGGTGAAGTCTCTTATCCAAACGCAGGCAGCCAGAGAGCAGCAGAGGGATGAAGAATGGTCTCGTTAAGGGCGGAGATGCAACAGAGAGGCCGCGCAGCACCGGCTCCAGCAGCAAGAGGAGAGGAGGCTCTGGACATGAGTAGGAGTGGGAGCAGTGTCGGGAAGGAGAAGGAGATGAGGAGGAAGACTCTGACGGGGAGGCCAGGGTGAGGACATTTTTATTTGTTATTCTTTGTGTTGGTGACTGAATACACCTTGTGGTTGCACTCTACCATGTATCAGTATAGGCAGGCACGTGCACACACACATAGACATCAAAGGGGGCTTGAGCCCCTGCTCTTTTATCCATCTGTAAAAAGTGCCCTCTCCAGACCATGAATACAGTTTTTACTATGGTGAAAGAAATGCAAATGACCTCTTGCCATGCCATACCTGAAGGCGGCATTCAAGAGAATGACCTTGTCCAAACTCTCCTGAAACTGCCAGAAAATAGGCGACCTCTTGGAGGTCTGCTATTTTCTATATTTTCACCAAAAGGCCCTTTTAGAAATGTCAGCCCCTGCCTCTCTAACATTCTCTGCACGTCCCTGTGTATAGGGCTGAAGGAACATAACGCTGAGGGAGCATATATAGGGCTGAGCGAACAGGCATGACCCCAGGAATGACCCCGTACAGTTTGTTGCCAAGTTTGATATTTAGATGTTTGGACAGATGTCAGGTGTGATTGTAAGGTTTACCTGCTATCCTTGTATTTACATTTTCTGTAACAACGTACCCAGCGCACCCACGCACGCACACACAGAACAACAATGGATATATGCCAAAGAACAACAATGGAGATATATATACTGTACAGTATATAGCGCTTGAGCTCACTTCATATCAGAGCGTGCCAATTGGCCCCTTTCCTTTCAGTGTCGTATACCAAACATTCAGCTCATGATAGCAACAAAGTGTACTGACCCGCAGAGTGCATCGAGCATTTACACATTTTGGATGGCTCGCCTCTCATAAATAACAAGCCCCCAGCCACCCCTGATCATTTGAAATGCAATTATGATAATCACGGCTAAGGTCGAGGGACGCCCAGAACACTTCTAAGCCTTTCATTTCTTTCATTCATTTATTGTTTGCCCCCCACTCTCTGCTCCTTTGAGGATAATTGTCCTTAAAAGCGTCATCGTTTTTGATGCCTTCAGGTGGCGGGCACGGGGTGGAGTGTGGGTGCTTTGTAGGACAACATGGCACCTGATGCACTGTGGAGTGTTTGATGGTCGGGAGTGCTAGGACGCTAGACAAGGTGCGTGCCGGTGTTATTTAGAACAGTGGTTTTCAACCAGTGGTCCGGGGACCACCAAATGATCGGCAATAGTATACAATCTATATACCAAGAGATCCCTTTATGCCTTTATTGATAGGACAGTAGACTGACAGGAAAGGGGGAGAGATATGGGGAGTGACACGCAGCAAAGGGATTCAAACCCGCAGTAAGCATGTGGTACAGTATGCGCCTGAACGGCTAGGCCAGCAGGCGCCCCCAAAGAGATCCATTTTGACTGCGATAATATCTCGATAATGTCTCTGAATCTATGACATGCTCCGTTGAGAGCACTTTACTTCCAACGTGTGAACGTGTGTTCACATTATTTAGTACATAAACTAACTGTGGTAAAACAGTGATATATTAAAAGTGTTAACAGGTCTCATTACACTTTGTGAGCTTGTAGATGTTCTTGCTGTGTGTGGGCAACTGGTTGGACCGACGCGGCGCTGAAACAATGTCATTGTTTAGTTACGACATGCATCCATAGGCTAATACGCAGACCAAGGCACTGCAGTGGAACCACTGAAAAATAAAGTGTTGCCGCGCAGTTCTACGCCTGGGGTAAAATGGGAGTTAAATGGGTGAAATCGCTAAAGACGGAGCGGAGACAGCCAGGATGAGCTCCATAAATACAGATTCCGTGTCGTGACCCGGCCTATTCTGAATTCGTAATTGGACAGTAGCGAGGACGGCTAAGCTGCAGTTTCAGTGCCGTTGCTCGGCACTAAGCCCCGTGCCTCGTCTCAGAGTTTAAATGTATGAATTAAATATAGAAAAACCGGCCCCTTGCGAGCACGCCGAGTTTCACCCAGGGGATAATTTATCCTTAAGTGGTACCCGCCGCATGCCACTCCAGGTCTCACAGGCAGGGGGGGGGGAGACCGGTAGGGGTCTCGGACAATGATATATTATACAGTATTATTATTATGTAGGTTTCTGCATAATGGGACAGGGAGGGTAGATGATGCGGTGCCCCGATGTGGTAATGGAATGCAATTGGGATTTAGTTGGTTCCCTTTCTCCCCCCTCTCTCTTGTTGGTGATTTCTTTGTACTTTGGGCTGTGCTACATACTTAAGATGTAATTATGCATAGCTCTGAGATTACACTTAGATGCGATTAACCTGTATGAATCATGCACTTGCGGTACACCATAGCCGCCATACATTATAATGACAGATCGCAGCGAATGAGAATATGGGTCACGGGTAAACTGTGAAGGGGGGGTGCTGTGCTGTCCAACTTTTTCCCTCAAAGACTGAGTATGGCTTTACTGTGAAGCTCAGAGTAAGAGCTGATCAGTGGTCGAAAGCAACTATGTGCATTTACTCAAGTACTGTGCTTAAGTACAATTGTTTGGTACTTTATTGAGTGGCTATGTCCAGCTATGTCCAATTTTTGCTATGTCCAATTTTCTTATTCCATAAATATTTTTCATCACAATTGTGTTTGTGGGGAGGGGGGGCTTAGGGGGGGCCAGTGGCGTCAGTTCAGAAAAAGCTACGGTATGGCAACATGACTGGTGTCTTAAGACACCAGTCATGTTGCCATACCTTATCAACAGGCATGATACATTTATTTTGAAGAACATTTTCTTTTTTCCCCCCGTTTCTACGGTTTCTTGGGCGGGATATGGCAGTCTGGAACGGTTGTTCAAGTGCAGCTAAACTTGGCATGTTAGTAAATGTGCCACAATTAACTCAATTAGCGCCGATCCCGAGAATACTCGTGAAAAATACTCGAGTAGCACATGCTGCCGATCCCGAGTATACTCGTGAAAAGTACTCTATAACTGTAACGGCGGTACTCTATTACCTGTTGGTGCGCGGAAGGTCCTGACACGATCGCCCACGATCGCCCCACAATCTCATCTTTAATGTCCATTATCTCGAAACAACACTTTCAAAGGGAGGATGGCAGTAGATTCTCGCTTATATAACACATGTTGAAAAGCACCGATCCGCCATTACACAACAGTATGTTGATGACGATCGATTCCGGTGAAGGACGTGATGACGTCAAACCGGAAGTGTTTACGCTATGGACTTCTGGCCTTCAAAATAAGACAACGGTCGTGGATGCAGCCTGCGGGAGGCACGCTGGACATTTTAATCCGTTAATTTCTGGAGCACTACAATAATGCATTGCACCTGTGCAGCTGAAATGTGGAGAATATAATTATAGGCTAATACCTTGTTGAAGTGACCATTTTGTAAAATGCTTGCATTTGTAGTTATTTGACTGTATTTTAACAACATAATAACCAGCACAGATAGACAAAGAGACATTCATGTATTTATGTTTAAAAGTAGCCTAACTTTTATTTCCCCCCCTGAAGCCAGGGTATGGCAGCTGCATACCCGCCCCTGCCATACCCAATTGACTAGTCCTTCACCTAGGACTCCCTGGAGCCGTCCCTGCCCGCGACACACTGCCAGGCATCAAAGCCCATGAGGCATGCACCTGAACCTCCAGGCCAGCAGGCCTGGACGTTATACTTGAACTCTACATCTCAGTGCATTTCCCCCCTCGCACTACAATTATTTGAAAATGATTAGTACTTTGCAGATTTTGATTATTACAAAATTATTACCAATTTTATGCTATTGAAGATATCTGATCCACATCCACCTATTTACGAACATTTTTGAAATATCTTTTAAAAGAAATTGTGAAATTAGACATTCTGCATAATTAGGTATTTTACTTTTTGCTTCTTTAAGTACATTTTGAAGCCAATAGCTACTTTTGTACTCTTACTCAAGTCATTTTGAATACAAGACTTGTAACTGAGTATAGTGGAATTGTTACTTTTACTGAAGTAAAAAATTAATCTCAGATTTTCTTCCACCACTGGAGCTGATAGTAAGACCATCTGGCTGTGACAACTCACATGTGGCTGATCTACTCTGGAAGCCAGAGGGGAGGAAAGGAAAGAAAGGAGAGGGAGGAGGGAAAAAAAGTAGCCAACATGTTTTTGAAGGGGTCTGGCTGGCACCTACCGACCCGCTTTTTTTTGTCCCTCTGGGAACGGAGCCCAAATCCGGCTTCCACGTTCTGATTCGCCCACGCGCTAGAAGTCAAGGCGGGGGGTGTGGGAGGTGGTTTCAGGGGCTTAGGGGCCTTTCCGAACAGCTGCTACTGGAAATATATTAGGAGAAACCTGGCCCCTTTACACGTCGCCACAGTCGGGTGGAAACCTTGTATGTCCAAAACTGTACATTTTCAGGAAATGGGGGGGGGGGGGGGGGGGGGGTAACGTAACAATTGAAATTATGAAGATATATGGTTTTTGCCTAACAGCAACGATGTACTCTGCGGTGCTTCATTTTAATATGGATGTATCTTGGAGCCCACCCCTTTATTCAGGACGGGGAAAAAAAATACTTTTGATTTGCAGCTGACCTACACCGTATTACACAGTAATACGGCATAGGTCACATGGATTTTCCAGAGTTACTGCCATACATACAAATATGGTTTTCCCTTTAATTAAACATTACAGGGGTTGGATAGTTGAGCCGCATGGCTCGTCGTATTTCATTTGGAGTGTCTGCATGGTTGGAATTACAGCCAGGCTTAGGTCAAAACATATCTTCTCTACCCGTAATCTTAAATATTACAGCTGTATAACCCTGAGATGATATACAGTAGCACCCTAACTGTATAGGCCTACTCTTATTTTTTATTTTATTTTATTATTATTTTATTTTTTACTTATGACGTTCACTCCACCACGTTTCAAAGATTAATATTATTGGTACATTTATGGAAAATATGTATATCTTTTTAGGGGAAAATATCACATTTTTTTAAATCAATGCATTGACATTAAAACAACAAAAGTACTTTGTACTTTTGAATACTGAGCAACTTTCACTTAAAAACCTACATTTTTGACCAAGCGTACCTTGACTCAAGCTGCCTACTGGGGTTGAGCCTGATGTGCAGGTTGGTGCCTTGCATGGTTTGTGAATGTGTGTGTGAATGGGTGAATGTATTGCACAATCTATGTGAAGCGCGTTTGATAAAAGGGCTATATAAATGCACCATTTATCATTTACAGTACCTACAGCACTCGCATCATTACAGAAGCTTGAGTCCAAGTGGTTCTCAAACGTTTTAATATCTATGACCCCCACATTGATATGTATTTAGCTAACCCACACCTGGCAGACCTGCCAACCCGTACGCATTTTGCGTACTTTGCACGCATTTTAAGTGTCAATACGCAGGTACGCTATTTCCCCTCATTGCTACGCAACTTTGGGGATCTGCAGCGCACGCATCTGCAGCACACTATTGAAGTGAAACATTTTTGGTCCCTGCCGTGTAGTTCCTCCCAGGCACCACTTGAATGGTGTGTGAATGGGGCGCATGGCGCTGGGGAGCACTAGAACAGAAGGTATGCTCTTTTTTTGTCGTCAGAAGAAGAATTTAACCGGATGGAAAGCGGTTTGTTTTGGTTTCATGTCAGCATGTAGTCAGCTGCTGTCGCCGCTCGGTTTGTACATATATCGGCGATATTAATCAGATTAATTTAGATAAACGGAGAATGGCCGTGTTGTGCGAGTCGTCGGAGTCGATGCAGTTGCACAGGGACAATTCGCCCCCCACAATGCTGCCTGTAGTATAACAGGTAATATATAAACGTACAATAACATTACACTATTAAATTGCGGTCGCCACCGCTACAGCTTGTTCTGTATGAAGCCCGTGTTATACTGTACTTCGTCATACGACGGTGTTGCACGCGAGCAAAGTCGGAAAACTTGTGACGCAGGTCGTAGTACAGTAAACTGGAACATACATTGACCATGATTGGGCTTTAGAGTAAATATCCATCTCTAAAGCTATCTCTAAATGAGTATGAATGAATGAATTAGGAGGACTATATGTATTGTCAAAAACATTAAAGGTGAACAAGTTATTTATCACCTGTGAATATATGAAGACATTAATGGTTTGTTAACAATGAGTAGCCTGTATCCTCTATGAATGAATATACAGACTAGACGGTATGTGATCTATACACAATGTAGGACTATATATCAATTAATGAATGCACTAGAAACCTACATGAGTTGAATACTTTCAACTTCATGCAAATCATGCACAGAAAGGTGGTTTTATTTAGGCTGCTCAATTAACAATGTTTAACAAAGACACAGGTAAATATTTAAAGGTAAATAGCCTACCTGACAATGTAAAGCTATTTTGCTATTTGAATAACATGATTATGTTGATGTATGTTCATTCATTAAGTCACTGGTGAGACTGTTTTGCTAGTCTATTGTTAACTAACTCTGAGCAAGTGGAGTTAGTATATTTTATTAAAGATTTGTCAACAATATTGCCAAAGCAACATTACTGTATTGCCTGGTAATACTAGCCTACTTTTTCTCCAGACCAAATGGCATTTTTATTTAAAAGGTTGTTCTAACATCTTGCCCCACCCAAAAAGGTGCATGGAACCCCCCAAAATATACGCTGTTTTGTGCGGGAAAACAACAAAAATTGCACCGCGGGCGCTGCGCGGGCGTGCCCGCGCATGAGTACTCAAAAAAATTTGCCAGGGTTGGCAGGTCTGACCTGGACATATTTTGTATCAGGATTCCCATAAGAGAAGATTTGTGTTGTTTTTATTTAATTGATTTCTTTGAAGAAAATAATAAAGAAAAATAAAGGCAAGCTCAAGCTGTGTTGCCATGCAAACATGTGGCTATCAGCTATTTAAATAGCCAAAGTTTAAAATATGGTTAAAATGGTTAAACTGATGTAGTCCAGTCATTATATGAAAAAACGACCTACCTTAACTTAAATACATTGGCAATAAGAAATACTAGTAGTACTAGTCATTAAGCTACTAATATAGACTGAAGTAGCCTAATTAAAGCAGGTCATGTTTGCACTTTTGGAATGGTAACAGCTGAAATCAATACTATACTATTATAGTATTACGATATTAACCCGAGGGCCGCATTAAGTGAAGGTGGGGGCCGCATGTGGCCCTCGGGCCGCCAGTTGCCCATGTATGATCTAAGGTGATTCTTTTAAAGCTTCTCAGAGGAATTAGCACGGCCAATTTGAGTCTGGTCTGAAGGTCGTTCTACGACTATGGACCAAAGAAAGCGAGGCATTGTTTTTGCCTCCCTCAGATGTGTATGCAGGGACTGTACAGTGTACAACGTAGCCAGGCATTTGATCTGAGGTTTAGCCCATTCTTAAAGGAGTGGCGACACCGGCCGAAAATTAACATTATGATACAGTAGGTCACGTGGTGTTTCTTCAAACAGTCTGAAAGGGAGGCGGGGCCGTATCAGTTAGTAGTGAATGTATATTTCGTCCGTCGTGCGGTGCCGCGCAATGTATACTTCGTCCGTTGTGCGGTGCCGCGCACAACCTTGTTGTTAGCGTGTAGCACGGCTATTTGCGAGAGCTATTGTGTGTGTACACACACACACACACACACACACACGCGCGCGAAAGCACACACACACACAGGCTACACACACACAGAGTGTATGAGCCGCGGACCTCCTCTGCGGAGGAGGAGGAGGAGATCGCTGGTCCCTCGTTCTACGGTTGCTCCGGTGTCCCGGGTGCTCAGGTTAGGGCAAGAGACAGCAGGGTATGGCCGACAAAACCGTCGCATAGACGGGGAGAAGCGTGTTGACCCTCGTACACCTTTTTTGACACCTTTTTTGAAGAAGACATGTACTTTTTTATCGGTCTAACCATTGATTTTATAGCGAATGCTATATCATTTTTACCCCTAGAACTGATGAAATTCCCCCCCATTGATTCCGGATGGGGACCCAAATGCATTCGGGTCTCCATCCTTGAATCAATGGGGGTACATTTATCGTAATCTAATTATTGCCTTAGGAATGCGACAAATACAAAAAAAAATATTATTGAACTCAAGTCTCCATGGCTTGAGTAATCAATAGAAAAAAAACATTTTGGGGGTGAACTACTCCTTTAAGTGTCTTGCTCATGTGAGATGATGTGACTACAGCGTCATAAAAAATAATCAAAAGCAGCAGATCTTATGCTATTTTTTTAAATTGAATCATGAAAATGTACAGTTCTGGACATAAAGAGGTTTCCATCTGACAGAGACTGTATTATTGTAGCAATCCATAGGTGGCAGATTGCCTGTACAACAATGTGACACTTTTCACCTGTAAGGACACCAAAATAGGAATAGTTTTTTTTAGGATATATTTTTTATTAAATTATCGATTCTCAATAAAATAAAGCCACCTATCGCCATGGGTAAAGTATAAATGAATGCTAAGTGCCGCTTCTTTTCACCTGGCGTGGGAGTTTCCCCGGTCGGACGTAGCGCGTGGAAGGAACATGTTATTCCAACCTTTCCCCTCCATCAGGCGCCCCTTCTGGCCAGGGGGAGGCAGTATAGAGACCAGGATTATGCATGTTTTTTTGTGAGGGTACCTACCCTAGGACACACAGGGAGAACATGTAAACTCCGCACAGAAAGACCCTTTCGCCAACCCCACCTAGAGTATGGGCACTGATGACGAGGAGGAGAGAACACGCCCCCAGCGCCCACAGCGTCCCCAGCAGGAATAAAACCCAGGGCCTTCTAGCTGTGAGGCGACAGCAAGTGGCACTTGTTAAAAGTGTCACCTCTTCCGCTTAATATGGATGAGGCAGGCCTATTCTGCATGATCTCCAAATCAAATTTAATGCAACTCTGTTTCCTAGAGGGACCTCATGAATTGCCTATTGCTGACATCTCCGACCACAACACGCAGTCAGAGCTTAACTCCAGTTAAGTCAAATGGCCGTAAGGGCACTTAACTTGATTTCCATTAATGTCACTTATTTGCCTTTCGGAGAAAAAAAAGCGCTCGCTCTTGCTCCAGTTAGTAGCTGTGTGACTGATATTGTTTTGGGATGTTCACGTAGTGCGGTAGGGGAAACTGGATTGCTTAATGTACTGTGGAGCACGAATTGTTTTGTAAATGTATTATTTGCCTTGATGAGACTGCCACAGGCGTTTGTGTACCTCCTCTGTCTCGACTAGCTCCGGCTATCTTTCAGTGGCTCCACTCCATTATCACCGCTGCAATTTCCTTCTATATTCTTAAAATGCTAAGTGGTTATTTAGAGGGAGGGAGAAAATACAACAACATAGGTAATATTCTCCATTAGTTACCGTCAAATTCCTCTCCTTAGACTGAGGCGACATAAAACAAAAACTACCTCAGAAGATCATTTCCTCTGCCGAATTGGACATATTTTGTAAGGCATATAAATATATTCCATGACATTTTCTCCTATGTTCTTAAAATGCTAAGTGGTTATTTAGAGCGAGGGGGAAAAAACAACATAGGTATAATATTCTCCATACAGTCAAATTCCTCTCCTTAGACCAGTGCTTAATTTGTCAATGAAAAGGTGGGGGATCCTAGGTTTCGCGTGCACACGCGCACATGCACACACGTGCACACGCGCGCACACGCGTGCATGCACGCACGCACACACACCAATAAAGCATCACAGAAGCCAAAAAAGTCTCTATTTGGAAGGACGAAAACATAGATGACCATATATAAACAGCACTACTGCACAGTGCAATAGAATAATTATCTTATCTGTTTCAACAGAGGTGTGGTGTATCAAAATAGTAAAGTGAAAATGTATTTGTAAGAACACTGCACACACAGCCAAAGTGCCAAACTCACTGTTGCTAACCAAAATATCAGTGTACAACAGTAATATCACTAATGTCCAGTCCAACAAAAGCAGATTCAGATTCAATCTGATTAATTGTCCTGTGTAACAAGGATGCATTTCCTTTTCTTGTTCACGTGTGTTTTGTCCATGACTAACTGAATCCTCTTTATATGCTTGCAAATTCAGACACATGACATCTTTTTCCAGAGATGTTGCAATCAGTTCTATGAGTTCTTCATCGTCACAAAGGTCTCCCCCCTCCTGTCTCACAGTACTCTCACTGGCTCTCCTGTCCTCCAGTCTTCATTTAATGTAGTTTCCCTTCAATGGAGGGGACATAGCCTATAATTAGGACTGGAAGTTTTATTTTAAAAAAGCAAGCCTAAACTGGGTGACACGTTCTCTCACTTCTCTGTCCATTCACTGTCCATCAGCGCACGCACGCGCGCACACACACACACACACACACACACACACACACACACACACACACACACACACACACACACACACACACACACACACACACACACAAAACAGCGCTGTCCCTGAGCAACAGAGCAAGCAATGTCACGACTCACGCTAATCATACCCACGCAGCGAAGGGACATTTTTACACTCATTCACAGCATTTACTCATGGCTCTAAATCAATAACAATGCACAAGATAAATGCAAGTTAAGCTAGCCTTACACCTAACAACTTTGGTAAGATTGTGGACAGATTTGGGAAAGATTTCTTAAAGACTACCCCTCACACTATAAGATTTGAAAAAGACTCCCCAAAGACTGTAGGATGATTTTTCAAAGATTTCAGTTGTTAGATGTGTATGCCTCTAAAGATTTTGTAAAGACTGGTTCAAGATTCCCTTTTATTTGCTGAAATATGCCTATTATATAGCCTTGTGTTCCTAAATACATTATAATATTATTATAAAGCATTAGGCTAACCATAAATGAAAATAGCCGATCTACAAGCTCAGTCACAGCGCGTCGCATCACAGTATTGCAGTATTGATACTTTTACTTGATTACTTTTTCCACATGTGCACACACGCACGCACACACGCACACCAAGCTCCGCCTTCCTCCCTCAGCCCTCTGTGCCTCTCCTCTCTAGTTTTCTCGTCTCAGCCGGCGCAGATCGATCCCATCAACTATTATCAACGAGTTGAATGTTTGGAATAATGGAAACGCGGAGAAATAACTAATAAAGGGCTGTCGTAGTAGCCGCACCAACAACGACCAGGCTGGCAGCTCAGGCAGCGTCTTTTGGGGAATGAATGGCTTGGCTTTTGGCTTGTTCTGTTTTGGTTGTAGGCTATAGGCTACGTCATTGTATTCATTCACTCAGCCCCGATTTGTGAAAATATTAAACCAGTTTGATATTCTCGTAACATAATCTGGGTCTCAAATCGGGGTAAAAATCGAGTCGGACCACTACCTCACATTTAACGATTGAGTAAAGACTGAGTCACGGGAGCGCGCCGCAAATAGCCCCGATTTTATTACGATTGAGAAATCTTTACAAAGTTGTTAGATGTAAGGGGTCCTTTAACAACGTGTGCTTAAAAGCCTTTTATGGCATTGAACTGAGCCTCGGTCCAAATCCCCCCTGCAGTACTAAGGAGCCCCCTTTCACCTGTCGCTGCTGTCCTGTCCTCCTCACCACCTCCTTCGTCCTCACTCTCTGATTTATCCTCCTCATCCTCCTCCTCTCGTTCCCCGTGCTGGTCATCGGGTGTCATCATGCCAGTGGCTGCCCCCTCCTCCTCCTCATCTGTGCCGCTGTTTACAGCACAGAGCCCCGCTGCTGCTGTGCTGTCGGCCTGTCGCTATCTGCCGAAATAACTTTGGCCTGTTTGGGGTCTGGCTGACCGACTGGTTTGAAGAACGTTAAAGTTTAGTCTGTCGCTTTGACATTTTAGCAGCCGCTTGCTTGCGTATTGTTTTGTTGCCCGGTAAACTCCATGGTAAACTCCCTGTGCAGTGTGCAGTGCAGCGTGCGACCGAGGCGGAAACAAAACAACTAGTTGCGTGAACCTGTGTCATCACGTGATTGATGTTTGTCAAACCCCTATTTTGTTTTTCAGATTAAAACGCATACAAATATTAAAACAATTATCAAACAAGGGTCACACCAGAACAACATAAAACAGAGAGAACATAGATTAAAAAAACAGTTTATTTATAGATTTTTATTGACAGGGAAGGTCCCGGATCCTTGATTCAAAATCAAATAGGTGGCGGATCCAATGAAATAGGTGCCGGTCAGAAAAAGTGAGGTACCGGAACAAGATCCGGCTTGATCCGGCACAAATTAAGCACTGCCTTAGACTGAGCGACATAAAAAAAACGAACTGAGAAGATAATTTCCCCTGCCGAATTGAACATATTTTGTTAGGCAAAAATATACTGTATATTCCATGAATGCACATCTCGGCCAAGCTACATTCACCTTGAATACCTCCAATTACACAATGCTGTGAAGTAATGAGGAATACAGCGTGCTGAGAGAGAGAGAGAGAGAGATAGAGGGGAGTAAGTGAAAACAGAGAAAATGGGAAGGACAGAGCGAAAGAGCAGGGCACCGGTGGAAAGCAGTTGTGCTGAGATATGATAGCCATTACTGGGATGGCAGCTCTGGCCAGGTCGAGGACATGGAGGTCACACACAGTGGGACTTGGCCGCACGCACACACACATCTGCCAAGGCAGCAGGCACAGAAAAGTTCAATTACCTTACCAGGCAACACACGCCGCAAAAGGGGAGGGATTGGTCGAGGCCATGCTTGACTGCAACGCGTTCGACAATGTGATCTCTGGCACTCGACCCATGGCGGGTGCTTTTTTTCAGCGCATGTATGTGCTGGTGAGATGGCAGTTAAGGTGAAAAGTTGCAAACATTTGCAGAAAAGTCACAGCTGTACAGGTGGAGACGGAATGGCAAGGACAGATAGTGAACACTTCGGACAAGGGGTGCAGCAAGCAGTCGAACAATTGATTTGATCGATTATTATTATTTTTTTAAACATGGACACATAATCAAACCTTCTTTTGGGCATAGAGAAGATTTTTCTTTTTTTTTTATAATTCACAAATACTGAAAATATTTGACATGGGGTATCTCAACTACTAGGGTTGAGTAGCCTGTGCTGTGTCCCGCACATACCATGTCACACCAACATTTGGCAGCTTGCACTGTACAGTACCTGTATGAGTGATTATAGGGGCCGAGCAGCTATGCCGTCACCAGTGATGGACAACATGTACGCAACCACTGGATTCAAAAGATACTCCTGAGCTTGTAGATCTGCTATTTTCACTATTTGAAATGGGGCATAATCTGTTTAATTCTTAATGTGCTTTTTCCCTTCCTAGAAATGTAACAAAAGTACAGTATTCTTCTTTGAAACATATAGTGGATTGAAAATCATAAGTATCCAAAAGTACAGTACTCAAGTACAGTACATGTACTTTGTTCCTGTCCACCACTGGCTGCCGGTCCCTCTGGTATTGCTGATTCTTTTATCTTCTTCTAACAGGGAAATCTGCCATCATCCCATGCATGAACATAAACAAAACCTGGCACACAGGGCCAGTCCTATGCCAAACGTCCTCAACTGGCATTGTGGGCCAACAGTCCCAATGGAGCAACCATCTAAAGTTTAGAACTATGAAAATGAACACGAACACATGCTATCACTTTGCCCCTTTCACCAACATGTAAGCCCAAGTGAGCACAAAATGTTCATATGCTTTGAGCTGGTAGGAACTATGAAATGCATCACTCTTTTTTTTTTGTAGGCCTTTAGCATTTTATTTATTGATAATATAGAAGCATTTATATATGGCAGTGTACCAAAGAGGTGGTCATTTGACGCTAAACTGTGTGCACGGCATCTTCAGACTGTCCTCCGTAAACTATCAATATATGTTTTTAAACTACCGTAGTTACCATTGACGCCCAGGTGTGCAATACCCGTTGTATTTGTCTGTCTGTCTGTCTCTGTCCCTTTCATGGCCATACATTATATGGAGATCTCTTATCTCTTCCTGTCTGGCTCTCTCTCTCTTATGCACATAATGGGGTTCCGTGTCCAGGCCAGTCTGTGACGTCAGTACTATGACGTCAGAGTACATTGTTCCAGAGTACATTGGAAAGCATTGTTCCATGTTAAAAGCACGGTGGTTGCATGCAACCCGGCGCGGACAAAGGTGTCGGGATCCGGTCATTACTGCTTGCTTGCAGCTGCAATTAAAAGTAAACTCTTAATGAGCAACTGAGCACATAAAGCTTTTACTGTCCTTCACAGAGGTTTATGAACTGGATTGAGGGTGTCAGTCTAGTGGAAAACGGCCCATAAATGCTCCCAGCGCTGTGCATGACCATGCCTGTAATTGTCTCTCAAGCGTTTTTCTGTCATAACAAATATCCCTGTTATTGTGGCAAAGCTCGGATCCGCTGTGTCTCAGTCCCTCGGACATCTTCTCCAAGGTGCTGCGTTCCTGAGCAAACCTTATTAGGCCTCGGCGGGATTAATGATCGAAGTCCCGTTATCCGCAGAGCATATAAATAGAAGACAGATTGTGCTGTGGACATCTGTCCTTGAAGCAAGTAGCCTACAAGTGGCCTTTCTGTCAGACACTAGCAGAGGTGTCATTTTGGGGTCCCACAGGATGGCCCTGGCTTTCGCATTTCACCTCAAATACAGTTCTTTTATGAATAGTTTTCGCTGCATCTTTTAACTTTTACAGTGCACCTCCATCCATGCCTGTCCATCTACGGTACATGAGACATGTGACACACATGGCATAGACGCATGTTTTGTTGTTGTTGTCTGCAACCAACAATAGATACCTTCAACCACATTTGGCGTCCCTAATTATTATACATTTTGTATTTATTTATTTGAACCTTTTCACTGTCAGTTGATACTGGTAGGTAGGTAGGTAGGTAGGTAGGTAGGTAGGTAGGTAGGTAGCCTTGTGTGTTTAAGCCCATAGCCCAATCAGGGACCGGCATTTCTGACGTCATCATTAACAGCCAATGAGGGACCAGCATTCCTGGTGATGCCAGTGGTGATGTCACTGGCATTGCCAGTGGTGATGGCAGTGGTGATGCCTGGCTTACAAGTAGGCCATACATGGCCTACTTGTGCACAAGGCGAAAGTTGGCACCTCGACAGAGTGCAGTTCTAGTTCTACCTATGAGGGCGGATTCTGCCAATGCGTTTCAATGGAGTGCATGGTTTGTTGTCATCGGTGGATTTCTGCAAAGAAAAAGAAAAGTAGAAAGTTATGTGTGACCGTGCCCTAACAAAATTTGAATATTCTGGAATTTAAAAAAAAAATGTATTTTTAATTGGATCTTCATGACATGGTTTTGCTGAGGCTTGACATCGTGTTTTCTGTGACACAAAGGGTGGAGGAGACAAAGAATGAGATGGGGGGGATACAGTGGTACTGCCGGTGGCAGCAGAGTTGTCCTTGAAGCGAGTAACAGTGGCTCGGAGTGGAGTGTAACATGTGTCTCGGGGGCCTGACAATATTAATCTATCTGCCGATCACCGGCGGGCGCCGGGGCCTCTCTGATGCCCCCAGAGTGTATATTAATTAAGATGCTGTCACTACAAACGAAGGAGGCATTTATAACAAGACAATATCTCTAAAGTAATTATCCCAGACACTGCTTGTGCACAAACTCGCTTTTGTGTATAATTAAGTGACTTTTTTTACTTCTTTTTCCTTCCGAAGCCGCTTTTCGGTGACATTTTCATGCCACGACGATTCACAAATTGATGGACTGTGTCGTTGACTGTCACCGCGCGCGGTCTGCCCCGTGTTCTGTACACAGCCGGCTGCAATGAATATTGAAAGGGGAAAATGACGCGGTCGACCTTCTTTATCTCTCCGAATCACTGTTTTGTCTCAAGGCGGACGCTCCTACTTCTGAAAAGAGTGAGTGGAGAGGGGCTGAAACTATACTGTATATATCCCAGTCAAATCAAAAGGCTGCCCTAACAAGAGATGGAACATTCACAAGAGATGGAACATTCACAAGAGATGGAACATTCACAAGAGATGGAACATTCCGAGCCAGCACTTCGCAATGTCCCTCACCTCCATCTCCCCCGTTAGGGGAGATGGGAGTGAGGGACATTGCGAGGTGCTGGCTGACCGTGTTTTTAGAGCTCGGCTATATTAAGAACGCCGTAATGTGCCTCGGTGACGGGGACTTGGCAGTAAAATGAGGCTACCTTCCTCAAGGGGTCTTGTCTGTTTCCGACGATAATTGAAAATAATGTAAAAATAGTAGCGCCGCTGCGGATGGGGGCGGGGGTTAACTCTCTGAGGACAAGGTCAAACCTTCGCCTTTACTTTAATTTCCAAGTGATTAATTACACACGCGAAAGTTGGTCCGAAAGCATGTTTTACAAGTTCTCCTCGGAATGTTCTGGCAAACGGCTTGTCTCACGCCAATTTCATTTAGCCATGATGTGAAACGAGAGGGGAGGGAATTAAGGGCACGCTCCGAGGGCAGAGTAAATGAGTTCCGTTCCATACAGGCCCGTGCGCGTCCTGCGGGTATAGGGAGGGAGCCGCGTGTGCGCTCCTCGCCGACACATGATGGACACGAGGTGGGTTAAATGTGATCATCTTGGCGCTCATCAGCCTCCGGAGGGACGGCGAACAGACAATCTCGGGCTGTGAAATCACCCATCCTCGCCCGTCAACTGTCAAGTTCCGTTGCTATGGCCACAGAGAGTGCTACGCACCAGTGTTAGGAGGATACGCCACAGGCATTTGATGTCAAATAATTTCTTTGATTTCACTTCACTTTCAGACCGTTGCTGTTAACGTTTTAAAATAACAATAATTAGATTATTTAATCTCTATCACAATCGATCACAAAGTAAACGGTATTTCTAGAATATAATTGCTTGCTTAAGCCCTTAATCTCGTTAGAAATCCTCGATAGGAGAAGCAATCCCACTTTGATTTTCTGACTGATCGAGGGGGAAGATGATTTGTGTGTGTGTGTGTGTGTGTGTGTGTGTGTGTGTGTGTGTGTGTGTGTGTGTGTGTGTGTGTGTGTGTGTGTGTGTGTGTGTGTGTGTGTGTGTGTGTGTGTGTGTGTGTGTGTGTGTGTGTGTGTGTGTGTGTGTGTGTGTGTGTGTGTGTGTGTGTCCTATAAGATTAGTTACATAATGGAGATGATTTCACAACAAGACAAGGCTGGCATTCATACAAGTAATTCACTTACAGCATTGCGGGGAAACCTGACACAGAAATAGATTGTTGTTGGTGAAGAGAAATATAATCTCACAATCTAGATTTTTTACACTTATCAACTGTATATTGCGACCGTCAGGTCGCAGTTGCTATCAAAACCTCCACCGGCTGTCAGTCAGTCTCAGTCAGTCTGTCCGTCACACGTCACGTCACACCTTTGCCCTACTCATATCTCCGCCACCGTTGCCCCTATCCATGCCAAACTTTGCACACACACTCCTTGGCTGCCAAACCACAACCTCCACATCCCCCTCATTTCTCACATGGCCCTTTTGGACACTGCTCCTACAGATTTTGCCCTAAAATCATGCAAAGCGGTACACAGTATCTCTAAAGTCATGTCATCAACATGGATCTGTCCTATTTCCCATATTCTTGATTGGCTACCATTGCCTTCTAAAGTTTGTGTATGCGACCTGGCGGTCGTTTATCTCCCGATTAGGGAGTCTTACTGGTTAGTTAGAACAGCATATTCCATGCTGTATTGATGTGGTAGGCCTACCATCAGGCAAACTTTGATCAACATGACAGTTATTCTGTCTCCATTGTATAGACTTCTTGTAAATGAAATAATGCAGATGTTTATCAATAATTTAACTCTTGAGACCAAATGGACCCATAAGGGCTGTCACCCTCAGTCTTCCCCATAAGGGTCCATTTTGTTTCATTATATACACTCTCAAGAGTTAAAGATCTACAGCATAAGGGTTCATTTGGTTACCAACTTTATAGGACAGGTCAGGCTGTGTATTGGTCAGAAATGTATAGCAGCTGATGACATCATTGGCTTCTTTTTGTATTGATGCAGCAACCATGGCTACTATTTCAGCGCTAATGTTACTGGAATAGAAATGCTGTAAAGGTTCTATTATGGTTGCATGATTCCCTTCACTGTGTGTGTGTGTGTGTGTGTGTGTGTGTGTGTGTGTGTGTGTGTGTGTGTGTGTGTGTGTGTGTGTGTGTGTGTGTGTGTGTGTGTGTGTGTGTGTGTGTGTGTGCGCGCTCGCGCAAATCTGTGAATGTAATGCACATTATAGAACGCTTTGGTCAAAGGCACTATATAAGTGCGCCATTTACCATTTTTATATTGACCATTAGTTTGAAATCCCCTCTGATGCTGTCCTGGGCAGGTCAATTTCCTAGCTATCCACATCCCACCCACTGTAACTACTGTATCTGGTGAAAGCTTGGTATACTTTGATTTCAAACCTGCGCTGCAAGATGCAACATCTGCCATGAAGCACAATGCTTGTGCAAAGCAAAGAATAGGAAACTAATCAATTTCACCCATTATGAAAAATTATAAGGGTAATAATAAAAATAATTATAATTACACCATCAGAAACATTTTAAAATAAGAATAAATGTAAAAAATAAACTTGGATGGACTCTGTCTTTGCCTGTCACCCTGCAGTCTTCCCCATGTTCTGAACACAGATGGCTACACTTTGATTGATTGATTGATTGATTGATTGGTCAGACAGACATGTAAACCGCACATGTCAGAGTAAGACACATTCAAGTATCAGACAATGTGTAGTCACCAAAACAACTTGAGGAGGCAGTATTCTGATATTCTAAAGACCTTTCTTCCCCACACACACACACACGCGCGCGCACGCACACACACACACACACACACACACACACACACACACACACACACACACACACACACACACACACACACACACACACACACACACACACACACACACGTATCTCTTTATAACAACACAATACTGCCTCAAGTTGGTATGGTGACTTTACACATTGCCAGATACTTGAATGTGTCCTTATTATTATCATTTACTCAAACACAGCTCAAGTGGAGGTTTTTGACCATTAATGCAGTCAGAGATCTGTATGACTTCTAATCAATGATGAAGTTGGAAACGACAGTTTGATAATCCAATGGTGTTAGTAGATTTAGCCAGAAGTGCTTTACCAGTAAGACTCCCTAATCGGGAGATAAGTGACCATCAGGTCACAAATGTGTTTGAAAAAATCGGCCTGATGGTGGCGCTAAATGGGACAGATCCATGTTGATACTCATGGATGTAATGGGTGTTCAATAGTACTGATTTATATATAATGGGAAAAAATGGAGATAACTGTTTTATGCCCAAAAGCGACTATATTAATTTATGAAATAACACACGATTAATCGAAAATGTAATTGATGGCACAATCGCTAATAAAACAATGGAGTTGCAGCCCTAGAAAGAAACATCCCTAGATTGGACTCTGACCAAGAAAAAGATGGATGTGTCAGTCAGGAGCGACTCTTGTGATTGACAGGCTTTGTCATTCATGTACCTTCCATGTCTCTCAGATGTTTAACCAAGCACACCTCCCCCAGCTGTGACATGCTGAGTGGAGGCACCATTAATGTCATTTACTGTGAACCACTGCCATATTAATGTTCGCCCACTGTAATGCACTCCATCTCTCACAACCCCAGGCTTTAAAACGCTGCCAAGCAGTGGTGTGATATAAGTACAGTAACTCAAATAAAATAAGCAATAGGCCTACTTTGAGTATAGAAACTCAAGTAAGTAGCAATACTTTTAGTATAGAAATACTCTGTTACAACTACAGTAAGTTACAAGTAAAAGGCCTCTATCTTTTACTTATACAATTACAAATGTATTTGCATCAACATTTGCTTGAAAGTACCAAAGTATCCAAGAAAAGTGTCTCACAATTGTAGCCTACTCAATGCACTTACAGTAGTTACTTTCCACCACTCGTAATGCACTCTATCTCTCAGCACTGTCAGGCTTCATAAATGCTCCCAGGTTGTTCTATTTCATTTCAACAGGACAACTAATGGGCTCTGCCTCTCAGCTGGCAACTTTGCGCACACTTAGCCCTTATTGCCTTGCACTAACGCAGTTCAGTTATCAGCGTGCGTCTGATGGGCCCATTTTGTGCTTTTCTGAAGGTTCCGCTACATTTGGTTTGTGTCATTTACTCATCTAGTTTTCATAATTTAACATGGGAGGCCTAAAGATAGCTGATCTACTAACTCACAACGCGTTGCGGTTGAAACTTGAATGGTTAAACGGCGGGAAAAAACTATTCCTTACACCAGTGGTTCCCCAAACTGTGGGTCGGGGGGCCCCCAAATTATTGTGAGGGTCCCCAGATGATTAGCTCTAATGTGCAACATTGTTTTCTCACTCAAGATGTAACAAACCAATCATGCAGTATAAGTGCATACATGATATATAATTGAATGACTTTTGAGACCTTTTTAAAAACAAATTGGCCCAAATTGGCCGACGGGGAATCTCATCTTTAATGTCCATTATCTCGAAACAACACTTTTAAAGCCAAGGATGGCATTAGATTCTCGCTAATAAAACACATGTTGAAAGGCATCGATCGGCCATTACACAACCGCATGTTGATGACGATCGCTTCCGGTGAATGACGTCATGACGTCAAACTGGAAGTGTTTACGCTATGGACTTCTGGCCTTCAAAATAAGACAACGGTCTTGGATGCAGCCTGCGGGAGGCACGCTGGACATGTTAACCCGTTCATTTCTGGAGCACTAAATGGGTTAAGAAAGAGGCACACACTGTGAAAATAGCTGAACTACAAGCTCACGAGCTCAAGTAATTCACAAGTCAAACTAAATGTAATGCATACAATTCCAATTGCTTGTCAAGGTGGAGCCTGAGGGTTTGGGAACCCTTGCCTTACACTCTGTAAGTTATATTTTCTTAGGAATTCAACAGCAGCAGTTCCACAATGTAGATATATATTTATTTTATACTGTCTATACCCCTACAGGGAAAACGGGGAGGATATGTAAAGTAATAACGTAGCCTACATTTGTGGCTCGGTTCCCTGGTCCCATCAGTCAGTCAGTCGGATCAGTCAGACTTTACAGCAGGACAAGGATGACCCCCCCCCCCTCCCCCCCCCCCCCCCCACACACACACACACACTTTCTCATTGATATGGAGCCAGTCTCCCATAGGAATAAACTGAATTATGATCAAAGTCTGTCTTCACGCCAACCCCGGATCACTGTTCAATTTCAACTTCAAGAAGCGAATAAACATAATAAAGACTCACAGACGATTCTAATAATAACTTGCATCGCGGTAGCTTTTGACCAGCTTTTTCTTTATTCCTGCATGTTTTAATTGTGTTTCATCATTCCCAAACTCAAGTGATTTAAGTAATCAAATGACAATCAAATGACAATCAACCAAGTCACTGCTTGGAATGAATGCTTGACGTTTCCAACGTACTGCAATGAATGAACACTTCTCCCCGAGTGGGTTCTCACCACATGCCGCCTGGAAGCCGTAACAACCTGACCCCATACACTTGGCCGTATTGTGGACGTGCATTCATGCACTAAAATGGACCTCTAATTGTCCATTAATCTAAAGGTTCATCAGCCCTCATTATCACTCACTTAGGGAGGCCATTGAAAAAATACAAAAAATAAAACGGCATGTGTTGGCACTGGCAGTGTGTTGTGTTGTACTATGCTTTTCACAATGGTCTGATGGCACGGTTTACAAGAAGACGACGGTTATAGGTTCACTATAATCATTTGTCAGAGAGAGACAGGCGGAGTGTGTGTGTGTGTGTGTGTGTGTGTGTGTGTGTGTGTGTGTGTGTGTGTGTGTGTGTGTGTGTGTGTGTGTGTGTGTGTGTGTGTGTGTGTGTGTGTGTGTGTGTGTGTGTGTGTGTGTGTGTGTGTGTGTGTGTGTCAGAGAGCGAGAAGAGAGAGATTTATCCACGGCGAGCTTTCTGGAAATTACAGTGTTGGAGCCAAAATGTATGGGCTGTGCAGTTCTGAGCCCCTGTGCTTATGCAAAGGAGCCCCTCCTTTACATAAGCATCACACTGCAGGTAAGAGCCAGCTAGCGCGGCGTGTCAATCCCTCCTTTTGCAATAAATGTGTGCTCGCTCTGCTCGCTCAAACAAAAGGAAGTGAAAATGTGCCTTCTATTACATGGGCCTGAGAGAGAGAGAGAGAGAGAGAGAGAGAGAGAGAGAGAGAGAGAGAGAGAGAGAGAGAGAGAGAGAGAGAGAGAGAGAGAGACCATGAATGCAGTTTTTACTATGGTGAAAGACATGCAAATTCCCCCTTTCCATTCCATACCTGAGGGCAGCGTTCAAGAGAATTGCCTTGTCCAAACTCTCCTGAACTTGAATGCATCATCTTATGTTGAAAGAATTGCCCTCTCTGTGTAGAAATCCATGCCGTTATGTATTGTGTAACCCAGGCTTGAATTGACCATGCCTGAGTTTATAGTATTTCATGGAGTGAATAAATACGTTCATTTTCAGTTGATTTACAAAGTGCTAAAAACGATTTAAAAGTGCTTTTGATTTAATACATTTAAGTCATACTGATATACCTTGGTCTATTGTCTACAAGTTGTTAAAATGTGAAGAACAAGCTGTATACATTGAATGGAAAAAGGTTGAAAAAACAAACAAACAGGGTGTCTTGCAGGAGTCAGCAAAGGTTAAAATTACCTGGCTCTGTGATTGACTCCCTGAGCGGCCAATCACTGAGCTCTGAGTCCTGAATGTCCAGCCCTTTAGTGTGGGACTTCCTGTCATATAAAAGCAGAGAACGTCCTACTTCCTGGTTAAACACATGCTGCCATTTCTCATGTGCTGTTGTACACAAAGCAACAGAGAAACAATCTTTTGACATCCACTTGGTAAATATGAGAAATAATCTTCCATTTCGAAACATCCACATTCCCAACGTTGTTATACAACTCCTGATGTGTATATTTTGTTATATTTTGACTTTGTAGAGCAGCTTGTGACCGGGTTGTGCAAATCACTGTCCAGCCAGGTGATTCTGCACTCTGTGCAAGTGATTGCTTTGATCAGCGGTGAGTGAGACCATGACTTGTGTAACTGTTGGGTTTACTAAAGAAAACTGATGGTTATGTTGTGATGTATTAGCCACATAAAGTTGGCAAGGTGTATTTAGTTACATGATGAAGCATTGTGATAATGTATTTATTTTTGTTACTGAATGAATATTTTTCTAAATGTGTATTTGGGTTGAGTGACTGAAGGGTTAATTTTTAGTGCATCTCTCACCTGTTGGTACCCAGGGAGAGATATTAGGCACGTTTTGTCCATAAATACCTCAGAGTTACTGCACACAAATACCATTTGGACGATTGTGATGCACTTTATTGCAATTTACCTCAGTTCATTGTAGACATTAAAGGAGCATTTCATGTATTTTACTTTTTGGTTAAAAAGAAAACAGTTCATTGAATATAGTGAATATTTAAAAGAATTGTGAATAGAAAATAAGCGCTTGGATATTTTTGAATGGTTTTCAGTGTGCTTACAGTACACGATTACAAGAAGAGAAGACATGATTGGACTAATTCATATAAGTTACAAAATATATTAATTCATGCCAATTCATGGAGATTTAAGAACATGGTTTACATGGTGTGTGTGAATAACACATACTATTGGATCTTGTCTGACCTACTATAGGTCAGGTTTTTTGGGTGATTCAGATCAAACCACCATCATCCCTGGAGCGTGTGGAGAAGAGGGCGGCGCATCCCTTCCATTGCACCGTGCCAGGTGTATTCCCCACGACCCATCAGAACCATTGATCCCCAGATCTGTTGATTCCCCAGTTCGTGCTGGGGTGGCGAGCTACCCAGAGCCTGAACATCGATGGTGATTCCCTTCCCTCACGGACAGTGGTGATAGGACAAAGAGAAACACTATTGCGATTCGGATAAAGGGCCCCAACGAGATGTCACATAAAACTTTGGGAACTAAGGGTTTCATATTTTGCCGGCTTTTCTTTTTTTGGTTTATTATTTTTCTTATACTGCAGTTGTTGTAATTATCTTGTGCCCAATTGGTTGTAATAATAAGTGGCCTTTCAATTATTCCAGTTCAACGTTGTCTGTGTCATTATTGATATGCAACACTGGCTCTTAACGATCTAGAGTACTTCTGATACTAGTCCAGTCAAAGATACACACATTGAACATTACATACCTGTACTCCCATTACTGTTACGTAACTAGGGTTACAGACTTGGCGAGCTAGCCAGGAGCCAGTATTTTGCATATCAATTTTGAAATTACTTCCAATATGGACTTTGTGCAAAGTTGTGGTGTGAAAATCCCAAATGCAGTCATTGTTAGCGGGGTAACCGGAAATGCAAAAGATGATGACGAGGTTTTTGATTTTCTTAAAAAGTACGGCAATATTGAACAATTCCTTTATGTTGATGATGCCTTGTCCCAATTTTACCAAAACCTGATCGTTGAATACTCGACCGGCGAACCTGTAGAGGTTTTAGCGGCAATTTTGCCACACAGAAATCGCACGGCACAGGGCAGTGTTTATACTGTCAAAGCTTTAAGCAGCGTGTACACTACTGAAATGGGCGGTGACATTACCAAAACTTTCTTAACTGGGCTTAAAACCTTAGCCAAGCTAAGCGGAAATGAGTTTGAGGGGGTGTTGAAAGAAATGATGACTCAGATTAGCAAAGATATTGGAGCTACGGACGCTGTGACCGAAGAGGCCTCACAACAGAATGTTGAGACCACCGTTGTAACCCCGCAGCTCTCCCCCAATGGACAGCCCCCCACTTCCTCCTTAGATGCCCCTCAGAGAAACATTGGCCCAAATGTCACTGACTCGGTCCCGATTACTGGTGTAAGAGCCCCTTCACTTTCAGTAAGTGATCTGAACCCCCCAGATGTACAGAAGGTTGTGGTTGAGCATATTGTGAGAAGGGAGGATGTAAGCCCACATTTGCAGTCTTTAGTAAGGCTCCGTTCCTTCTCCGGCAGGACTCCCAGACCAAACAATGAAACCGATTACGACACTTGGCGCTCACATGTCGAGCTGCTCCTGAAAGATCCTAGCATTTCTCCTCTTCAGATATCCAGGAGGATTCTGGAGAGTTTGCTTTCACCTGCGGCTGATGTAGTTAAAGGGCTTCGGCCTGATTCACTGCCTTTAACCTACCTCCAGTTGCTTGATTCAGCCTTTGGCACTGTCGAAGAGGGCGAAGAGCTTTTCGCCCAGTTCTTGAACACTTATCAAGATCCTCTAGAGAAGTCCTCTACTTACCTCCATCGGCTACAGACAGCTCTTAACACTGCAGTGAAAAGGGGTGGAGTCTCACCAAAAGATGTAGACAACCATCTTCTCAAACAGTTCTGTAGGGGGTGTTTCGATTTCACTCTGCTCTCTACTCTGCAGCTTGAACAAAAGAGACGCAACCCACCTGCATTTTCAGAACTCCTGCTAATGGTGCGCACTGAAGAAGATAGACAGCAGCAAAAAGCTAGTCGTATGAAGAAACACTTTGGTGCCACAAAGCAGCGAGCCCAACTTCAGTCTCAGGGTGCATGTGCCTGGGCAGAGCCAGAGGAGAACCCAGTAGTTGTTCCCAATGCTATTGAGGATCTTGCGAAGCAGGTGGCAAGCCTGCAAAGTCAATTGACCACTTTCATGACTCAGAAAAAGAACAAAGGTGCCAATAACAAGGGAGCTGAAAAGAAGTCCCAGAGCCAAGCACCAGACAAAGACAACGCAAATACAGACACACAGAAGCAGACAAAAGGAAAGCAGAAAGGCAAACCTAGACCCTGGTACTGCTTTAACTGCGGAGAAGACGGGCACATCTCCCCATCTTGCACTGGAACTGCAAACCCTGCCTTAGTAGCTGAAAAGAAAAATAAATTGGAAGAGAAACGGCAGGCATGGGAGGCACGAAACAACTCCAACTCTCAGTTAAACGACTAGCAGTTCCTGTTGTGGGACAAACAGGAGCTGGGAACAGTCAACGTCCCCCAGACGTGAATGCGAAGAGCGAGGCTCAAGTATGTGCCAGCTTAGAACAGTCAGATAACACCCGTCCATTTAAACTCCCTAAGGGTTTGATTGGTACTAAGAGTACAGCCCTAGTTAAAATAAAAGATGAAGATGTTAACTGTCTGCTTGACACGGGCTCGCAAGTCACAACAGTTCCCCAGTCATTCTACGAACAACATTTCTCAGAGCAAGAGATTAAGCCACTGTACAACCTCCTAGAGGTGGAGGGAGCTGCTGGGCAGTGTGTTCCCTACTTAGGTTACATTGAATTGGCCTTAACTTTTCCAAAGGAGTTTGTAGGGACACCAGTTGATGTAACTACACTTGCCCTAGTCGTCCCTGATATTAAAGTCACTACAGAGTCCCTTGTATTGATAGGCACAAATGCCCTTGATGTGCTGTATGACGTCTACTCCCAAGCTGGAATGACACACCTGCCGACTCTGGAAGGCTATAGAGCAGTCCTCAAAATACTTGAGGTGAGACACCAACAGACAAGCAACATGGTGGTGGTGCAGTGAGGCTACAAGGAAAGTGCACTCAAGTCATCCCAGCTGGCGAAACTGTTGTGCTGGAAGGAATTGCCTCAGTGAATGGATTACAGAATGAGAAGTCTGTTGTCATTGAGCATCCATCTTCACCATCCTTGCCGGGTGGCTTGCTAGTGAAAACTGGCTTAGTCGATCTTCCCCAACGGCAGCCCTACAAGCTACCGGTTGTGATCTGTAATGAGTCCAACCACGATATTGTCATTCCTGCAAAATGTACAATAGCAGAGATCTGTACTTACCAGAGCATCTTGTTAAAAGAGCACAGTGTGGTCAAGTCAGCAGAACCCTCCCAAAACCCCACCTTAGCTTTCAACTTTGGTGAATCCCCAATTCCCCCTGAATGGAAGGAACGCATCACTCGGCAGCTCAACAACATGCCTGACGTGTTTGCGCAACATGATCTGGACTTTGGCCGGACAGATAAAGTAAGACACCACATAAAGCTCTCAGACGAAGCTTCTTTCAAGCAGCGTGCTCGACCGATACACCCACAAGATATCGAAGCAGTTCGAAAACACATCCAAGAGCTTCTTGACACTGGAGTTATCAGAGAGTCAGAGTCCCCATTCTCGTCACCAATTGTGGTGGTCCGAAAAAAGAACGGCCAGGTCCGGTTGTGCATTGACTACAGACGTCTGAATCTTCAGACCATAAAGGATGCATACTCTCTCCCAAAACTAGAAGATACATTCTGTGCACTCAACGGCTCCCAATGGTTCTCTGTCCTCGATTTGAAATCAGGGTTCTATCAGATAGAAGTTGAGGAGGCGGACAAAACAAAGACTGCTTTCGTTTGCCCCCTTGGCTTCTGGGAGTTCAATCGCATGCCTCAGGGTGTGACCAATGCACCTAGTACATTTCAAAGATTAATGGAAAAGTGCATGGGAGATATGCACCTGAAGGATGTTTTAGTCTTCATTGACGACTTGATTGTGTTCTCAAGAACGCTAGAAGAGCACGAAGAGAGGTTGATGAAGGTACTCTCTCGCCTCAGAGAATTCGGTCTTAAACTGTCCCCGGAGAAGTGTGTCTTCTTTCAGACATCAGTCCGTTACCTTGGCCACGTGGTGTCCAGGGAGGGAGTTCAAACCGATCCAGAGAAGATCACTGCTCTTAAGACTTGGCCAGTCCCCCAGAAACTGCGAGAATTAAGATCATTCCTTGGGTTTGCCGGGTACTATAGGAGATATGTGAAGGGCTACTCCAGTATCGTGAAGCCACTTCATGACCTCACCTCAGGCTACCCCCCTTCTCAAAAGAAAGCCAAATTGAAACAGAAATCGGACCAATACCGAAACCCGAAAGAGCTCTTTGGAGAGCGATGGTCCCCTGCTTGCCAGCAAGCATTTGAGCTAGTTATCCACAATCTCACCACTGCCCCTGTGTTGGGTTTTGCGGATCCTCAGAAGCCCTACATACTACACACCGATGCCAGCACCACCGGGCTCGGTGCTGTCTTGTATCAAGAGCAAGAAGGCCAGCTTCGTGTGATAAGCTATGCAAGCAGAGGGTTGTCACGAAGTGAGAGTCGCTACCCAGCGCATAAATTAGAATTTCTGGCGCTTAAGTGGTCAGTCACTGAAAAGTTCAGCGATTACTTATATGGCAACCACTTCACTGCCATTACCGACAGTAACCCCCTGACATATATACTGACCTCTGCAAAACTGGACGCGACGAGTTATAGGTGGTTGGCAGCACTATCTACATTCTCGTTCAAACTCGTCTACCGCCCAGGAAAGCAGAACGGTGATGCAGACGGCTTGTCCCGCAGGCCTCATGGGGAGTTGGCAGACGATTCTAAGTCTCAAAAAGAGAGAGAACGCATTCTCCAGTTCACCCAAGATCACCTTTCTGATCCAGACAACACCGATGCAGTTGACCAAGAAGTTGTGCAAGCAATCTGCGAGAGGCAACTTATCTACAGTGTCAATCCTGACGACCCCAGTAGTGCTGATAATGTTGCCTTAGTTGAATGTCTTGCCATCTCCGCTGATGCTGTACCTGACAGCTATGGACAAGAGGATCAGTCTGGAGGATTGCCAGCTATCCCCCATCTAACTGAAACAGAGCTCATTGACAAACAGAGGGCTGACCAGTGCATAAGGCATGTCATTGCCCAAATTGAAAATGGTGATAAACCACCTCCCACCTTACGGAGTGAACTCCCTGACCTTCCACTCCTCCTGAGAGAACTAAACCGGCTTGAGCTTTTGGATAATATCCTGTACAGGCGACGCCAAGAAGGTTCCAATACAACTTACCAGCTTGTACTTCCAGCTGAGCTTCGTGATACAGTCCTGACCAGCCTACACGACCATATGGGTCACATGGGGGTGGACCGTACAATGGATCTTGTAAGGACTAGGTTTTACTGGCCGAGGATGGCTGTGGATGTGGAACGGAAGGTGAAGACTTGTGGCAGATGTGTACGGAGGAAGGCACAGCCTGAGAGAGCTGCACCCCTAGTAAACATTAACACCACAAGACCTCTTGAGCTCCTCTGTATGGACTATCTCTCTCTCGAACCTGACAGAAGTGGAACCAAAGACATTCTTGTGATCACGGACCACTTTACCAAATTTGCGGTTGCCATTCCTACAGCTAATCAGAAGGCCCGCACAGTTGCGAAGTGTCTGTGGGAGAACTTTATGGTGCACTATGGGATGCCAGAAAAATTACATAGTGACCAGGGCCCGGACTTTGAGTCCCGCTTGATAAAAGAACTCTGTCAGGTGGCTGGCATACACAAAGTAAGGACAACCCCATACCACCCCAGGGGAAACCCTGTTGAGCGTTTTAATCGCACCTTACTAGACATGCTGGGCACTCTTCAGAATCAAGATAAGTCCCGTTGGCGTGACTTTGTAAAACCCCTGGTCCACGCCTACAATTGCACCAGAAATGACGTGACAGGTTTCACTCCGTACGAGCTAATGTTTGGGCGCCAGCCTCGCCTGCCGGTCGATTTGGCGTTCGGACTGCCAGTGCGTGAGAATAGATCTACATCACATTCTGACTATGTGAAAAACCTCAAGTCGAGGCTTGAAGAAAGCTATAAAATAGCCATGGACAATGCTGCTAAGGTAGCACTCAAGAACAAAACAAGGTTTGACAGGCGTGTAACTGCCTCAGACTTGGATGTTGGAGACCGAGTACTGATCAGAAATGTCCGTATCCGAGGAAAGCATAAGATCTCAGACAAATGGGAGTCTACTATCTATGTAGTGGTGAGCAAAGCAGGTACCCTCCCTGTCTATACAGTCCGACCTGAAAACAAGGATGGTCCTCTGAGAACCCTGCATAGAGACTTACTTCTCCCATGTGGATACTTGCCTGCAGAGGAAAGCAGTGAGCCTGTCCAGCAGTCTGCAAGGCGCAGACCGACAACTCGTGCAAATCCAGCTGCAGATGCCGATCATTCCTCAGAGGAAGAGGATGATGACATAGTTCCAGGCTACTGGTTCAGCCGATCCCCGAATGTTCATGTCCCCACAGTCCATGAAAGTCCAGTGCAGCCTGATTCACCTATGTCTACTGAGCAAGATACACAGCATACTGAACCCCCAGGCGTATGTCCCGCCGAGAGTCCAGTACAGAGAACCGAGAACAGTGCCTTACCTGAAAGAGAATGCCCTGTGGAAAGAGAAAACGTATCTGATGTCGATATCCAGAATGAACAGCTTCAGGTGCTCTCTGACACGCCAGAGAGTGAAGAGGAGACAGATGGAACTGGAAATGTAGAGTCTGAGGAGGAAGGAATGGACAATTTGGATGAAGCGGAGGCAGTAGCTGCAAATGAACCAGAGGAAAGCACAGAGGCATCTGTCTCTGTCAGGAGATCAGAGAGGAGTCGTCAGCCTACGAAGCGGCTTGATTATGCTGAGCTTGGGAATCCCTTGGTCACAGTGGTCAAATCATTTTACCATGGGCTGTCCCTTGCGCCGTTCCCCCAAACAATGACTGTGTAACCGTTGCCATGTCCGGGGACGTACATGAGTTCAGGAGGGGAGGATGTAACCCAGGCTTGAATTGACCATGCCTGAGTTTATAGTATTTCATGGAGTGAATAAATAAGTTCATTTTCAGTTGATTTACAAAGTGCTAAAAACGATTTAAAAGTGCTTTTGATTTAATACATTTAAGTCATACTGATATACCTTGGTCTATTGTCTACAAGTTGTTAAAATGTGAAGAACAAGCTGTATACATTGAATGGAAAAAGGTTGAAAAAACAAACAAACAGGGTGTCTTGCAGGAGTCAGCAAAGGTTAAAATTACCTGGCTCTGTGATTGACTCCCTGAGCGGCCAATCACTGAGCTCTGAGTCCTGAATGTCCAGCCCTTTAGTGTGGGACTTCCTGTCATATAAAAGCAGAGAACGTCCTACTTCCTGGTTAAACACATGCTGCCATTTCTCATGTGCTGTTGTACACAAAGCAACAGAGAAACAATCTTTTGACATCCACTTGGTAAATATGAGAAATAATCTTCCATTTCGAAACATCCACATTCCCAACGTTGTTATACAACTCCTGATGTGTATATTTTGTTATATTTTGACTTTGTAGAGCAGCTTGTGACCGGGTTGTGCAAATCACTGTCCAGCCAGGTGATTCTGCACTCTGTGCAAGTGATTGCTTTGATCAGCGGTGAGTGAGACCATGACTTGTGTAACTGTTGGGTTTACTAAAGAAAACTGATGGTTATGTTGTGATGTATTAGCCACATAAAGTTGGCAAGGTGTATTTAGTTACATGATGAAGCATTGTGATAATGTATTTATTTTTGTTACTGAATGAATATTTTTCTAAATGTGTATTTGGGTTGAGTGACTGAAGGGTTAATTTTTAGTGCATCTCTCACCTGTTGGTACCCAGGGAGAGATATTAGGCACGTTTTGTCCATAAATACCTCAGAGTTACTGCACACAAATACCATTTGGACGATTGTGATGCACTTTATTGCAATTTACCTCAGTTCATTGTAGACATTAAAGGAGCATTTCATGTATTTTATGTATTTTACTTTTTGGTTAAAAAGAAAACAGTTCATTGAATATAGTGAATATTTAAAAGAATTGTGAATAGAAAATAAGCGCTTGGATATTTTTGAATGGTTTTCAGTGTGCTTACAGTACACGATTACAAGAAGAGAAGACATGATTGGACTAATTCATATAAGTTACAAAATATATTAATTCATGCCAATTCATGGAGATTTAAGAACATGGTTTACATGGTGTGTGTGAATAACACATACTATTGGATCTTGCCTGACCTACTATAGGATAGGTTTTTTGGGTGATTCAGATCAAACCACCATCATCCCTGGAGCGTGTGGAGAAGAGGGCGGCGCATCCCTTCCATTGCACCGTGCCAGGTGTATTCCCCACGACCCATCAGAACCATTGATCCCCAGATCTGTTGATTCCCCAGTTCGTGCTGGGGTGGCGAGCTACCCAGAGCCTGAACATCGATGGTGATTCCCTTCCCTCACGGACAGTGGTGGTAGGACAAAGAGAAACACTATTGCGATTCGGATAAAGGGCCCCAACGAGATCTCACATAAAACTTTGGGAACTAAGGGTTTCATATTTTGCCGGCTTTTCTTTTTTTGGTTTATTATTTTTCTTATACTGCAGTTGTTGTAATTTTCTTGTGCCCAATTGGTTGTAATAATAAGTGGCCTTTCAATTATTCCAGTTCAACGTTGTCTGTGTCATTATTGATATGCAACACTGGCTCTTAACGATCTAGAGTACTTCTGATACTAGTCCAGTCAAAGATACACACATTGAACATTACATACCTGTACTCCCATTACTGTTACGTAACTAGGGTTACAGACTTGGCGAGCTAGCCAGGAGCCAGTATTTTGCATATCAATTTTGAAATTACTTCCAATATGGACTTTGTGCAAAGTTGTGGTGTGAAAATCCCAAATGCAGTCATTGTTAGCGGGGTAACCGGAAATGCAAAAGATGATGACGAGGTTTTTGATTTTCTTAAAAAGTACGGCAATATTGAACAATTCCTTTATGTTGATGATGCCTTGTCCCAATTTTACCAAAACCTGATCGTTGAATACTCGACCGGCGAACCTGTAGAGGTTTTAGCGGCAATTTTGCCACACAGAAATCGCACGGCACAGGGCAGTGTTTATACTGTCAAAGCTTTAAGCAGCGTGTACACTACTGAAATGGGCGGTGACATTACCAAAACTTTCTTAACTGGGCTTAAAACCTTAGCCAAGCTAAGCGGAAATGAGTTTGAGGGGGTGTTGAAAGAAATGATGACTCAGATTAGCAAAGATATTGGAGCTACGGACGCTGTGACCGAAGAGGCCTCACAACAGAATGTTGAGACCACCGTTGTAACCCCGCAGCTCTCCCCCAATGGACAGCCCCCCACTTCCTCCTTAGATGCCCCTCAGAGAAACATTGGCCCAAATGTCACTGACTCGGTCCCGATTACTGGTGTAAGAGCCCCTTCACTTTCAGTAAGTGATCTGAACCCCCCAGATGTACAGAAGGTTGTGGTTGAGCATATTGTGAGAAGGGAGGATGTAAGCCCACATTTGCAGTCTTTAGTAAGGCTCCGTTCCTTCTCCGGCAGGACTCCCAGACCAAACAATGAAACCGATTACGACACTTGGCGCTCACATGTCGAGCTGCTCCTGAAAGATCCTAGCATTTCTCCTCTTCAGATATCCAGGAGGATACCATATGGAGGAACCATATGGTTTACATGGTGTGTGTGAATAACACATACTATTGGATCTTGTCTGACCTACTATAGGTCAGGTTTTTTGGGTGATTCAGATCAAACCACCATCATCCCTGGAGCGTGTGGAGAAGAGGGCGGCGCATCCCTTCCATTGCACCGTGCCAGGTGTATTCCCCACGACCCATCAGAACCATTGATCCCCAGATCTGTTGATTCCCCAGTTCGTGCTGGGGTGGCGAGCTACCCAGAGCCTGAACATCGATGGTGATTCCCTTCCCTCACGGACAGTGGTGGTAGGACAAAGAGAAACACTATTGCGATTCGGATAAAGGGCCCCAACGAGATGTCACATAAAACTTTGGGAACTAAGGGTTTCATATTTTGCCGGCTTTTCTTTTTTTGGTTTATTATTTTTCTTATACTGCAGTTGTTGTAATTTTCTTGTGCCCAATTGGTTGTAATAATAAGTGGCCTTTCAATTATTCCAGTTCAACGTTGTCTGTGTCATTATTGATATGCAACACTGGCTCTTAACGATCTAGAGTACTTCTGATACTAGTCCAGTCAAAGATACACACATTGAACATTACATACCTGTACTCCCATTACTGTTACGTAACTAGTAGTGTGGTGCGATGCGTCCAAAAAACAGCTCCCGTAGGATTTTTGTGCTAAAATTGATTTTTTTGCAGATCCTGGTTCTATAGAGTCCAAACTATGAGAAAATGATGGGTGTCAACTTTTCCGGACCCCCACCCCCTTTCTGGGGGTCATCTAGTTTGGGACCTCCCAGAACAGTACGCCAGCCAGTTAATGTCCAATTTTCTTAATATTAGGGTTGTTTTCTAGGTTTTAAAACATTCTGAGTTCATTTATTACACTTTTGAAGCAGCCAGAATAACCTTTATGACTTTTGGTGGGGGTCTCTCCTCACCTGGGACCCCCAGAATGACCCCTGAGCCTATCTCAGTACAGTCCTTGCTCTGCTCCTGCTCCAGAACAATGTCAAATTAGATCATAATTGAAGCATAAAAGCTTTTGTACCTGTACCTGGGCTCTGTACCTGACAACAAAAATGAGTAGCGAATACCAGGGGTCTTCCACAGGGTCCGGGACCCTCAGAGTTAATACAGGGGGCCATCCAAACGGCTGTTTCAGTTTTGGCCCTATTCTTGCAAGAATATTAGAAACTGTTAGTTTTATGTATCCTGGGTTTATGTAGTGTACTTGATGGTTTATTAGTATTCTCAGTATTATTTACTAGTAAGATGCCTCAGGGCGCCAATTCTTTGCCATCTGGCCAGTGATGTATATCGGACCTGTTACCCATATATGTAGACCCCTGGTACCCATATATGGAGATCCATGTACTGTATATGGAGATATGCTGTGAGAGCCCAAACATGCTTACTCATGCTTACTTACGTTATTTGTTATGATGTCCATGACAACTGACAACATACCCTTTTATGCCCATACATGGAGATCCCTGCCTGTAGAACCAGTCACACAGATATGGGCTGTCTTGGCCATCTGTCTTGACCATATGGATTCTGTTAGTGTGGTATGTGGCCGATGTGGCCTCCATATATGGGCATTCCCATATGAAGTCCTGTTAGATATGGGCTTAATATTGAAGACATCAGGGAACTCCATTTATGGACCTTGTCATACATCTTGAATGTATGACCTCAGCATCAAAGGCTGGATTTGTCCCTGTGACAAACTATTATCATGTCCACTGTCATCAAGCAGCCTCACAGAAACAGGACATAGACTCCTCCTGTCCTATGAGCCTCAGGGCTGGGCAAGGCTATTTCCATCAACATTGGAGTCATTGGAACACTTTGGTCCAACAACCCTGCATCTGTGATAATGCAGGGTAATGGGATGGGATTTCAGTCAAAGAACACATATCCTCCATGCCAACTACGTCACAATACAGTATAAATGATACCTGACAAATTGCCCAGAGCTTCCACCAATTGAAGAAAATAGATGGAATTCAGAGAGTGGAGGGTATTTTCCAGTCAGATGTCTTGGCTGACTGGGAGGTTGGGATGACCAGAGATTTGGCTGGCCCCCTGTAGTAACTCTGAGGACACCTAGGGGTCCCAGACCCCCTGTGGAAGACCCCTGGTATTAGCTACTCATTTTTGTTGTCAGAGCCCAGCTACAAAAAAAGCTTTTATGCTTCAATTATTATGATCTAATTTGACACTGTTCTGGAGCAGGAGCAGAGCAAGGACTGTAATGAGTACTGAGATAGGCTCAGGGGTCATTCCGGGGGTCCCAGGTGAGGAAAGACACCCACCAAAAGTCAGAAAGGTTATTCTGGCTGCTTCAAAAGTTCAGAAGTTGGACATTATCTGGCTGGCATACTGTTCTGCGAGGTCCTAAAATAGATGACCCCCCAGAAAAGGGGGAAGGGGTCAGGAAAATCTGACACCCATCATTTTCTGACAGTTTGGTCCCTATAAAAGCCAAAGCAGTAAAAGAAAATAAGTTCAGCTAAAAACAATCATTAGAAGTACACTATGTAGTAACTCTGAGGACCCCCTAGGGGTCCCGAAGCCCCTGTGGAAGACCCCTGGTGTTTGCTACTACTCATTTTTGTTTTCAGAGCCCAGCTACAAAAGCATTTATTCAATTATGATCTAATATGACATTGTTCTGGAGCAGGAGCAGAGCGAGAACTGAGATAGGCTCAGGGGTCCATCTGGGGGGTCCCAGGTGAGGAAAGACCCCAACCAAAAGTCAGAAAGCTTATTCTGGCTGCTTCAAAAGTGTAATAAATGAACTCAAAATGTTTTAAAACCTATAAAACAACCCTAATATTAAGAACATTGGACATTAACTGGCTGGCGTACTGTTCTGGGAGGTCCCAAACTAAATGACCCCCAGAAAGGGGGTGGGGGTCCGGGAAAGTTGACACCCATCATTTTCTCATAGTTTGGACTCTATAGAACCAGGATCTGCAAAAAAATCAATTTTAGCACAAAAATCCTACGGAAGTACACATCGTACCACACTATAGGGTTACAATTGACTTTGACGTATTATGCTTAGTTCAGTGTGGTGTCAAGCACCGAAATAGCCAACCTCCAAGCTCACAACGCTTGGCAGTGAGATGCGTTGTGAGCTTGGAGGAGAGAGAGAGACCACTCAGTGGCACTCACAAATCACTTCAGGCTGAGAGACAGCTTTACTGCAACAGTAACTCTGCCTCTCTCTGTCTCTGTCTCTCTCTCTGTCTCTCTCTCTCTCTCTCTCTCTCTCTCTCTCTCTCTCTCTCTCTCTCGCCCACCATGGCGGCATGGTTGCTTGGCAACACCTGGAGGCCAGCTCCCATAGTATCTGACCTGATTAGTTAATTGCAAAAAAAAAAAAAAAAAAAAAGTGAACTGTAAAAAGAGTGTACGACTGTCAATCTGTTAGTCTTTTTCTGTTGGTTGCCAACAGGCAGTGGCTGGGGGAAAAAAAATGATTCAAAGCAACTTGTACATTGGGGCACGGGTACCCGTGTACACACGGAAAAATAACGCTTCTTGGTTCTTTAAAAGGCTGCACGGTTCCACCAAGAACCATCAACTACTAAAGAACAACTTTATTTAGTGAATGGTTCCTAATTTTCTGGAGAACCTTTTTTGTAGTTGTTGTCAATGAACGGTTATCTGACTGTTCATTGAGGCACCTTAAAATCCTCCGGCGTCTGGCATTTTGTTTTATAATGCAATTTTGGTTCATGAGTGGGATGGCCGACTTTGAAGGACCAACTCATTTCAACAATGAGATGTGGAGTAGTGGGAAAAGTCTACCCGCCATATTGTAGGGTACCAGTGGGAGCCACATTTTGAGCTTGTAGATCTGCTATGTATGATCAAGTAAGGCGTTCTTTACGGGGAAAAAAACACAATAAGTTAAAATATGGAGATAAGAGGTTTCTGCCCGACAGACAGCAACGATATAGGGCTTAAGTGGTTAACATGTCTGAAAACACAAGTGGGTCTACAGTACGCTTTTATCAAGAAGAGCTGGGGCTCCAAGGAAAAATAGCTTGTGAACTGATGTATATATGCAACGAGAGCCAATCGCAGTCCCACTTCATGCTGTCTGTCCCTATAGATTAGCGCAGCGGACTATCTATTTTCTCATGGGAGTTAGTTAAAAGCACCCAATTTATGCATTCTCATAAAAAAGAATATTCTAGTGTCTCTCAGCCAGAGTACTTAACCAGAGCGCTCGTTGGAAATGGTGACAGCTGAAGACGGATTGAAATTGTACGTTTCTCGTGGGGATGGAACAGCAGCAGCCATCCAGGGAGCGTGCGGTGCAGTGGGAAGAGAAGAACAGCCTCTGTATCCGAACATTACAATGGACATGTATTTCACTGTACAATTGCTTGGGGAAGAGAGAGAAAAAGAAGAAGAAGAAATTGAGCGGTCCGGTTGCGTTGCATTTTTTTTTACCTACATCCCCTGGGCGCGAACTGCTGCGAAATGGGTTAGCATAGCGCGGATTGCGCCGCGGTGACAAAGCTGTTGTTTTTTATTGGATGGTGGAAGGATTTTGTCACCTCGGGCGAGAGCCACGTGTTTACAAAAAAAGTGGATATTTGGACCCCCATCTGAAAATGTTTTGTGCCAGGACAGAGCACCACAAGATTCGTTGTTATTAAAATGTCTCCAAGATGTTTTGAAAATAGCGGACCTACAAGCTCACACACTTTGTGAGATTGTAGATCAGCTATTTTCAGTTAGCTGATAGGGGTTCAAGCGTTTAATCTCCCAGTAATTATTAACATTTTTTGCGCGCGCACACACACACACACACACACACACACACACACACACACACACACACACACACACACACACTTTGAGAGCCACTGCGTTACATAATGGGGTCCTTGCGGTTCAGAGGGAACAAATTGCCTGTGCTGGTAACCGGCTGAGCCACCGGGCGAATATGTTTTTTCCATGGGGACATAGCGTGGCACATGCTTTGCCTCCACTGTAATTTGACACAATATATCAGAGGGTTTTCAACCTTTTTTATATCAAGGTCCATTATTTATTGGGCATTTGAGCCACGGACCACCATTTGATGAGATTTGGACTCTCAGACCCAAAAGTTAGAATATTATGTTGGCGTCGTTGGATACGATTTCGTCCACAATTCCATCCATGCTGTACTGATGTTGGTACCATAGGAGAGATAACAGGCCAACGTTGATCAGAACAACAATTCTTCTACATTCTCTAATTGTGTAGACTTTGTAAATTAAGTAATGCAGTTGTTTAACAATAATTTAACTTTTGAGAGCGTAAAATGAATCCAAACTCAAGAGTTAAAGATTTATAACGGTCCATCATTTGCTACCAGGAACCCCCTCAAGGACCACTGGTGGTCCCCGGACCACTGCAATACATCACTGCCTATCGTCGAGCATAAACCTTGTATCTTCACATTTCAACTTTTATACTTGTTCTATTTTTTGTCATAAATGAATGCCCTTGCGCAAAAGTAACGATCTTTGTGCAGTTGGCTAAGTATGTGGGTTTTATAGACCAATAACCAATTGTGACTAAATAATATCTAACATTGAATCCATTGGAACACACAGAGGCATAATTTCAGAAAGAAAAAGGCAAAACATTTCTAAAAATAGCTAAAATAGCTGATCTACAAGCCCTCAACACCAAGTGAACGTTGAGAGCTTGTAGATCAACTATTTTGACTATATTTGTTAGGTAATGAAAATAGAAAATGGTTGAAAATGTTTGCCTATAATCAAAATGACATCCCCAAAATAGGGATGCCACATTGTAAGTGGTTAATAAATGAATGGTTGCGACCGTCAGGTCGCATTTACTATCAAAACCTCGACCAGCTGTCCGTCAGTCAGTCTGTCAGTCAGTCTGTCACACGTCACACGTCACACTTTTGCCCTGCTCATATCTCCGCAACCGTTGCCCCGATCCATGCCAAATTTTGCACACACACTCCTTGCATGCCAAACCACAACCTCCACCCATCAATTCTCACACGGCCCTCTTCTAGCGCCACCATGAGGCCGATTCTTGCAAAACACATTTCTGGACACTGCTCCTACAATTTGTGCCCTAAAATCATGCAAATCGGTACACAGTATGTCTACAATCATCTCACCAACATGGATCTGTCCCATTTAGCGCCACCTTCAGGCCGATTTTTAAAAACACATTTTTGGACAATACTACAGATTTTGCCCAAAAATCACGCAAATCGCTACACAGTCATGTCATCAACATGGATCTGTCCCATATAGCGCCACCATCAGGCAGATTTTTTCAAACACATTTTTGGACACTGCTCCTACACATTTTGGCCTAAAATCACGCTGCGACCTGACGGTCGCTTATCTCCCGATTAGGAAGTCTTACTGGTACAATAACTGAATTTGAGGTTAAATGTGAACACTAGGGAGTGCCAATTGCCTTCCCCTGTTGCCCCAAATGATGCCCCTGGGAACACAGGCTCTTTCCATTTCCTGGAAACGGGTTTGGACATACAATTCTGCCCAGCAGGGGCTCCAGGGGGAGCTAGAGGTTGCTTTAGCCCCCCCTGGTGAAGGCTTAGCCCCCCCTAAGCCCCCCTCCCCACAAACCCAATTGTGATGAAAGATATTTATGGAATAAATATACGTAAACTATACTCTAAAATCATATTCATTATTAATATTATTATTCATTATTGTTTGTGCTCTAAATAAGCCAGCTCCCCATAGCCCCCCTAGTCACAATTCCCTGGAGCCGCCACTGTTAGTGCCCAGTATTTTATTACTTCAAGCCAAGGACCCCAACATTGATATATATTTGACCACGGACCCCCATATCAAAAATAGGTGTGCTAGGGGGACCTCCAGAAGCAAATATTTTGAGTTAAAAATGGACGGTTAAAAAAATATAGGCCTACATGTATACTGTATAAAGATTTGCACAAACTTTTCACGATTTTTCGAAAATAGCAGATCAACAATTAATCTCATGTGCTGTGAGCTTGTATATCTGATATCTTTGCTTTGGACATCCTGGTACCCCCCAAGGACACTTTGAGAACCAATAGTGTAAATTACATACTCAATTTCCCTATGTTGTTTTGTGTTTTGTCTGAAATGCAGGGGGGCGAGAACTTGAGCAATAAAATGACCACAACACCTGTAATTCTAAAGCTTCAGTGGCTTGTCTTTTATCTTTGTTATTGAACACTGAACAAGGAAATCTAACATTTCAACAAACATGCCCCTTAGACATGGTCACAGTGAATATTTGTGCTTTGCCTTTGGCTTATTATTATTATTATTATTATTATTAGTTTTGCCTTTGTTTGGTTAGCCAGGCTTACTGATAATCAATTTCTCTCTCCCCTTTTGAAACCCAGGATTAGGACTTGAACCAGAAGTGAATTAAATGGCCCACGGAAAATAACCGTTTTTTTGCGTCATTAAAGTAGCTGTGTGTTGGATGATCAGTTGTTCTGTGTCCTGTTGGAACATATGAGAGGACGAGGGTTTTGACTTGACCAGAAAATGGCCTTTATTGCCTCAGAAACCCTGACTAGGAGTCGTTGGTAACCCAATTAAACAGAAATGTCACGCTGGTAATTGCGTCTCACAACGTGAATCATCCTCAGAGAGTGACTTCAACTGTGGCCCCGCTGAAGGGGTGATAGGTGACATTGAATCCTCTCTCTCTCTCTCTGTCTCTCTCTCTCTCTCTCTCTCTCTCTCTCTCTCTGTCTCTCTCTCCTTCTTAATGTCACCTCTCTCTTTCACCCTAGTCTTTCTCTGTCTCACTCTCTCACTACATATATTGCCCTGTCTTTCTTAATCCCCCCCCCCCCCCCTCCTCTCTGGGTCTAGCTCCCCTGTCCCTCCTTCTCTCAGTCAATTTTCTTTTATTGACATGACAAAAGTTGCAATACGTTGCTGTCGGGCAGAAACCTCTCATCTCAATATTCAAACTTTATGCAAGCTTCAAACACGGTGCGAAGTGGCACGCTTTTAAATCCTGAAAAGTAACAGTTTTAGACATAACTTTACATTTCCACCCAACAGAGACTTTCTACCACTGGACAGAACATGTCTTTCAGTTATGGGATGACATTTGTTTCTTACATACAATACTGTAACTTCATTCATATTCAGCCCTCATCCTGAGAATGAATCCCCTCCTTTTTTTTTTTACACAAGTGAAGTCACAACTACGCCCGAAGCGCAGAAAGTTCTATATTTGACAGAGAGTAATGTATTTTTTGTGATATGGTAGTCAGTTTCATAATGTATAACTTCTCATACACCATGCCTGACAGTGTCAAGTCCAATTCCTGGCAAATTAAAGATCTATTTTTAGCTTTGACCAGGTTCAGTGAACACGTGAGGTCTTGTGTTCCGCTCCGTGTCCCTTTGTTACATCTGGTGGTGGGAAGTGACAAGTGCATTTACTAAGTACAATATAAGTACTGTACAGTACTTATATTTTGAGATACTTTTACCTAAATATTTTCTGTACTTTATAGACTTACTTTTACTCCACTACATCTCAGAGGCTATATTGTACTTTTTACTTCAAAATTGACAGCTCTAGTTATAAGTTACTTTGTGTTTTAGCAGAAACCCGAAAATGGTGAGAAACCATCTGATTCCCATTGAAAAGCAGATTCCACCTTCATAGGTAGATTAGCAAAAATAGTTGATCTAAGCTCAATGTTCTGCAACTCCACTGGAAATCTACTGTCTTGCAAATGGCAGGACGTGTGAAAAGGCACAACTGTATCAAAAGTCTTCTAAATCTTTTGAAAATGGTTCATCACATGATGCTATGTTCGAATAGGCTAAACATATGAAATAGTTGTCCAATAACATGATTTATATGATTCTTAAATGACCATTGTGCATAATGAGTAGCCTAATTTTACTTTTGGTACTTTAGTATTGCATTTCGATGCCAAAACACCTTGAATACAGGCCTTGTAACAAATAATTTCTACATCACAGTATTGCTATTGTTTAGTCACAAGCAGTGCTATTGCTTACTTACTTAAGTGGAAAATCGTAATCTTCCACCACTGGTTAGATTGACCATTAGAATTCCATAGTCTTCTAGTAAAGTCTGCTAAAATGAAGCACCAATTAAAATGCCAATTTATGGAAACTCCACAAGAACCCATTAATTATCCTCATAGGATAGTACTGAGTTTCAAAATATAAGCCAAAGCTAGTGGAAACATCCCCTAATGGTGTGAGATAATTTCTGTTATTGGAAACAAGTTGAGTTATCTCAGCTCAATGTTGGGCTTACTCACGTATAAGAATCTGATGATACAGCAGCAGTACTAGGTTTTGCTAAATCATTTCGGTGTGAATATTATTGTGCAGACTGCAGTACTACCTTAACCTTACATATTAATTTAACCTTGAGAGTACACTGACTCCCAGAGTTAAATTAACACTGACGATTATACAGTGTAGTGGTATAGCCGGTACACTGTACGACTTAATAGCTAGCTTAAAAGATTATTTCCATAGCCACTTAAGCCCTATATACAGATATAGATACCATATCGTCACTGTCAGGCAGAAACCTCAAATTTGTTATCTTTTAATTTTTTTCCTATAAAATAATGCTCTACTTCATCGTACGGAAAATAAACAATCTACTACAAGCTTACAACGCAATCAAAACTGCATTGGATCAATTACGGCATTGGTTCTCAAAGTGGGGTCTGGGGATCCCCAGGGGTCCTTGAGGGAGTTCCAGGGGGTCACCAGCTAAATGATAGTTAATAAGAACCAAATGGACCCTTACCGGTATGAGTTAAATTAACATTGATTTTATAATATAAAATGGGGTCTCAAAGATAGAAATGCCATTACATGGGGGTCCGTAGCCTAATGCATGTCAAACTGGGGGTACTTGAAATTAAAATCACTGCTAGAGCCGTACAAATATTCTCTAATGGGGGTCCCTGGCATATCTTTTCAAATGGGGGTCCGTGGGCTAATAAGTGTAAATTTGGGGGTACTTTGGGGGTAGTTTGAGAACCACTGCATTACGGTAACGGTTTTGGACATGTAAGGCGTTCTGTGTAATAATAGTTTTCTGAGAAGCGTACACTTTCCTAAACAGTGGCTCTATGTCATTCTGCCAGTTGCACCGAGTCAAGAAACACCATAAGCAATTTCACACCTCCTGAAGCCACTCTTAAACATTTCTATTTTCAACAGCACACCCTAGAGAAATGGCACAGCAGACCTGTCGTCTAAAAAGAGCCCAATTTTCCCCAGCTCAGTGTAAATATTCATGCAGATTCGGTCAATAATAGATTGAACGACTCAATGACAGCTTTTGCATAGACGGAGGTGCACGGGGGTTATATGTAAATCACTGTTGTTGGGCAGAAACCATTTCCACATTTGGTTGACTTGAGTAAAAGGACTTGAGTAAAAGGTTCTTTAAGCACATTTTAATACCAATATTTTTGTACTTTTACTTGAGTAATTTTTTATAACAGGACTTTTACTTTTAACAGAGTATTTACTTACGCCAGCAGGGTGTGCAAGACAGAACTGCGTTCTGTGTTTCTGTCGCGTCCCGTGTCTGTGTATCAAATACTGTGTATCAAATACCCGTAGCCAATCAGGGACCAGCATTCCTGGTGACGTCACCATCAACAGCCAATGAGGGACCAGCATTCTTTTTGCAACAAATATTGCGTATCAAATACCCGTAGCCAATCAGGGTCCAGCATTCCCAGTGATGTCGCCATCAACAAGTGCAACCTGATATAACAGGGCGGATAAACTCAAGTAAAGTGCAAACAGGGCGACCTGATATAACAGGGCGAGGGCGCGCTGTGGGATTTTCACATAACGAATAACTGAGTAAGCATGTTTGGGGTCTCACAGCATATCTCCATATACAGTACATTGGTCTCCATATATGGGTACGAGGAGTCTCAATATATGGGTAACTGGTCCAACATACATCACTGGCCAGACGGCCAAGACATGGCGCGACCTCGCCCGCTTGTCGCCCTGAGGCGTGCGTCTTACTAGTACTTTTACAAAAAAAACATGTGAGTTCTTTTTCCACCACTGCAAACAAGCGATCCAAGTACAGAGACAAACTCAGGTCCAGTTTACCAAGTCTAGAGGGTTTTAAGTGGTTCAAACAGATTCAGGCACAGATGGTTACTGCTCCTCTGTCCTCCAGCTCAGCAGATGGGAGGTCTCGGCTCCACAACCCCACATTCATTCTCCACTCCTTCCCAGTTGTAAATCAAAGTTAGACACTGCCCCCCCCCCCCTCTCTCTCTCTCTCTCTCTCTCTCTCCCTCTCATTTGCAAACTCTCGCCTCTCTTATCAACCTCGACAGTACAGTCTGTAGCTGTGTAAATGATGGCAGAGCAAAGCGTGTGACATGCCTGGTGATGTTCTTTATGAGTTGCATTGTATTTTAACACTGTCCATTTTAACACTGTCCATTCCCCCCCTATATTCTCTCTTATGTAGGCCTATGCCACGGTTTCACTTGATATACTGACTCTAAACATATCACAGACAAACTCAAATCTGTCTGTTCCTCTCCTTGGCTCTTGGTTTTAGATCCAGTGGTGAAAAGTAACTACTCAAGTACTGTACCTAAGTACTTTCTTTTACTTCTACTCCACTACATCTCAGAAGCAAATATTGTACTTTTAGTCTTTTACTCCAATACGATTATTTGAAAACTATAGTTACTAGATGCTTTGAAGATTTTTGATTATTATTATAAACATACATCACTTCAGCCCTATACACTTTAGCTATTTGAAAATGGGACGCGTTGTGAGCTTGTACTTCTACTTTTGCAACTTTAAGTATATGTTGATGCCAATACTTTCATACTTTTACTCAAGTCAATCTTTAATACAATACTTTTACTTGTCACAGACAATTTTACACTTTACAATTTAGGAAACGCTCTTAATCCAGAGCCAGTTGTTGGGTGTAACGGTGTTATAACTAATAGCGTTACGTAGCACCATTAGGTTTGGTGTTAATGGAGTAACCTCACAAGTTAGTTTTGATATTTAGTAGTTTCCTTATAGTTACATTTTCCAAAACAATGGCGTTACTTAGTTACATTTAAGACCTATATTTCCCTGTTCTTTCTGTTGCCACAAAGGGAAAATAATCCACCTGACACATTTGTGCTGTTTCCTGAATGAATGCGCATGTCAAAGGAGACATGCACAGGTCCCACTCGCCTGTCGCCACTGACTGTTAAAAAAGGTGACCGACCAGAGTTGTGTTGCAGTCTGTGGTGGTTACGTAGTCAGTCTACAGTTTTATATAGGTTGCCACTTTTGGTGTAAAACCGGGCTGCATGGCCATCTATCTTATATTTACAAGTGGCTAGAGGCCACGCCCACTAAGCCTCCACAAAACGGACATGCTTGAGGCCAAGCCAGTTCATTGGCTCCCACACCCATCCCCCCAGGCTATGGGGCCTGCAGCAACATTCCAACACTCCCCCAGGCACAGGGAGGGGGATGTGCCAACAACTCCACTCATTTCCAACAACAACAGAAAGGCATCAACACCTATTTTTCGTCTCCACAATGGCATCCTCAAGCCCAGGTACAGCACAAAAAGGTAATAACAATAAATCAATTTACTCCAGTAAAAGCACAGGCGCTGCATGTGTGATGTACTCTGTTAGATTTCCTCACTCTGCTTGTAACTATACAGCAAAAAAAAAAATCTCAATTTTTTTTTTTTTTTTTTTTCCCTTTTTTTTTTTTTTTTTTTTTTTTCCTTTTTTTTTTTTTTTTTTTTTTAACTTTTTTTTTTTTTTTTTTTTTTTAACTAGATGTGAGCGGGCCGAAGGCCCGCAAACCTCTAGTTGGTGACAAAGGAGAAATTATCTGTGCTTGTGTCTTGTTCACATCTATACATACATTTAAGTACTGCAGCCAGCGGTTTTTGTTTGGTAGTAGTAGGCCTACCAACAGACCAAATGCAGCACTACAATTGGCTAGGACTGATCACGTGGCACACAGAGTTCCTAACCGGAAGTGCGTCCGGCGGTCAAATATGTCCGACCGGAAACGTGCACTGCGGCACAATAGTTCCGCCACAATAGTTCCCCCCCCAATTTTTTTTTTTTTTTCCTTTTTTTTCTTTCTTTTTTTAACTTTTTTTACCTTTTTTTTTTTTTTCCTTTTTTTTTTTTTTTTTTTTTTTTTTTTTTACTAGATGTGAGCGGGCCGAAGGCCCGCGAACCTCTAGTTAATTTACAGTCGCACATGGCAGGGCTTGAGAGACAGAGAGGTTGCCTTTTAGTAAGGCTGTGGAAGTCATGGTGAAGTCCAGCATAGCTCCACAACACTCCGGTAGGCTGTTTTATGTGTACCAAATGTCCTCGCTGGTGGGTTTTAATTGTCGGTAATGAAATAGTAAACTAATAAGTTACTTTTAACGAGTTACTTCAAAAAGTAACAATACCCAACACTGGTCTATATGGAGACTTGCATGGGCCTGGATGGGGACCCAAATAAGGCTCTGGATGGGGACCCAAATGCATTTGGGTCAGAATCAATGGGGGTAAATGTAGGGTCAAGGGTCAAGTAAATTTACCGCCATTGATTCTCACACAAATGCATTTGGGTCCCCATCCAGGGCCTTGTATTTGGGTCCCCATCCAGACCCATGCATTTGGGTTCCCATCCAGAATCAAAGGGGGTGAATTTACTATAATACATTTCTTGTCTTAGGAATGCGACAAATACAAAAAGATATTATTGAACTCAAGTCTCCATGTTGTGACTAATCAATAGGAAAAAAGGCATTTTGGGGGTGAACTACTCCTTTAATCCCCCCTTTTTTTAAATAAATCTAAACTAATTATGCCAAAAAAATACAAAGTAGTAGCGGTTAAATGTAAAATACAAATGTAAAAGGTAAATATACTAATCTCAAAATGGAATTCCAACATTGTGCCTGATGGATCTTTTGGGTCAGGCACGCTTGAAGGCGTTTTCCACAATCATAAGCAAATTCTCCCATGCAAAGTTCTTTCTTATCTTCTTTTTATTTTTTTATTATCAGAGACACATTTAATATACTGTACATGCACCCAAAGTACTAAAGCACCCGCACCGCAGCACCTCAACATTTGGGAGTTTGCTTTGCGATAATGAAAGTGGACAAACTCGCTCCCCGCCTTGAAATCTCAGCTGTCTCCAACTGTCTGCAGTCTCAGGGGCCTGACCTCGGAAATGTTAGTGCATTTCTCCTCTGATAGGATTATCTCCTCCATTATTGAGAGAGAACGGAGCCTCGCAACGCGGTGGGTGGCTCTCTTTCATGCATTTGTTCCTATCTATAATTGCTTCCTTTTCATGAGTTTCGCACGGCGAGATTCCGGCTAGCTGGTAAATGCTAAAGGTGTTGCTCCTTTTCCCACCGATAGGTTATCAGCGGAACAGAAGTGAAATGGGTTAGAATACCATGCAGCGATGGAAATATACAATTTCCATCTCTGGTAGCCTGCTTGTGGCGTTGTGTTGCACTCGCTTCTGTTAGCGATGTTCTCTTGCTGCGCTCTTCGTCACTCAAAGCACTCAAAAATCGCAAAAGCAAACTATCGCAAAGCAAACTCCCAAATGTTGAGGTGCTGCGGTGCGGGTGCTTTTTAGGTGCATGTACAGTATATTAAATGTGTCTCTGATAATAAAAAACATCTACTAGTTTCACTGGTCAAGGCCAATGTTTTGCCTATACCAGTAGTCCCCCATGCAAGTACACATTTTTATTATTCAGACATTTTAACTACTTAAATCCTATATACATCTCATATGACAATTAGCGAAATAAACATCTGATCTACTAGCTCACAACACAGCGCATCTCAACGTGTTGAGTTCCACCACCACTGCCCAAAACAGGAATACCAGTTTGAAAGTGGTTAAGCATTGTTCACCTGCAGCAAGTTGTACTTTGATGTGAACCTGTGGTAAACTTTGCGCGGCACACTCTTGGGTCACAACCCACCAGTTGGGATCCAATCCCGTGAACGAAACGTGCCCCACTAGGAAACGTGCTCAGTTAATTACTTGGTTAGATACGTATTGAATAATTTTGACTTGTGGGCATTGCTGATTCACGGAATGCCCCTTGAAATGCGAGCACAAGTTTAATGGAATGAGCCCTGAAGTAAAATGAGTACTTCAGCATTTTGATTGGAGAGTAGATAGTAAAGAGCATACATTTTTACAGCCAAATTCATTGTTCTCAGGCAGTGCTGGCAGATGCTCGGTTAAATGGATTAGAGTGGGAGATATTTGAAACCCCTCTCTGTTTTAATTAACCAATACCTCTGATAAATGTTTAAAACCCTGGCAATAATGACATTGCCACAGGACAGAGGTACCCAAGGGCAGATTAAAGCTGGGAGTTTTCAGAGGGGTTTAATATTACTTTTAAAACTACAGCACCGCTTGCTAAGATATCTGGGGGAACTTGGACAGTCTGAGGCTTCAGGTTTTTACAAAGACTTGAGCTATAGGGCTGGAACTCTTTGATGTAAATGCAAAAGCAACACAGAACAGCGTGCTATCCAACGTGGCTAGTGGCGGAAATTAGTCTTATTTCCCTATAGATGTTTTACCAATAAGAAAAAACACACATGAAATGTTTTAAATGTGCATTGCCGAGTCCCGTTTAAAAAAGTTCCCTTACTTTGTGACAGAAAAGTTATCTTGTATCGTTAGAGCATCTAAGCAGCACTTACAGTACTTTACAAACACATTAATTTCTGTTCACCAAGGCACATTACCGCTACTCAGAGCCAATTGGTGGTTCTTCGCAGAAAACATGGCTCTGAGAAAGACAATTTCCCTCTACAATCATCCTGTTCGTGTCCCAACATCTATATTCAAAGTTAATTCACTCGATTAGCCTTGTTTGAAGGGAGAAATGAGGCTTGCCGCGCCACGCTCCACCACCTGCCAACTGTCTCATCTCTTTACTGTACTAGCAACAGAGGAGAGCTGGGACCGCACACTTATCTTGGGCACCTGGATCGCTACAGGCTGTATGCTCACCAGGTTTGTAGCTTGCTGCCTGTTGGAACCCGTTAAGTGGCTGCTTGGCGTGCTTAAGAAAAAAAAAAAAAAAAAAACATCTGCTCCAATTCAAAACCATCTACAGTACATGAGAGCTGCAGGTGATATTGGTTATTATTGTGATGTTCAGACAGACAGACAGCCAGCCAGCCAGCCAGCCAGCCAGCCAGCCAACCAACCAACCAACCAACCAACCTACCTACCTTGCATAGCCAGACAGCAGGCTTACTCATCTGCAAAGAGAAAAGCCTGGTCATGACATAAGGCAGAGAGCCTAGAAAGGTGGGACTTCGGTTGTGTGAATTTCCCCAGAAGTTGTCTTTTTTCAGTGCGGGGTTCCTGCAAACGTAGGCCTATTCCCTGCTGAAACAAAACTGTTCTACTTCTCCCACTCCTTCGGTTGCACACAAAACATGGATTCTGACAAAGTTACACCTATTAAGACCGAGTTAAGAGCTACAATCTATTTTTGTTTGTTTCGCTGGAGGATGTAAACAAACCTGCACCGTATGACGTAATTCCCTTAAACACAGCACTTGCGTGCCCAGCGTGGTAGGTAGCTTGGTAGGTACAGTAGGTATAGGTAAGTAGGTACAGTAGGTAGGTAGGTAGGTAGGTCATGTATGTAGGTGAATGGATGGATGGATGGATGTACAATAGTGATCTTTATTATTCAGTACACTTCACTGTTGTTCCTATGCTTGTATCTAGCAATCTGCACGAGGCCACATACCATTTCCCCAGAAGAAATTAATGTGAGGGAGGCGTGCCCTTAATCTATCGGAGAAATTAAACTGTGTTTATTTTGGCTTAGAGTCTAACAGAACAATTCTCCTCTGCCACTCATTAGCATTGGCAATTTCCTTTGTGCAGATGAGGAAAGTACAGCCTGATTGAATTCCAAATTAAAAATTAAAAGGCTGAGCAAAATGAACGGGGCAGACTGCTTGCACTGACAGGCCGGAGTGTCAAGTATCTATACTGCTATGTAGAAATACTCTGTTACAAGTAAAAGTCAGTAATTCAAGATTTACTTGAGTAAAAGTGCCAAAAGTTAAAGTACTCATGAAGCAGAATGTCCCTTTTCAAGTCTTCAAATGTATTAAAAATCTGTTGAAAATAGTAGATCTACAAACTCACAATGCGCAGCGGTGCGAAGTAACGTAGATCGGTTATTTTCAAATGTACGTATGTGTACATTTGAGTGTGTATGTGTGTCAAATGTACAGTATATAGGGCTGAAGTGGTTAATTTACGGTATGTCTTGTAATAATAATCAAAATCTACACAGTAACTAATAACTAACGTTTTCAAATAAATAAATGTAGTTGTGTAAAAGTAGAGTATTTGGATCAGAGATGTAGTGGAGTAGTAAAGGTATTAGAAATTGGAAATACTCAAGTAATACAGTGAAAAAAGGTAGTCGATGAAGATTTTTCATCATAGTTTTAGTAGACAAAATCAAAATGAACATCCCTTGGATGTTGGTACAACATCCAATCAGCAACAACGTTGCCTGCTTCACAACTAAGTGACATTCGGAAATACGAGTCAACTGAATCATGGCCAGACTGAGAAGCGAAGTGACAAAACAAATCCACAGAACGTTGCGTAGCAGTGAAGCTTTAATGCCACAGTGTATTTTCCATCATTTCACTGAGCTGTGCTTAACTCTAGATGAAATAACTGTCCCGCAGATGCTATTACCCCTAAGACAACTCATTAACACTGAAATAAATTAATTTGTGCAGAACTGCCTCAGAGTATTAAGATGTGAGTGGTGGTGATGATCATGGTGATGATGATGATGATGATTATGGGCCAAATAAATCACCTGTGTTTTCCCGTCGAGTCTAATGTTTGTTTCACCTGTGGTGGTTTCTCACATAATTGACTTGAAGTAACGTACGTAAAAGTAACAATACGACAATGTAGAAATACTCTGCTACAAGTAAACGTCCTGCAATCAAAATGTGACTTGAGTAATAGAACAAACGTATTGGCATCAAATATAGAGTACAAACGTAAAAGTTTACCAAAAAAAAGAAGTAAGCAGCTCTATAAGCTAACAATGTGTCATGATTCGGCACATTGTACACTTGTAAAGTTGCTGTTTTCAAACAGACAAAGCATAGAGTATTATTTTGTAATAATAATCCAGCTATCTAAAAGTAAATTGTAACTAAAGTTTTCAAATAATCGTTGTAGAATACAAGTATTGAATCATGGACATGGTCAAGTAAAGTACCTCAAAACTGTACCACAACTGTGATACACATCCTGAAGAAAACCCACACAATCTTTCTGATAAATACGGTGCTGGCCAATCTCCGCTCTCCAAGACAGAGTGTTAACTGGAAGAAGGAATCAGTCTTCAGCCCGTGGCGAGGACCAACATAAATTCAGCAGCCAATCTATTCCCTTATCACACTGACACATGAGAGAGACCCCAATCAGTTTGGGGAAATAGTGAGACATTTGTCAGTTTAAGTACAGGGGAGATCGGCATTCTGAATGTATTAATTTAGAGGAAGGCAAGCGCCACATGATAACATCATCAGGTTTCCAATCTGAATGTTACAAGAAAAACAGGTTGATCTTAGCTTAACTTAGGTTAACTTAGTTCATCTTGTACTTGAAAATGTATTTTTTTTTCCAATATTTCCCTTTTCTTTTTCCAGCTGTTATACCAATTCCCAATCTGCACCTGTACAACTATTGTCTATAGTGCCTAAAAGACAAATAAATGCATTTTTTTGTGTTCCAAAAACAATTAAATCATGAATTGCAATTATTTGCATGACAACTAAAATGACATCATCTTGACAGCCCTAGACAGATCACTGTATGCGATCCATTTCACAAACCCAGTGCTGCTACCGGCTTTATATTGTCACTGTCATGTCGGGCAGAAACCTCATATCTCCAAGTCTCAAGCTGTGTACGTTTCAGCTTCACCATACAAGACTGTCGCACAAAACTAGTGAAAATAGCAGATCTAAAGCACACAGCGCCTCGCGGTGTGCTTGTAGTCTATTCACTATTTTAAATTGTTTTTGAAATGATAAATACAAAACGAAAGGTTTTGGACATACAAGGTTTCCACCCAACAACAACGATATGACCTAAGTGTTTAAGTGGGGGCAGCAGCAGTGGCTCTGGAGCTAGAGCAGCCGTTTGGGAAAACTGAAGGTTCCCGGTTTGAAACCCCAGGGTTAGCGTCAAAGTGTCCATGAGCAAAACACTCAACCTCCAACAGCCTGGGATCAGTACCATTTTCAGATTTCTGATCCAGTCATGTTGTAGTCATCAGGCTACAGGTTTGCCAGAATCACCAAACCGGAAACAGAATCCAAATGTTTTAAAATTGGTTTAAATTGGTATAATCGTTTTGTTTCTATTTGGTATAATAATCGTTTGGTATGTTCATCTATTATTCTAACTCGTACCGCGACTAGCAAAATTAAACTTGATTCGCATTATTACGAAAAATAGCGTTATGTCATGTTGCAGTTTGTTTTAGTCCGAATTTCTTTCCGGTCTTCTTTCCGGTTTAGGCCACACCTAGACTAGTCGAACCTAACGCGGACATTCTATGCGGCCCGGCAAATCTCACCGGGTCCTCCGTAGAGATGGGACGTTCGCGAACGAATCGAGTCTTTAGAACGGCTCTCTGAAATGAGCGATAGGATCCGGTTCACAGTATAGGGAGCCATTCCTTTCTAATGAACACTTGTGGAAACATTAACATTCTTTACTTGCAATGTAGATGTAAATAAACTAAAGTAACTAAATGACTAAAATGAGACTGTCTTTTGAACGGCTCTTTGAAAGGATCGGATCCCAGAGAACTGTCTCACTTCAAAGAGCCATAAATCCCATCTCTAGTCCTCCGGTGTCTGGGTGACACACTGGCTTCACTGCTGGCTGCTGTCCGCTTTGAGTAAATGAGGAAGTGATCCGCGGTGGAAAATGAGTGATAAATCATAGCAATTTTATCATTATAATAGATAAGCCTAAACAAACCAGCTCACAGTTATAGGGGGGCTTGCCCAGGCTTTATTTTTCTTCCGATCGCCAAAATAAGCCTGGGTTTCCGAGGCGACACCTAGACTGGATCACAAGGGCCAGTTTAGAACAAATACCAGGCTTTCCTCTGAGGTGTAAAGTCTGCATGTTATACTCGAGGTTAGCTCCTGATGAGCCAGGTAGCCCAGGTTGGATGTCTTGCATGGTTTCCTCTACCATCTGTGTGAATGGGGTGAACGTAATGCCCATTGTAAAGCCCCTATATAAATCTGCTGCTCTCGAAGCTGTTAATTACTCTGACCCTTTCTGTGAAGTTGTGACTGACATCTTATTACGGTATGCAGGACAGCAGCGGTGGAAAGTAATTAAGTAGCCTACATTATAGTACATTACTATTTTACTCAAGTATAATTTTGATGTACTTTTACTTCACTTGGGTACCGGTATTTCCATTTAGCGCCACCATGAGGCCGATTCTTGCAAAACACATTTTTTGACACTGCTCCTACAAATTTTGCCCTAAAATCACGCAAATCTGTAGACACTTGCTCTACACTCATGTCATCAACATGGACCTGTCCCATTTAGCGCCACCTTCATGCCGATTAAAAAAAAAACATTTTTGGACGCTGCTCCTACAGATTTTGCCCTAAAATCACGCAAATCGGTACACAGTATGTCTACACTCATATCATCAACATGGATCTGTCCCATATAGCGCCACCATCAGGCCAATTTTTTCAAACACATTTTTGGACACTGCTCCTACACATTTTGCCCTAAAATCACGCTGCGACCTGACGGTCGCTTATCTCCCGATTAGGGAGTCTTACTTAAATATGAGGCAAATGGTCATCAAAACAACCTTTTTGTTAATTTGCACATATAAAGTTCAGAGAGAGAGAGAGAGAGAGAGAGAGTGTAGTCTGGCTGATTTTTTATTTATTTATTATTAACAGCGTTTAGCTTGACTTCTGATAGCTACGGTTCATTTAATAGCAGATAATTGCTTTTGATATACTCTAGGCTACGGAAGTAGCGAGGTTATATCATATCAGATACTTTAAGACTTATTTTTACCCATGTACTATTGTAATGGTTGACTTTCACTTTTACCAGAGATATTTTATAATAGTGCACATAAAGTGTGTGCGTTTGTGCGACGTGTGTGCGACGTGCGTGCGTGCATTGAGGGATAATTCATGTGAGCTGTGTGTGTCCATGCTATGTGAGGTAATGCTAGTTTCCACGAAGCTAATTGCACAAAGCTAATTATAGTGAGAGTTGATAGAGAGGTCAAACACAGCGTTCACCGCACAACGAGCATCTCGCTTTAAGCCTTAATTGTGCCTCAAAAAGACAATAGTGGTGGAAAAAGATTACAATCTAGCTGTTAAAGGGACCCTGTCAGGCATTTGATGTTCATTTGATGTCTGTTAATTGCTTAAATGGTTATTGGTAGGTCTGGGCGATGAACTGAAAACGTCATTTAAAACCTCTAAACAAATTGATCTTGCTCATGGTTAGACTCTGGATAATCAAATTATCGAGAACTTATGAATTATGTATTATTATACTTCATTGTACAATGTGTGACTTTCACTCAAGTAAAACATTGGGGTTTAATAACATTGAGAACATACAGGCAGACAGTGAATGATTTATGATTGTGTGCAACATAAAATGTTTAAAGACGGGGTGCGTGATATCCCCCCCCACACACACACACACACACACACACACACACACGACATAAGCATCAGGTATTATGATTATACTTGGAGGATCTTTCTTTTATTTCTTTTATTTTTTCAAAAAAGTCACAAAGTGTCAAGATTATGTTTTCATAATGATAATAATTTCACCTGCTCATTAAGTAGGCTATGCCCGGTTGTCAGGTGGGTGGTGACCCAGCTGAAGTTAGCCACACCCACAGCTGCGGTTGAATGGTAAAAAGGGGGATGATATTATGATGTCATTATATCGGTGTATTGCAACTGGGCCCTTTGACTCAGAGGCTTTCAACTTTCAGGAAGAAACCAAAGAAAAAAAAACAGGGAAGACAATAACCACACCTGGGGGTCTATTAGAGTAATGTTAACTCCATAGACACATACAAAACAGAAAAAGTACAAAACTATGGCACCACATCTTTAAAATGTTACACTACCTCCAAACATGTAACGCTGTGTTCAAACCTGGATGGTTCGACCGGCGCAATTACATACAAAGTGAATGCAAATACGAGACGGCGCGTGACCGGGCGCGTAGCAAACGATCCGAACGGAGCGGCGCGAAAGGCACAACTGTCGCCTCGGTATCTTCGCCCAGTAGGAAAAAATTCCCCCGACAGCGTCCTAACAGCTAATCAGTTGTCCGGAGATAAGGTTTAGCTACTCACCTAATGCACCTGGTGAGTAGCTAATCTGCAGATGCTGGTGAGTAGCTAACCTGCCGACACTGGTGAGTAGCTAACCTGCCGAAGCTGGTGAGTATAGCTAACCTGCCAACGCTGGTGAGTAGCTAACCTGCCGAAGCTGGTGAGTAGCTAACCTGCCAACGCTGGTGAGTAGCTAACCTGCCGACGCTGGTAAGTAGCTAACCTGCCGATGCTGGTGAGTAGCTAACCTGCCAACGCTGGTGAGTAGCTAACCTGCCAACGCTGGTGAGTAGCTAAGCTGCCGACGGTCATCCTACTCGGAACAAAGGGCCTGTGGAACAATGAGTCATTCCCGACCAGCGCGACCAAAGTGAAGCGATAGAAGCTACTAGAAAACAAGAAATAGCTTCAGGTTTGAACGCAGCACAAGGCCTCACACCTCCCCCATGTGAGGCCAAGCTGGGAAACACTACTACAGGCGTCCATGCATTTTGCTTCCTTTCCTTGTGCCTTAGATTAGATAAAAGGGTGGATGCTGGAGGAGCAAACACGCTTTCTCTCTCCCTATAGTGCTCTCTCTTTACTCACTACTCTCTCTCCTCTTTCCTGGCACCATCTCCTTTTTTTCTGTTTCTCTCTATTTGATGGCTGTACCACCCTCTCCATTGCTGACTCTCCTTTTATCTTACCAATCTCTTTCTCTTTGTGACACGCCCACTCCCTCTTTTCTCTCCATGTCTGTCAATACTGTCACTCTGCCTCTCGCTCTGTTTTGTCTCGCTTGCTGCAATCCATCGCTTTATGTACTTACTTTTCATGCTGGAGATCTTTCCACGGTTCCACACATTAAATTCCCTGCCCAAGAGGAATGCCATACCTTTTAAACGTACTATCTAGTACTCTCTACTGAGCTGATGCCCCTTGGGAGCGATGCCTGTTGGAAACGATGCCCTTTGGGAACTATGCGTTATCCAGTTATGTAATAACCGTTGTACCCGTTGTGAAAGTACATATTGTACCCATCTGGTTGAGAATCACTGAACGGTAAAACGTAACCCAGAGAGTGTACACATTTAGTTTCCGGTGGGTCCCCGCCCCGGACCTGCCATTGAGAACCAGTGGGTTTTTTTAAGCGGTGAAAACCGCTTCCAATGAGTGGCTTTGTGTGTCCCACGCCCATATATGGTAATTTCAGTCCAGAATGAACAGGCTTTTTCGAAAACAGAATGTATGTCACCTCATGTCCATATATGGTCATTTCAGTCCAGAATGAACAGGTTTTATATGTCCTGTACGTCCAGAATATGTGTGTAGTGTCCCTCCCGGTCTGATGATTGGATACTTTGAGGATTGGTCAAGCTTCACATGATAATTCGGCCCTCCAGATAAAATCATTCATTCATTCAGAATATTAAAATGTATAAAGAATGTATAGATCACAGAGTTCATAACTCTAGAACACATAGAATAAAAGTTCACCGCTTCACTTCGAACCGAGGTTTGATTTTTATTATACTCTGCTAGTGTAGGAGTCCCACTGCATGGCAGGTGTAACCGTGGCTTGATGGATGCTGCTGTTGGATTCAAAGCGCCTCCCAGCTTGTTTTTTTTTTTTTTTTTTTTTTTTTTACTAAAGGTGGCTGCAGTTTAAATGGCTTCCTGCCATGCTCCACCTATTGAGCTGCATGGGGGATGACTTCCCCGACCTCTACCAGTGCCACTGCCATGCTGCTACAAAGGGAACGGAAAACCTTGAAGCCCAATTTACACACAGTGGTGGCATGAAACTATATAGGCAGTGGTGGAAAAAGTACTCAGATGTTTTACTTTACTAAAAGTATCAATACTGCAATATATAAATACTCTGTTAGGGCACGGTCACACCAAAGTGGTACTTGCCAGCTGATAAGCGGATTCTGCCAAAACATTTCAAAGGGAATGGAGCGGATTTTTTGAGAAATCTGCCGTTTGCTGATTTCCGCAAAATCCACAAAATGGACTTAAAGTCCTCTTTACTCCACACAGCTTTAGTTATTTGCTACTTTGTAGATTTGATTGTTAAAACAAAACTTCCATTATTTAGCACTTTATACTCCAGCCATTTTAAAATCGTTGTTCTACGATAGATCCATTAGTTTTGGAAGTTTGACAAATTTGGTGTGTGTAAAAGTAATTTTATTTTGGTACTGCAAGTAGGCATATACTTTTGTACTAAGGCTGCAGCCACACCAAAGTACCTATGAGATTGGATTCCCCATTCCGCCAATGTGTTTCAATGAGAATGGAGCGTGTTTTGCAAAAATCCTCTACTGGCATGAAACCACTCCATTCTCATTGAAATGCCTTGGCGGAATGGGGATTCCACTCTCATAGGTACATTACTCGTGTGGGTGCAGCCTAAATGTTGTGCCAGGTTCCACCCTTTGAATTAGACAGGGAAAGGAAACTAATGTGGGCAGCAGAGCCATGGAGCTACGGTGCACAGGGAATCTAAGCTACAAACAGTGCCCTTGTTAAAGGGTAAATCCACACTGAATCACACTGCTGCTGCCGCTGCTGCACTGCTCTCTATTTGCTGGTTTTACATAATAGACAATACTGCAGTAGTAACTAAGTAGGCTACAAGTACTCAAGTACTGTACTACAGTTTTGAGGTACTTTTACTTTACTGGAGTATTTCCAATTTTCAATTATTTTCTTCTATTATCCTACATCTGAGAGCAATATATTGTTTTTTGTTTTTGTTTTTTTAACTCCACTACAATTTATGAAAACCTTAGTTACTAGTTACTTTGTAGATTTTGATTATTAATATTACAAAACATACATTAACCACTATATACGTTTTCGCTGACCTGTTCTGTCATCACCTCATCCCAGCTCAGCAAAAGTATACATGAATAGACTATTATAGGGTTATATAGAGGAGATAAGAGTATTCTGCTTGCCTCTGAGCTCAAGGGGTAATGGCCACCCTGTATATAGTGCTTGGCTGTGTGCTTGTGACATCAGAGACCATCGGACTGATATCAGCACTAGATGTCCTCGCCGGCTCCATATATGGAGGTTTATTAGGTCAGACCTGGATAAGTTAGTAAGATGTGTCGGGTAGCTCCATATACAGTATGGAGTACCAATATTCAGTGGGTATGGCTATACCTATCAACTACCCCAAACCGAGTCACACTTGCAAATTAATTCTGTCTTCATCCCTTTTATGCCCATATGGAGATCCCTGATGTCGTCAATATTAATCCCATATCTGGGAATGCCCATATATGGACATATTGTGTCAATCTCATGTGGTCTATGACATCAAACATCTATGTCAGTGTCAGACGTCGGTCATCTCCAACTTAAACAACCAACCAGGTCAAAAGTTTTGGTCAAAGTTGATCCCATGCCAAAGAGCCAGCGCTCGCCCAGCAGTCTGTAAGCGCCCATGTGCGTGACCTCGCCCTTAGGGCGTCTTACTCGTAACATATATTATGATGTCATGTGAAGCATGACAACATATCAGTGGTGCTCAAACGTTTCCATGTCAATGACCCCCGAAATTGTATGTATTTGGCCGTGAACCTTCATCTCAGAATGTATTGGTCCATGGACCCCCAGAAGCAAAGATTTGAGTTACAAATGTTCGCTTTAAAAATATATATATGCGGATTGAGATATACAAGCTCATTGCGTCAGACGAAGTGACATGCTTTTATATCCGATTCTACAAAATGTTTTCTAAATGTCAAGGACTCCCAAAATTCAATCTATTTGGCCGCTGTCCCGAATCTCAATATATGTTGTTTCAGGGACCCCGAGAAGCAAAGATTTGCACTAACAGTGTTCACTTTAAAATATATATACAGTATTTGCACAAAATGTTCACTATTTCTCAATAGCCAAAGTTGGTTGAAGCGGTTAAAATAGGATTATTTCCCGGTCTTAATGGGCTAGGATGAAGGATCTCTATCTCCACAATGTGGCTATTGGTTGTATGGTAGTGAGTGGTGCACCTGCTACTCTGACAACAAGTGCAAAGGGATCGCATGAACCGGGTAGGACATGCATATCTCGACTTGCATCGGCCATGCAGAGTTTGTTATAGTTAATGTGGTTGCTATAGGCAACACGCTATTGTTCTCGGTCCGAGAATCTTGCCTGCAAAGTGGACCAGCTTTTTGTCAACTTTTGCACAAATGTAAAAGTGAAGCTTTTGGTCATGCTTCACACACTATTGTCACTGAAAGACATTTGTAGAGTCAGCCTCAGGTCTGACTCTACAAACTGTTGGCCTCAGGTCTTACATGCATACATTGGTCATAAATGTGAGACCCACCGACACACAGACAGATAGTTGTGGACTAGCCTTGTGGAGCTGTTTAGTGGCCTTGTAGAATCCACTGGAAACTGAATTCCGTCTTACTTCTGTAAACGAAATGCGTGCGTGCGTGCGTGCGTGCGTGCGTGCGTGCGTGCGTGCGTGCGTGCGTGTGTGCGTGTGCGTGTGCGTGAGTGTGTGTGTTTTATTATACTCCCATAAAATCTTTTTTGATGACATAATCGGCAATCTAATTACCATTTTAAATTTACTAGAGGTTTGCCCTGCTTTCCCCCTTTTATAGTAAGCTATTATGATGTCACGTGAAACTTGACCAATCACGGAGACTGGCCCATTTATAGTCTGGTTGGACAAAATATCATGTGAAGCTCACCAATCCTCAAGCGTCCGTTTATGCCCATCTGATTGGCTCCGGGCATAGATGGACCCTTTCTCTTATATATGTGATGGTGAAGTCACCAAGAATGCTGGTCCCTCATTGGCTGTTGATGGTGATGATGACATCATCACCCAGTTAGTGATGTCACTCTGTTTTTCAAAGGGTTTTCCCATTGGATGACATCACTGTTTTTCCAAGGGTTTTCCCATTGGATGAGGTATGCGCTGACTCACAGACAGACGGACGGACGGACGGACGGACGGACGGACGGACGGACGGACGGACGGACGGACGGACGGACGGACGGACGGAGATTTGCCTATTTTATCGTTAGACTATAATAACTAGACTGCACTCTATCGAGGTGCCAACTTGCTCCCTGTGCACTCGTGGCCATATATGGCTTACTTGAGTGCCAGCAGAGCGCGCATGCATACTACTTTTGGTGCTGTTCGTATGTATGTGGGTGGGCATGTTGGCACCTCGACAGAGTGCCTTGTTATTTGCCTTGTTATTTACATCAGGTCGCACGTCTATAAAGTTTTGGTATAACATACTGGTCTCGCCTTTCAGCGAGCCCACATGTTGTTATTTATATCAGTTGGCACTTGTTGGTGGTGATATCACCAAGAACACTGCTCCTCATTGGCTAAGGCCCCTGCCTTTGCACTGTCGGAATTCTTTTTGAGGAGAATAACCGTGGTCTATAAAGTTTTGGTATAACATACTGCCCACAATAATATAAATGTTATGATAGTGACCTTGTGGAATCCACTGGGGACTGAATTCACTAATAATATAACAGGTATGATGTTATGGTATATATTATAGAATCTCCTGAATTCTGACGTTCATCATTTTGATGACGTAATCGGCTGTCTATCTATTGACCAGCTTTGCAAGCTGGTAAAAAAGATGTATCTGGCTGCACAGGTATTTATTCCAGACAGATGTCTGTGGATGGTAAATACAGCAAGAAAAACTTCCTCATATCGCATACTCTATGTCGTCTCTGTCAGTGGAAACCTCATACTGTATGACCAAAACTGTTATTCCAAAATAACACTTTGTGATGCGTTTCGAGTTTTCAGATCTACAATTTTTTTATACGTGTGGGATGCTGTAGTATGATCAAGTAGGGAATTCATTTACGAAGAAATGCAAAAAGTTTAAATATGGAGATAAAAGGTTTCTACTCAACAGCAGCGATATCCGTTCTAGTGAAGGAAAAAATCACACCCAATGTGAAGTGAGCGGTGGTCGTGCTTGCATAATGTCTTCAGACTAGGATTTAAGTCTAGGATGTACAGGCTATGCTACACACACACACAATGCTATGGCAAAATGCTGAGGAAAAAGTGGCTACAGACACGCACCCAGCCACTCCGCTCAAAAAACAACCCAGGAATTCACTGAAGACTCATCTAAAAAGGGGTTGGTCATCTCTTCCAGTGCCCAGTTGGCTTTGTGAGGTTTACGAGAGTGAAATGAGGAGTTGTTATCTGTTGACATGATGCAATCAATATCTTATGATACAGAGTCGGGAGGAAATAATGTGAGAAATGTATTTTGACTTGCAGAGAAGCTCCACTTGGTTTTGGGGAGAGAAGTTGCAAATGAAGAATCAAGAAAAATAACAGCTGGCCTGCCAGTAGTTTGTGGGCTAGTACCATTCATATGAGCTAGGCCAGTGGTTCTCATTCTCAAAGTGGGGTCCGCTGACCTACGGGGGTCCTTGAGGGGGTCTCCAAAAAGGCTGCTAATGGGGCTGGTGCAGGGTGGTGCAGGAAGATTGAGGGCAGAGCGGAAACATGCAGCCAATTCAGCCGATCGCCAAAGCCCGTGTTTGGTGGCGTTTGAGGACGGAGCGGACGTCGGCGGAGAACCTTAGTGCGTCTAGAGTCGGCAGCAAGTTGAGAAGCGCCGTGTCGCCAGGCTCGCCGACCCAGGATTTGATGGGTATTGCGTTGTCCGGCTGACTGCGATACGCTCTAGGTGAATTGTCCAGGATAATGATGCTGGAGAGGTCATCGTGTACTATGGACAGATCTTTGGTATAACTACCTCGGTCCAGCGTGCAATGCTGCCTGTAATACCTGCGTCTCAGAATGTTCCTGTTGTTGTCGAGCCAGTCTGCGACCGATGATCCGTAGGCCTCCAAACTGGCCGTGAACACGACCAGCTCGTACCAGCGGCTCACCACTTCTAAAAAGAAGTCGACGTGCGGCCTCTTGTTCACAAAGAATCTCACTGGGTGCTTGTCAAACTGGAGGACGAAATCCGGCGGCGGGCTCCCTTTGGGTTTGGCGATGCCGTCGGGGTAGGAGTGGATCAGAGTTTCGTCCAGGTCCAAAACGAGGATCTTCCTCTTCGCGGCGCCGAGTCTGCCTCTGGACGTGGGCGACGGAGGCGAAGTGTGGTGTGTCGCAATTCGCAGATGCTTCTTGAGTATGTACAAGATGAATCCCCATATCGTGGATGTTACGCTGAGGAACGTGCAGGCCTTCAGCATGACCCCCGCAGGAGCGAGTCTTCAGTTACAAGCAACGTGCTAGCTTGCGTGATATGCGTACTCGGTCCCTCTTCAGCAATTCGAAGGAGGAGGCCAGGCGAACATCTGCATGGCTCGCTGCTCTGTGCACTTGTGGCCCAGTGATCTCTCATGTTGAGCTTCTTACCACATCCCAATCAGTGATGTCACGGCTCTGATCACACCCAATCAGAGCCTTAGATAGAGAGTTATGACACTTACGTTGACTCCCATAGTAAGCGTGGAAAGCCTATTTACTCTATGGTGGGAAGCTTACGCATGCGCACGCATGGAGCCTGTTCTCATTCCTAGCTAGCCTCTGCTGCTCTTCAGCCCGTCCGCCCCCATTATAACCGAGGCATTTTCACTCGCTGGTAAGTAGACTAAATCACGTCTTTTTCACCCTTTTAATAATGTTATCTACCTTGGAGAGGCCCGTGAATGCGTTAACATGGTGAAAAATATGTGATTTAGTCTACCAGCGAGTGAAAATACCTCGGCTAGAATGGGGGCGGACGGGGGCAGGAGAGGAGCAGAAGCTCGCTAGGAATGAGAACGGCTCCATGAGACGGCACTTCCGGTCTGTGGCGAGTTCAAAGCGTGCCGCCACTCTCCCTAGAACACACTGGAATTGTGCTGCTGACAGCTGATGGAGAACCCCTTTTTGTGACATCACTGATTGGGTAGGGTCAGAGCTGTGACATCACTGGAGAACATTCTTTTGGTTTGGGCCCAAAATATGAAGCAAAATTGGTTTACCAATGGGCTCATAATCGGATCGGGTCGAGGCCGGGCACTGCACTACCTGCTGCGGCGTGGAACGCGCATGCCGAATTTGAAATAGGGAATGAATGCCCCACCCTTTAATGCAAACCCCATTATACCTGTTGTCATAAGAGCCGTTTTGACCATAATGTTTGCCTGTGTCCTTTTATGCCCATATAGGAACATCAGAATACGTAACCATGGCATTTTTTGTTGACTCATGTGGCGTACGTGATCTCAGAGCCTTTTATGATGTGATGTCACAATGAGTCAGCGCTTGCGCCGATTTCCTCCGGAACAGCCTGATGTCAACAATCAGCCCCGGAGTCAGCGCTTGCGCCGATTTCCTCCGGAACAGCCTGATGTCAACAATCAGCCCCGCATAAGGAGATTCCGAACGTTTCGCGCCGGTTCGGGAGAACCGCGCGTCGGGTCGGGTCGAGGCCCGGCACTGCACTCCGTGCCGCGGCGGGGAACGCGCGTGCCGAATCTGAAGCCGGTGGGACGAACGGTTCTCGAGATACGCGGATTACAAACAGACAGAGACTTCTCGCATTTATAGATAGATAGATAATGTCAAATGCTGTGGCTATAGAATTATGTCAGTGCGTCTCTGAATGAATGAACAAATATGCATGACATGCAATGATGAATACATGAATGTGTACAACATTGACTATGAGAATTAATATTCTTTTTCGGAGTGTGTAAAAAAAGGACCCTGACTCTGAGAGTGTAGCAAATGAACACTCAGGATTTGACTGTGTACCTTTTTTCCAGGCGGACAGAGCAGATAGAAAGAAACACTGGTCTAGAATTTACCATATTCATACGGCGGCCATCTTGCCATTAAGTTAATGAAATGCCACCCCAGTTGCCCCGGTTTCAATGCAAATTTCAAACATGGCCGCCAAGTGAATATCGTCAATGGGCAAGGTTCTGGGCCTCTTCTGTTGGGAGGTCGTGGATGTTCATTGCTTATCTGTCCAAGAGCTACTGAAGCAGAACCCAGGCCCACAAATGTCTGTGTTCCATGACACTTATTGATCAGAAAAAGCAGACTGGTGTGGTGTGCTTACGAGACACATACTGTACACCCATGTGTCCCTTGCTGGCCTTCTGCTAACCTGTTTCGTCTCTGTCTTTCGCAGAGAGAGAGAGAATCTCTGCTGTCGGGCCAAAAACATCTAACTCCAGAATGTTCATTTTTCAGTAAATGAAAAGACATCCAGCTCAAGTGGAATTAGGAGGCTTTTGGCCAAAGCGCTTGTTACTATACTATTCATTGGTTCAATATTAGTTTAACCACACAGTTGTAAAGGGTGTTCAATAGCGTGCGTGTGTGTGAGTGTGAGTGTGTGTGTGTGTGTGTGTGTGTGTGTGTGTGTGTGTGTGTGTGTGTGTGTGTGTGAGTGTGTGTGTGTATTGAGAGAGAGAGAGAGAGAGAGAGAGAGAGAGAGAAAGAGAAGGTGACAGACCGCCCACACACATTTATTAAATAAATAAATAAAATGGTGAGCTGTTGCATATCTCTCCGGTACCATTAAACCAGCGATCGATTTGGCATTATTTATGCTGTGGAAGTTAAAATCATTCAGAGACGGTACCTATTAAAATGATGGACAACACCCAGCCCATTCCCCACACCTTCACTAAACAACAGCTCCCATCACCTGTGGCAATCACTGCACTTTCATTAAGGCCTGTTTCATTTTTGTGCTTAAACTGTTTTAATTACCTGGGAGTTAATTAATGCAGTGGGGTGGAGCGGAGGACCTGTAGCTGTGGGCAAGTTTAGGCACTTTTTCTGACAGTTTACCAATAGGGCTTGCATCGGGTGTGGTGGGGGTGGGGAGGTTAGCTTAAGGTGGACAAACGGAACGTTGCAAGTGGGTGGTTGGGGAAATGCTCTGTTCCAATGTATATGTTCCAACAGTGGTGGAAAAAGTACTCACATTTTCTACTTTAGTAAAAGTATCAATACTGCATTGCAGAAATACTCTGTAAGGGTGCCCTCACACCAAAGTACCTATGAGAGTGGAATCCGCGTTCCGCCAATGCATTTCAATGAGAGTGAAGCGGTTTCATGCCAGCAGAGGATTTCTGCAAAAAACGCTCCCTTATCATTGAAATGCATTGGCGGAACAGGGATTCCACTCTCATAGGTATTTTGGTGTGTGGGCACCCTTACAAGTAGAAGTCCAGAATTCAAAATTTACCTGAGTTAAGTACAAAAGTATTGGCATCAAAATGTACTTAAAGTATTAAAAGTATGTACAAAATGTTTGAAAGTAGCAGTTATCAGATCTACAACCTCACAACGCTCATCGGTTGTGAGCTTGTAGATCGGCTATTTTCAGATAGCCAAGGTATAAAATAGGGCTAAAGTGGTTTATGTATGTTTTATAATATAACTTATATCTGCAAAGTAACTAGTAGCTCAAGTTTTTAAATACGTGTAGTAGAGTAAAAGTACAGTATTTAGATCCCAGATGTAGTGAAGTAGAAGTAAAAGTATTGGAAAGAATCGTAGCTACATTCGGGCAAGCGCCGCCCTCCCTGTGTTCTCATTGGCTGAATGCAAGGCCGAGGAAACATGGACACCTTTTCCAACAAATGGGATGGAGGCGTGCCGTCTCAAGCGACCTTGAGCCATGTGAGACACTGGCGAGCGAGCAGCAGCGAGTCGCCGCGTCGAGCGCTGCGAAGGTCGCTTGAGCCGACTCGGCGCCGTTAGAAGTTGTAAACCAGGGGGCCAGAATAGTAAATAATGTTTGGGGGTGAACTGTCACTCAAAGTGCCTCCGGCCAATCACAGCGCGTCTTTTCCGGGACTTGCCTGAACGTCGCTATCATTCACTATCACGCGTTCCAATGGGTGGTAGTCCATGTAGAGACAAAATTACCGCAAGGTGTCCCTGTGAGGTGCTCCTGTGCAGTGTGAGGTGGGGCCGGTGTGTGAGTGAATAAGTGGAGTGGATTATTGAATCTAGGTCAGGGGTCTTCGGGGGTCCTTAGAGTTACAACAGCGGGGCCGCCAAATCCTTGTGTGATAGGATAATTCTTTTCAATTAACAACTTGAACCCTTTAGACAAAAATAACTGAGAGCTTGTAGATCCGCTATTTTCGGCAAATAGGTTTGGCGTAGAGGTAAAAAAAGAGCAGACCAAGTACATAGTGAAAGGTCAAGTTTAGAAAATATAGACGATTTAAGTGGGTCTGAAAATACACCTTAACATGAATCCAAAATAGACTGATGACAGTGCTGTCAAACAAGTCTATGAATCTATCTATGAAGTCGATGAAAATCTCCATCACACCTTTATACAACATGTAGAGGGGGTCCCTGCTTCATCTCTCTCTCAGCTAAGGGGCCCTTGGCCTGAAAACGTTGAAGACCCCTGATCTAGGTGACACCCAGGAGATGATTGGCTGCAGCCTACCAGGAAGGGTATAATAGGCTGGTGGTTACCATGCAGCTCCTGCGTTCTTCTCTCTCTCCTTTCCCAGCCAGCCTGCCAGCATCCACACCATCTATTTATTTTATTGTATTATACAAAGGAATTGAACTATCTACAGCCAGGGTTTGGTAGGGGTTGGTAGCATTTTTTGGGGGGTTCCCCTTTTGGCTTATGTTTTGAGGATTAGGAGTTCGGTTAACGGTTGTAACGCCTGGATGAAGTGTTGCTCAGGAGAGGGAACACTGGAAATCTCTGTTGAAACTGTTACCCCCGCGACCCGATTCCGGATAAGCGATTGAAGATGGATGCTTTGGGTAGGTAAGCTTGGGTTATTGTTTAGTTTGGTTTATTTAGCCTATCTCATAACACCTTAGCCAAGTAAACTAGACTCCTCCTGCCTAATATAAGGAGAGTCTGGTTTACGAGGCTAATAACACCTACCACCTTGACGAAAATAATAAAAACCCATTGTATGGCTGACTTCCTGCAGTTGCTGGTAATTCTTTGGGAGTTTTAAGGAGAGAGGCCGTTTCATACTTTCATGTTGCGCCTCGGCTCCCCTTGGCTGGGGCCGTAAGTTAACACTTGTGTGTCCAGAACCGTGATGTTTTAAGAAATGGAGGAAAAAACAATTGACCTGTGTCACAATGGATCCATCCAATAGTTATTATTTAGTCACAAGCTCTTAACTTAATACTTGGTTGGTTCAATATTTATAAAATCCACAGACAAACGTAACCACTTTCAACCTGACGTCCTTACTTTGGGCATCATAGAATTTCAGAATTCTCCCCAAGACGGTCATGCGAAGAAGTAGAAAATAGGGCCTTAACTAAAAACATAAAAGATGAAATTTGGACACTCAAGGACTCTGCCCGACAGCGACATCAAGTGCCTGTCTAGTCTCTTCTGCGTCGTAGTCTTCTCTCAAAACCATTTCTCTCTCTCTCTCTCTCTCTCTCACACCCACCCATACTCACAGTAAAGGCAAGCCTGTCATTTCTCCTATACGTGCCATGTTTATGTCTTGACAGTTAAAGAAGTGCAGGTTGCGCGTGGGGGTTGGGGGGAGGGGGCGGATGGAGAGAAATAGATTCAGATTTTCACCCCTGACAGTTTCACGAAGACAAGTTATTTGTGAGCGTTTTATCAGCGCCTGTCACATTGGACGCTACGGCGCGGTTTATCTGCGAGCGGTCACATATCACATAGAGAAGTGTGACAGGGATGAGTCTGTCAGATGGTACGTGCGCGTACACACACACACACACACACACACACGGGCACGGCCAACGTCTTTGAGCGGGAGCCCGAGCTACGTGTGAATCATGCAAGCTACAGGTCACTAGGTCACCCACGCGCGTCAACATTGCGTTTGTGTGAACCCGCCCCCCCTCCACGTGACCAGAAGGAGCGAATACACTTCCCGCGGCTGTTGTCGGCAAGTCCGACGACGCCGCGGCAGACGCCGCTGCCGGGAAATGCATTCGCTGTCCCTCCACGTGACTGCGTGCCGCCACACGCACGCACGCACGCGCACACACACACTGTTTTGTACTTTGCTTCAGTATTTCAATATTATTAATACTTTTACTTCTACCCCACTACACCTCAGAACCAAATATTGTACTTTTGCTCCACTACATTTATTTGAAAACTTTGGTCACTGTTTACTGTAGATTTTCATTATTAGTACAATATACATTAACCACTTCAGCATATACTATATATTTTGGCTATTTGAAAATAGCAGATCTACAAGCTTTGGTTCAAATAATATTAATTAATTTTAATTCTCCACGTAGATGCTAGTTTTCCCCTCCTGGAAGTGAGTAACAGGTGTGTCACTGCTTTGGGACAGAATGCGCTCTCTGCGTTTTTAGCTGGCAGCCATACTTTGGTGTGACTGTGCCTTAACATTATCTTTACATTGCAGTATTGATACTTTCACTTGAAATATGTGAGTACTTTTTCCATCACTGCACACACACGCACATGCATGCTCGCGCGCGCACACACACACACACACACACACACACACACACACACACACACACACACACACACACACACACACACACACACACACACACACACACACACACACCCAGCCCATCACATGCACACACACTCATCAATCCTATTGAACGGCCGGCCTGCACCCCTGCCAACATTATGTAGAGATGAGGGATGATGGATCTTTGGTGGCTGAATATAAACAGAGCTCAGCGTTAATATTCTCTCCGGGGTCCCTTGGTTTTATTCACTGCACTCACTCCCTTTAGTGCGCGCCCGTCGGCGCGCCCTTAACTGTCGTAAAAAATGTGCCGAGCTTGGAACGTTTGAGCAGAACACAGGCCATAGTAAAACAAAAATTATAATGATAAGGTTATTACGGTGTTTCAACTTCCCTGGACCATTGGTTCCCAAAGTGGGGTCCGGGGACCGCCCAGGGGTCCTTGAGGGGGTTCCAGGGGGGCCCCAGCAAAATGTGTTAATACAGCATCACACTCATTTTAATCCCCTTTATCCAATATTTTATTGCACCGATCAAAAATGTGGTGGAGAAAATATCCATAAAAGAAAGGAATTGGAGTTTAATGCCAGGCGATCCCCTGGAACCCCAAATCACACACCGGCAAAGTTGTGCTGCTTAATTTAAATTCTGTTTTTGGATTTGGGTTAACACAAATGTAAAACTGATTGAATGTTCCTTCTGTCTTTCTGAGTTCTACTTACAAACTACTAACAAATAGCAGATCTAGTATGTCACAGCTTGTGACATTTTGACATTTTGTCTTCTCCTATAATGACATGCCAAAAATAGGGATAGACTATTAGTGTATTATTTTATTAAATTATTGATTATTGATTATTGATTGATTATTATTGTTTTTGACAATCAATATAATAATGTTTTCCGATTTCAGCTCTCACATTTACAGTGTAGGTGAATGATGAATAATATAAATTTAGATAAATATATTCTGCTCTCCTAAAACTGTGTATCCGTGGCATACACAATCACATATGAAAACTGGGTGACAGTCGTCTTTAATGCAGGTTGTTCAAGATTGTATTGTGTTTTTTTTTTGTGTTTTTTTCATGGCAAGCACCTTGCCACCATCTGCTGTGATGTCAACCTGTTCACTTAACTGACTGATGGATTTTCTTTGAATTTCATTCTTCTCTCTTCATCACTTTTATGACAATTGTGATTTATGAGCTAGAGTACAGGGCGGTCTGACATGACAGGAAATCATCAGTAGAAAAGATGGCTTGCTGCACACAGATTAAAATTTCAAAATGTGTATACATTACATATCATATCCACTTTAAAGTCCCCATGACATGGTCCAGTGGTTCTCAACCTTTTCGTGGCGGGAACCACCAAAATAATCATAGTTGAACTGAGGAACTCTGATAAGCACTGGAATATAGGAGTTGATTGGAGACGCCAATGGAGGGCTCATCTGAGAGTATTTCTTCATCATTTCTTCATGGTATTGATGCTCTTGCTTAAGTGAAACTTTATTTTTCCACCACTGCACATCGTATGCTTTCTCCCAGGCCCTACGGCGCTGTTGGCAATGTTTGCCCACAGAGGTCGCTCAACTGTCAAGAGGGTTGAATTGCATTGGGTTTGACCTCTCCCTGGTGCCACCAGCTCTCTGTATGCCAATTACAGCGCAGGCGTAGTAAATTAAACTAATCATCTTTGATTAAGTACGGACTCCGGGGCTGGCGATGTGGCAGCAACCAAAGGTCATTCTTCATAATGCGAAATGACGTCGCGTCGAGGCAGAGGCAAATGGGGACAGTCACTGTACATCATTCATCCAGACTTACCCAAAGCCTACTGTAGCCGTGCACGGTTAGTGCACGTTAGCGCACGCCTCTGAACAAGCTGTAGCCTGTCTGTGAAAAGCTCTGGACAAACGGAGCAGACCATAGAGCAATTTTTTTGTCAGCTGCAAGCTCCTTTCTGCCATGCACTTCTATGGAAAACCGTGCACTCACGGTGTCCATCGTTTTTTGGCCTTGAGCGCTTTGCGCAGTAAACACTGTATATTTCCAAATATTAGCTCTACCTCAAATAGTCGCCTGGCTCCTTTTAAACACCCGGGGCCTGACACCATTTTGAACCAGTTTCTTCAGCCATGTGTTGCTCTGAAAACTCGTACCTCAACAAACGGCAATAAAATGGTGAATGGTCTGCGTTTCTATACATCCATTCATATTCACCCATACACACGCGTACACACACACACACACACACACACACACACACACACACACACACACACACACACACACACACACACACACACATTCTTTCATACATCAATATTCATACTGTACATACTGAATATTCATAGATTGGGAGTTTAGTTGATTCTATAAAAAGATACAGTAGCCTACTGATTCATGCATAATTCTGTCGTCGTCGTCCCACCCCTCCTCCCCTGCTGTCATCTGTGTGTGTGTGTGTGTGTGTGTGTGTGTGTGGGGGGTGTGGGGGGGGGTGGGTGAAGACCTTGCTCTTGGCTCGGCAGTCAAACAGATGCTGGTTGAATCCTAAGCAGACAGCATGGCTGGGAAATACGATGCTTATCAATATTCCATGTATAACTTTTTTTTATTTTGCTTTGGCGTAGAGCAGGGGATTCTCAGCAGGGAAGCTCATAGCGTGGCACAGAGTGCCGCGCTATGCTTGTAGATCTGCTTGTAGATCTGCTTGTAGATCTGCAAGCAGATCACCACCAAGGATAGGTGTTTTAAACTGGTTAAAATTTTGTTTAGTTTTAATATCCCTTTAAGTTGAAATACAAACGTATTGGCATCAAAATAATATTTTCATACTTAAATTAGCAAAAGTAAAAGTACTCATTATGCAGAATGCCATTTCAGAATCTTATCATTTTATTTGAGTAGCCTATATCCATTGATCATTAACCACTTAAGCCTTCTTTTCACTTACTGTAGCTATTCGAAAATAGCTGATCTACAAGCTCACAATGCGTCCCATCGTGATGGATTGTGAACTGATCAGCTATTTTCTGACTTTGCAGGAAGTTTGATCAATGATTTGTGATGATCTAACCCAGCGAAGTAACCTAGTAACTAAACCTATCAAATGAATGTTGTGGAGAAGTATACAGTATTTGCCCCTGAGATGTTTTGGAGTAGCATTGTAATCAAGTGAAATGAAACTACTCAAGTAAAGTAAAAGTACTTTGAAATTGTACATGAATGCAGTACTTGAGTAAATGTACTTACTTTCCACCACTGACGCACGTCAACCCCCACCACGGATTTAATTTGTTTCCTTTCACTTACCACGACAAGACCGTTCAATTAAGTCAATATCAGACTGTCAGAACAATTACCCGATTTGTTCTCCACAATATTGTCGAATGCACCCCCTAATCCATTTATATCTTTGGCCATTCATTTCTCGCAAACAAGAAAAGCTCATTCAGGCGTCAATGTATCTGCTTCCGGGACCCAAATGTTTGCAAAGCTACTTACCAGCACTTCAGGGAACGCCGAGCTCTCCTTGTTTATATAGTGAAAGACGAGACGAGGGGAGAAATACGATTTGAATAAGCTTTGAATCTGTGTTTCAGGACACGGCCTCCTTTGCGATGATGGTACACTTATCACTCCTTAAAAATGTATCATAGGAAACATTTTCATAAATAGCTTACTTTAAGTTGTCAATCACTATTTTAAAAATCTATTTCAATCATCACAATTAACACACCGTAAGGGAGAGAAGCGACCGTCAGGTCGCAAACAACAGACCTCCTAAATAGGACACACACACACACACACACACACACACACACACACACACACACACACACACACACACACACACACACACACACACACACACACACACACACACACACAGCCCCTCCTTCACTGGGCCATGTGGCGGTTCCCTTTGTACATATTTTTACAGTCTATGGTCCGATTCCATCCGGCTTTGTTGAGCATCTTTACCAACACAATTGACCCTTTGTCAAGTCCCGCACGTGTTTTTTCCCCGCTTCGCACCCATTGGTTGCTGTTTCTTCGTTGGACAAAAATCCTTTCTCTCCATCCACTACCTGAAATAACATGTGTTTCAGTTGCTTCATCTTGATATTCTGTGTATTCAATTCTTAATTTAAACTTGGTGTCAGTAAAAAGGAACATCTCAGGTGCACTATAGTGACTGGGCATATCATGTTTTTCTTTTCTTTTCTTTTTTCTTTCCACAAATTAAGGCTGACAAAGGGTCAATTGGCCCATGTTCGGGGGAGGGAAGCCAGTCGTGAATGGTGATATTTGTTATCCTACTGCACATAATCCTACATGGCTGTAGATGGTAGGAGTAGGATGGGTGCTCTACGTCCTCCCGGGTGGGGGCTTCTCACTGGCAGGTGAGCGAACTACTGTACAACAGCAAGCAGTGATAATAACACACAAAGGGGTCCCCCTGGACCCCACTTTGAGAACCACTGGTCTACTGCATCGGTGCAGTATGTGCAACTATTGACAGAACTCAACCACAAAGTGTTGTTGCTGTGATTCTTCAAACTTGGCACTGCACCTAAACACTGTCTCTCCCAAAGACATCGCACAGCCTTGGGAGGCCCGTTTTGTTCATCAGCGCCCAATGTTTTGACAGCCTTGTGACTAATTGCTGTAAATGGCTGACTCATGCAGATGTGGTGCTGTACCTGCCTAATTACTTCTCAGAAAAGACAATAAAAAACTAACTTTAAACAAGAACTTAAGACAAGAGAACGCTAAAATTTTCCCCACAATTGTGGGTTTTTATATATTTAGTTTCACTGATTGTGAATGTATTATGACCTACAGTAGACATGCCCAGAATAGGGACACTAGGGTTCCCCAACCCTTGAAGAAAAATCAAACCTTGGTTCGAAGTGGAGCGGTGAATCTGAGCAGCTATACTGTACTGTACCTTACTGTACTGTACTGTACTGTACCTTACTGTACTGTACCATACTGTACCTTACTGTACTGTACTGTACTGTCCTTTACTGTACTGTACCTTAATGTACTGTACCGTACTGTACCTTACTGTACATTACTGTACTGTACCTCCTTACTGTACTGTACCTTACTGTACTGTAACTTACTGTATCTTACTATACTGTACCTTACCGTACTGTACTGTACTGTATTACTGTACTGTACCTTACTGTACCTTACTGTACTGTACCTTACTGTACTGTACCTTACTGTACCGTACTGTACTGTACAAGTCAATTGTTTAAGAAGTGCTGATCCACACTGTGTGTGTGTGTGTGTGTGTGTGTGTGTGTGTGTGTGTGTGTGTGTGTGTGTGTGTGTGTGTGTGTGTGTGTGTGTGTGTGTGTGTGTGTGTGTGTGTGTGTGTGTGGGATTTCTGTCTAGATCTATGAATTCTATGTGTTCTAGATCTATGTATTTGATTCTGTGTTTTATATCTATATTTTTACATTGTGTGTTCTAGATCTCTCTCTCTCTCTCTCTGTGTGTGTGTGTGTGTGTGTGTGTGTGTGTGTGTGTGTGTGTGTGTGTGTGTGTGTGTGTGTGTGTGTGTGTGTGTGTGTGTGTGTGTGTGTGTGTGTGTGTGTGTGTGTGTGTGTGTGTGTGTGTGTGTGTGTGTGTGTGTGTGTGTGCGTGCGTGCGTGCGTGCGAGTGATGAGTGTGCCTGGCCTGCTCAACAGCGCCCCTCCTTTAACGTGTGTGCTGTGTGTGTGGCCACTAGAGGTATTGCCAGGCTACAGACATACCCACATAGCCAGCCAGCCACATAGCCACGGACATAGCTGTCTATAGGGAGAAGGTTTCACCGCTCCAAAAACTAGATCAAATCCCAAGTTATTCACTGTCGCTAAAAAAGGCCATACGAGGCACCCTTGACAAAGTATTGTTCTGCTCAAATAGTCTATAATATGCCAACTTGTAGCTAGCTGGAGGCCAATTTTATACTGTAATGTCTGTTAGCAATGAGTAATACCCAAGGTGATGTAACATAATCTGCAGAATGCACCACAGTGTGCATGGGATATTCTTAGCGAATAGTGCCTCAAGGATGTATAGTATCATGTATCGCAGTCAGGTGGAAACCTTGTATGTCCAAAAGCGTTACTTTTAAGGAAATGGAGAACAAAAAATTAAAAAACTGCTTCCATTGATCCAATGTAGTTATTATTTAGTCGTATACGGTCTTGTTGATGTTTTTCTTTTGTCAAAAAATTTATAAAACCCACAGACACACACCACTTTCACCTTTGAAAATGCTTCGAAAGTAGTGAAAATAGCCAATGTACGAGCTTACTTTCTGCCCGACGACGACGATGTCCCGGCATCTTGTGTTTCTGTTTGCTTGTGAGATTGCATCAAGGCCACAGGAGATCCGACTCCATCACCCCCACCCACACCTCGACTCTTCTATCATCTATTCTATAGGCTCTCCTTTAAGGACCCTGAGCTGGAAGGCTGCATGAGGATGTACACCAAGAAAAGAGTGGCTAGTGGTTAAATTGTGCGTGTGCGCACGTGAGTGCGTGTACAAGGATATTAGGCGCGACAAGTACTTCTAAGCAGCAGCTTTCAAAGTGTCTGTGTGGAGCACCTATTCTCTACAAGGTTGAACATAATAAGTGTGGAGATAAAACAGACCGGGCCTGTGATAGTCTTCCCACACTTTATTCTCTGCCATATCGGCCGGGGGTGAGGTGAGGGGGGAATAAAGGGCTTGTTTAATAGGCTGTTCTGTCAGAACTGAGCCAAGCGGGACTGAAAAGGGATCCTTGACACCGGGTAAAAGAAAAAAGAAAGAAGTAATAGCACTCTGGATCTGGAGCTTCACAAACTTTTCAGCTCAAGACCCAAAAGATACATTTGGGGTCTCCCCGGGTCACAAACGTTCAAAAATAGCAAACCACAAGTTAGTTTTCAACATGTTGCGTGAGTAAAGCGTGCTAACTTGAACTTTTTTTAACTAGAAAATACTGTTCCTGAAGAAAAGGTGTGGGTTCGAGTAGCACGCTAAGTACAGTATGATGATGATGTATAGACCCACATGCACAAGCGTAATTTGATAGGGTTTGGCCCCCCTAGTGGCGAAAATAAAATTTGTTTTTAATAGGCCTAAATAGAAATATACACCCAATGCGCCCATAATTCATACTAGGATATTATATGTATTTAGTAATTCCCAATATATTAGGGGTAATCATTGTAGTTTGTGCTTAAATCGCGCAGAGACAACAGACCCGGGCCCCTTTGATCAGGGCCCCCTTGATGTGTGTGTGTGTGTGTGTGTGTGTGTGTGTGTGTGTGTGTGTGTGTGTGTGTGTGTGTGTGTGTGTGTGTGTGTGTGTGTGTGTGTGTGTGTGTGTGTGTGTGTGTGTGTGTGTGTTACTAATTTATTTGAGAGGGACAGCATATATTAATGAACAATGGAATCCAATATAGTACAGTTAGCAAGAATGCTAATTTACATCCTCAGTCCCTGACATCTGCCTACAACAATAAAACAAAATCCTACAGAACATACTGTTATGACAATACACTTAAAAATGAAACAGAAAACGAGTACGAGAAGAAAAAAAAGTAAGCTACAAGAAAATCCAATGTACGTGTATTGAAACTAAACCCATCTGTTTTAAGCTAAAATACTCTCTCTAGGTCGTCCTCAGACGAGCCCTCCATCGTTGTTTCCAGTCATCTCGGTTCTCCATACATCTGGCCAGCTCATTGGTGTTCTGTGTCCCTACGTCTTCCTTGAGTACGTCCACGTATGTTTTTGTGGGACGTCCTCGCGACCGGTGCCCATGTGTTGGCTCCCACAGTACCAATTTGCTGGCTGGAAGCTCCTGGTGTCTTTGGCAGTGTCCTGCTAGTCTCATTCTTCTGGTGGCAATTTTCTCGCTTACCCTTGGTATGCCCTCATACAGGCTCCTGTTGGTAACATGTGCACTCCTGTTGATGTTGAGTACTGCACGCAACATTCTGGTGTAGCACCCATTTAGAGACTTCTGCAGGGTTGGCTTCAGGGTCCAGCATTCACTGCCATAGAGGAGAACAGACTCCACTGTTGCGAAGAAGAAGCTAAGTTTGATTTGGCGGGGGAGGCTAGAGTTCCATACACTGTTCATGCCGTTCAGGGCCCTCCAAGCGAGTGCCTTCCTTACTTTAAGGTCTTTCTCAGTTGAGTCGACCCATGCGCCCAGGTACTTGAAGTCCTTGACTTCCTTCAACACAGCTCCTTCTGTTGTTGTCAGAGGTGAGTGATCAGGTAGGTTATAGGTGATAACCTCAGTTTTCTTAGCATTTAGCCTGAGACCAACTTTGGCACACTCTATCTCCACCCTGTTCAGGAGTTCTTGTGCTTGTTCCATGCTGTCGGAGAGCAGGCTGATGTCGTCCGCATAGTCCAGGTCTGTCAGAACTACTGCGGGATGCCGCCTTGACCTCCTTGGTGTTAGCGTGAAGCCAAGCTCTTGTTCTCGTCCACCTATGGCTTTCCTGAGCGCATAATCTAGAACTATGATGAAGAGGTAGGGGGCTAGGGTGTCTCCTTGCATTACACCAGCTCGGATGTCAAACACCTCACTGCTGCCATCTGGGGTCACCACTTTGGCCCTTGTTCTTGCGTACATGGTCTCGATAGCCCGGAGAATGTTGGGAGGGACATTGTAGGCCTCAAGGATCTTCACCATCTTGCTTCTGTGGATAGAATCAAAAGCCTTTTTGAAGTCAATGAAGCACAGTACAGCTGCTAGGTTGTCCTTTTTCACCTCCTCTATTAATCTCCTTAATGCCAGGATCTGTGCTACGGTTGTTCTCTCCTCTCGAAAACCATTTTGGTTCTCTCTCAGGTGAGGGTCGATGGCATGCCGTATCCTGTTCAGTATCATTCGGTTGAAGACCTTAGCAGTGATACATGTCAGGCTGATGCCTCTGTAGTTGTCTGGCTTTGAGAGGTCCCCAGCTTTAGGCACCGGGATGATGTTAGACAGAGACCATATTTCAGGTTGCTTGTTGTGCTGTAGAGCATTGTTGCAAAAGTCTAGGATGAGGTTGTCTAGGTCGCAGTTCTTCAAGACCTCTGGAGGTATGCCATCCGGCCCAGCGCTTTTTCCCTCTCTCAGGGTGGATTTTGCCCTGGCGAGCTCGCTGATTGTGAAGGGTCCATCGTCGATGTTCAGGCCCTGGAGGACTGCTGGTATATTTTCCTCCTCTCCCTCTTCCACTGATGTTCCCAGGAGCCTTTGGAAGTGGTCGAACCATGTTGCCACTCTCTCCTCTGGGCTGTGTCCCTCAACCTGGCCCTCCTTGGCCCTCTTCCGCCCTGTCATCTCATTTATTACCTTCCAGGCCTCCCCGTATTGCCTTTCACCTTGCGCTGCCTGCACTCTTCGCACACTTTCCATCACTTCCTCCCCTTTGATGGTGTCGTAGGTGCTGAAGAGAGACTGTTTGGCTTCGTTCAGTGTCTCGCGACCCTCAAAATACAGCATCATTAATTCTAATTGCGAGTGGTCACATGATTGATGTGTGCGTACGTGCGTCTGTCAGTGCGTGCGTGCAGTTGAATGGATAACCATGGCCACCACGGCCGGCCCCATTGCCGATGCCTTACCACAGCCAATTAAAAAGCAGCTAATTATGTCAACATCCCCTGGCTTGCCGCTGGACTGTGTGCTCTCAGATTGATAAGCCTCAGCGTCGCTGGTGGCTGTTCGTCGCTCTGTGACGCCTCTTTTGTATTTTCACAATGTAATGGCTGTGTTTCTCTTTTCTTTTCTTTGTTTATGTCTTTATTTATTTATTTTGTGTTCAAGGTTATGAGTTAATTAGCTTGGACCTCATGCCCAGCGGTGGACAAAGTAGATATATACTCAAGTAAGTTCTGAAGTACAAAATAAACATTTTTCAGTTTAACATGAATGTATTTCTGTCGCAAACACAGAAGTCCAGCAGGGATGTGCTGGCCATTGGGAAAAGCGGGACAATGCCCGAACGGCCGGTTCATTCCCGGCCGGTCCAGGCCGGCCATTAGGAAAAAAATAAAAAATAAAATGTCGGCCTTCGTTCCATTTTGGGGGCTGGGCAGCCAACAAAGTAGGCTAAATCGTCACTGTCGGGCAGAAACCTCGTATCTCCAAGTTTCAAATGTATACATTTTTTCGCAAAGTAAAGCCCTGCTTCATCATACAAGGCTGTTGCACAAAAGTAGTGAAAACAGCGAGGCATTGTGTGCTTGTCGATCGGCTGTTTTCACTAGTTTAAAGCTATACTGTGTAAGATGCTCAACTAGTGGCCTATAGCAAACCGCGGTCGCATCCGCGTCTTTCGGCCGTTTTTCGTACCTTCACACCCCAGCGTCTGCCTCCACCTCGCCGAGAGCTATCTTTAGAGGGGTCCCTGGTTCCTGTGCGTTCAGGCATTCCGGAGAAACGGACTCCTTCACCCTGCCTGGTAGGCGAGATTACCTTTTGAGTATAGAGACACACGGGCGACTACAAATATGGCGACCCCACTTCAAGATGCGCTGTGATTGGCCGGCAGTGTATAACCCTCACTGTGATTGGCCGGTAGTGTGATGACGTAATTTTGCCGGGAAATCCCGCCCCTGTCACGGCTAAGTAGAAAACATATAAAGAGAAGGCTTCAGAAGCTGAAAATAACGGAGTGGGGGTTCTAAAACTTAAGCGATTTAACAGTTAGGACAATTTTAAGATTTGTTTTATAAAAAAAGTTACATGGTATAACTTTAAATCATTTTTTAAATGATAAATACAAAACAAACGGTTTTGGACATACAAGGTTTCCACCCGACAATGACGAAATATAACTCGATTAGCCCACTGGCTTGTCACTTGTCATGATCTGAAATAGCAAATCTTTGAGTTGCAGCAGCGCTATAGAGAGAGATCTCTCTCTATAGCGCGCAATGAGGGCCTCTACAACTCTTTTTCCCGGGCTGAATCAGGGGCCCAGCACGTCCCTGTTCATCAGGAAGGACATTGTCTGATGTCACTATCAGAGATCACCTTCTGAATATATTGTCGTTGTCGGGTGAAAAACTTGTATCTCCAAGTTTCAAATGTGTACGTTCTTTCGCAAAGTAAAGCCCTGTTTCATCATACAAGGCCGTCGCACAAAAGTAATGAAAACAGCAGATCTACAAGCGCACAACGCCTCGCAGTGTTTAAAATGATAAATGCAACGAACGGTTTTGGACATTCGAAAGGTTTCCACCCGATAACGACGATATGCACTTTTTGTCCTATTTAAGAGTGAAAGTCATGCATGACCTTGCAAAAAGAAAAAACAGACAAGAAACAATATGAAATGGGGGTCCTTAGCCTAATGCATATCAAACTGGGGGGTCCTTTCAATGAGGTTGAGAATCACTGGAATAATGGATAATAGGAACTAGGAAGCAAACTTATTTGTAATTGTGTTTATACTCTGTCCCATCTCTCCCCAACCCGCCAATCTCTGTAAAACGCCTTGGATAAAGACGCTATATAATATAATATAATATAATATAATATAATATAATTAATATAATATAATCTATCTATAAATGCGAGAAGTCTCTGCGTGTGTGTGTGTCTGTCTGTGTGTCTGTAATCCGCGTATCTCGACCCAACCCGACGCGCGGTTTTCCCGAACCGGCGCGAAACGTTCGGAATCTCCTTATGCGGGGCTGATTGTTGACATCAGGCTGTTCCGGAAGAAATCGGCGCAAGCGCTGACTCATTGTGACATCACTTCATAAAAGGCTCTGACATCACGTACGCCACATGAGTCAACAAAAAATCTCTGTGAGTGTGTATGTATGTATGTAATCCGCGTATCTCGAGAACCGTTCGTCCCACCGGCACGCGCGTTCTCCATATATGGGAATAAAATGAATGCCCGTATGCGGAGCTGATGTCTGACATCAGAGTTTTCCGCAACCGGTACTGTGTGTGCAGAGATCTTCATATATGGGCAAAAAAGCGGCCGCGGCCCAGCTTCTAGTATAATATAATATAATATAATATAATATAATATAATATAATTAATATAATATACCATATCGTCACTTTCGGGCAGAAACCTCGTATCTCCAAGTTTCAAGTGTGTACGTTTTTTCGCGAAGTAAAGCCCTGCTTCATCAGACAAGGCCGTCGCACAAAAGTAGTGAACAGCAGAACGTCTGTTTTCACTAGTTTAGTTCATTTTTTTAAAATGATGAAAACGAACAGTTTTGGACATACAAGGTTTCCACCCGACAACGACGATATTCTATATATTACCATGGTAGTTGCTTTGTATTATGTATAGCCTCTCTCTCTCTCTCTCTCTCTGTCTCTCTCCCTCCCTCATCCGCCTCCGGGGTCATCTGGATGTATAGCCAGGGATGTTCGCACACATGTATCTTGACAGGCCGGGGGTGCTGCGTGGCGGGTGGGGGGTATGGGGGGCGTCCTATAGGTCATGGGGTTGTGACAGCCCCGCTACAGAGCCGTCGTACGCTGTCAGCGATCTGACCGCCCACGTCAATCCCCTTGATGCCGTGCAGGGACGTTAGCAGGGCATTGGGGGCCAGTGGAGGACCTACCACGAGTCCACAGTGTGGACGTCGTGTGGGCGTGCACGCATCTGTGCATCCGTGCATCCCTCCGTGCTTGTGCGAGCGCCGGATGGCTGGTTGTTGACACACTGACTGTTGAACTGCTCGAAATAAAGAAAATAAAGAAAAACTGAGCGAACTAAAACCTTTTGTGATGTTGCCTTCAGGGAAGAGGTATATGAGCATCAACGCGAGCACTAGTAGACTGAAGAACAGTTTCCTACCCCAGGCTGTAAGACTGCTAAATAAGTCTATGAAATGAAACATTTTTGTGGTGTTACGGCCTTGTACATGTATGTTGACCTTGGTTCTTTTAAACTGTTTTTAAGTTTTAGATACCGGTAAATGTATTATTGTTATTTATGTACTGTTTTTAATTATGTGTATTATGGAGCACCCCCAACACAAGCTTTTCACAGTGCATGTCTAATTCAGGCTTTTGCAAATCCTGCCCCATTCTGCTCTGTTACTATGGTGGGACATTAACCCTGGGCAGATTGTTTTTATAGTGGCAGTGAATGGGATTTTTTTATTTTTTCATAGCCTCATTACAGCTATATAAAGTACCAAAGGAAAAACATCTAGGTGATATTAATAAAAAGGGAAGACAAAGGTACAGTAGTTACATTGCAAAACAGGGGGTTTCCCCGAAAATATATATGTTTTAATTTGTTTAATCCCAGTGGGACAGAATCACCCATTGCAGATTCTTTTATAGTGGCAGTGAATGGGATTTTCTATTTTTTTCATAGCCTCATTACAGCTATATAAAGTACCCCAAAAAACACATCTACGTGATATTAATAAAAAGGGAAGAAAAAGGTACAGTAATTACATAGCAAAACAGTAGTTTTCCCCCGAAAATATATGTTTTAATTAGTTTAATCCTCTGGATCAGAGAGAGAATAGAAATAGAAAGAAAAAGCGCATTGCATCTTGGGTAGGAAGAGGACAGCCAGATTATAGTTCTCCTCACATAATAGGCTGGCTTTTCGTAATTCTGCCCATTTAAAAGATATGTACCCAATCGTAACTCTTAGTTACATTGATAAGGTCCATGTGAACTAGTCTGTTGAAGCTTATTCATTACAATGATCGCAAACGCTATGGTCGCGAGCGGCCTGGCCGTGCTCCGCAGTGCGGACAGCCGGTGAAAGACGGCTGCCACTTTCTCCGACTGCAGAACTCCACCCCCGCTTGCAAAAAGTGAATGTATTTTTCTGGTTGGCCAGTCAGGGAGTCTCAGGGACCAATCAGAAGGCTGACAAACGGTGAATTGTGCTGTACATCCTTGTGACAATAAACATCTTGAATCTTGAATCTTGCTCCCTCTTTCTGGCAGAACGCCCTCATCTTCTCCCTTCTGCAGGCCTAGAAACTGAACCCCTCCCCCTGACAGACTTGAGTGACACAGAAGTGTTGTGGAAGGGAGTGACTTGGCCAAGACTCTGCTGAATGACAGCGATGGGGAGTTCTCCAGTGATGCAATTAAAGTCTACATGATTGCCTTCAAAAGGGTTGGTGGGGAAGGACTGGGCGTCTGTTGAGCTGTCAAAGGACTGAAAGAATTATGACAGTGGTTCTCAAAGTGGGGTCCAGTCCAGGGACCCCCAGGAACCATTTAACCACTTAGGTTAAACATAATTTAGAGTGTTCATTTGTTGGGGTCCCTGGCAGAAAATCCTTTCAGATGCTATACCACATGTTTAAGAATACGGAGGCATTGCGTATACATGTCAACGCCCCATGAGGCCAAGTCGAGCCCACCGCCTGCAGTTTACCGGAGTTACCTCTGCTACGTTCACAACCCCCGCCCTCTAACACCCCCCCCCCCCCCCCCCCCCCCCCCCCCCATCCCCCCAACCCCTTTATGCATTTTTTTTTTTATTCGACAGTGCACTCTGGCAACCCCCGGTTTTCATTACCATCTTTAACAACTTTCTGTGATATGTTTACAAGGACTCTCATTTGGGAACCACACGCAGCCATGGCTCTTCCATCCCCTAACCTAGTGATGCTCCAGTGATGCTGCCATGGGTGCAGACCTGAGCAAGGGGGAACTCTTGCCCCCTTGTGGACCATGGTGGTACCGCACCTCAGGGCTTGTTCAAGAGCAAGTATTTTCTGGTAGGAAAATCCCACCCACTGATTTTCCTTTTTCTGACCTCATGGCGATCACCATGAAATCAGAAACAGGAATATTTGGTTGGGTACTGCGGTCTTCCCTGTGTTTTATTTATTTATTAATTTTTTACCAATCGTTATTAATGTACTATGTGTTAATACAATATAACTTTGGTCTACCTTCTATTAAGACGTTACAATTTACAATTACAATTTAGGCCTTTAGCAGACGCTCTAAATCCAGAGCGACTTACAATAAGCAAGGCAATACATCAGTACATCAACATCAAATGCACAGAAATAGTAATCTAAGAAAACGTAGGTGGACCTTTAGATCCTGTGTTCTAGGTTGGACAAGACCTTCGACACGTCTCTTGTCAAAGGTCACAAATCTTTGACAGAAATCTTGACCTCAGGTCTCCCCTGCAGAGCAAGCAGGCAGGCTCTATTAGCCCAGTGTTTAAAATTCTAGCACTTGTGCAGCTGACCCGGGCTCAAATCGGGGGTAGAACAGGACATTTACATAGTGCAGCTACAACCACTAGGCTATGCGTACTGCACCAGCGCTTCCCTGAAAAATCACACTCGTGTGAACTGAGCGGTGGAGGCTGTGTGTGTGTGTGTGTGTGTGTGTGCGCGTGTGCGTGTGCGTGCGTGCGTGTGTGTGTGTGTGTGTGTGTGTGTGTGTGTGTGTGTGTGTGTGTGTGTGTGTGTGTGTGTGTGTGTGTGTGTGTGTGTGTGTGTGTGTGAATGTGAGTCTGAACAACAGCGCCCCTCCCTTAACATGTGTGGTCAGAAAAGGTTACTGCAGGCTACAGACACGCATACCCACACACACGGCCACGTATAGGAGCGTTGTGACCACCGCTCAAAAAGCACCTTAATTGCACACGGTAAGTGGTATTGAGCTTCAGGGCTTAAGTCAACGGGTATGCTGTGAGTTTGCCCACGCGTGTTTTGGCAGGATTATTCATTGTGTAGTTTGATCATACATATGCAAATGTTTTTTGCATGATCCAGAGAGCATCAATCATCAGGCTTCTAAATGAGTTGTATAGATGTACTATACGCAGTGTTGGGCAGAAACTAGTTACTAGTTATATTACTATAATATTATGATTTTACCCAGTAACAAGTAGTGTAAGGGATTACTTTGCCAAAACAGTAATATTATACCATATTACTTTGTAAAAACTAACCTAGTTACATATTACTCTGGTTTTGTTGGCAGTCTTTTGAAAACATTTTGTTTGACAGGTCAAGAGAGATTGCAGCTATATATTTACAGCCATTTTGGCTGATTGTTGACTCTTATTATGATTAGTATGAAGAAAAAAAATCTGTTCTAAAAGGAGCTGGCTAAACAGATTCAGTTGTTGTATGTCTTATACTGTACTTTCTTTCTTTTTTTTTTTTTTTACTTTCCTGGTGGTGGGACAAAAATAATATAATGTAATATATTATTCTCAAAGTACTAAGTAATGTAATGTTACCTTTTCCAAGGAGTAATAAGTAATAGTAACATATTACTCTCCTAAATAATATTGCCCAACAATGACTTTAGTACCAGTGTCTGGGCACCCTTTGGGGGGCACCAAAGTTCACGGGGCGTGAGGATATGTGTTTGGATAATGAATATTAACCATGTAAAGAGGAAGATGAAGAAGCAAGCTATTTTCTCCCATATGCCTGCATCACTGTCTGTGCTGGTTCGAGCAGTGGTGGAAGAAGTAAGAAGCAACACCACAATGAAGAAATGCCCTGTTACAAGTTAGCGTCCTATATTCAAAATGTTACCTGAGTAAAAGTACTGGCATCAAAATATCAAAGCACCGAAGGTAAAATGACTCCTTTTTCTTTTGTTTTCAAAATGTGTCAGAAACTCATGAAATAGGGTTTAATTAGTTAATGGTTCATGTTGTTTTGTAATAATCTAAATCTTCACAGTAGCTTTTAACTCAAGTTTTCAAATATTTGTAGTGGAGTAAAATAGTAGACAATAATTGAAGGCATTGAAAAATGGAAATGCTCACATATAATTGTACAGTACTTGAGTAAATGCACTTACTTTACACCACTGGCAGCCAGAGGGCTTGTTGAGGCCTACTGTTGCACAGATGCCTTTGAAAACCCTCTGAAAGACCTTTTAAGCACTCCCCCCATGCGCACGCTGATCAGGGAGTACAGCTTTTTGGTAAATATTTGATAGGCTGGCCTTGTGTCTCATCGACGCCGAGCAGATCCTCAAGGAGTTGTTTATAGGTCAAAACCATGTTTCTCTCTCTCTCTCTCACCACCACAGAAGGAGGAGGCGGCAGGGGTGTCGCACCAAATTCTGGGCCCTTGGTACAAGGATTCACTGCTGGCCTCCCATGAATGTTCTTCATTGGGGGAGGGGGTTTAACCCATTTAGACTGGGAACGCATTATTACGCATCATTTTGTGCTTTAACCTGTGAAAAATAGCAGGTCTTCAAGCTCACAGCGCAGCACAGAGTGCCGCTCTGCGAGCTTGTAGATCTGCTATTTTTGAAAAAAAAAGTGAAAATGTGTGTCTTTGAATATTTCAAATCCTTCTAAGGTTTTTGGAAAAACCTATGTTTCTATGTCAGTGGTGCTCAAACCTTTTCATGTGAAGGACCCCCACAATTATATGTATTTGGCCACAGACCCCCATCTCAAAATATTTAGTTCCAGGGACCCCCCAGAAGCAACATTTTTGTTACAAATGTTTGCTTAAAAAATAGATATACTATATTCATATATATTCAAAGATTTGCACATATTTTCACAAACTTTAAAAAATAGCAGATCTCCAAGCTCACAGCGCGGCACTCAGTGAGCTGTGCACTTGTATATCTGCTATTCAATAGCTAAAGTATAAAATAATTAAGGCTCCTCCACCTTGGGCCCTTGGGTAACTCAGTCCCACTTTTCCCCCCATGTGACGCCCCTGGGAGGAGGAGGTGACAGATTGGCGTGAAAACGTAGAGGCCCTGTCTGGTGCGGATGCCAGGAAGAAACTGTTCACCTCCCAGGCATTAAAGACATCAGTGGTGCACACACACACACACACACACACACACACACACACACACACACACACACACACACACACACACACACACACACACACACACACACACACACAGTCATGAAACCTGCGTGTTAATTTAACTCCGGAGAGGAGAGCGTATAAACGTCCGTCTGGTTCTTCTGCACAGGGACAGGATGTGATAGGGCGGCGGAGATACAGTATGTTTGAAATTCTTTGCCCCGTGCGGTTCAGAGCGGGGCGCTTGCAGCCTGGGGGGTGTGGAAGTGTGTCTGGAGATAACGGAGACGCAGATTCCTACCTCCTGTCATCCTTTCCCCGCCAGGGCAACGAAAAAGCGATCCGGGGACTTTGATCCCTGTTAAATAAAGGGCCGCCCTCTGTGACAAGGAAAATAGAGCGAAAATAGCCGATCTACAAGGTCACGTGGTCAACAAACGTTTCGGATACCCAGCCGCCCTCAGTTTGTTGTAATTAGAGTTACTCGGAATGACAGGATCAAAGTTTCTTTTCCAGGCTGCACTTAGAGGCGAGTACCACTCATTTTCAAATTTGAATTATGTCATTAATTTATCTTAGAGAGCAAATAGGAAAAAGGTGAACTGGAGGATTGATTATGGGGTCATGTGATCAGTGACATCATGAAGGTGTACTCTGTTACTAAAGGGTGACTTTTGTCCATATGAATGACTATTTATCAGTGGTGGAAAGTAACTAATTACATGTACTGTAGTTTAAGGAGGCCTACTTTCGAGGTTTACTGGAGTATTTCCGATTTTCGATACTTTCATGATTACAAAACGTGCATTAATCACTTAAGACCTATAATATACTTCAGCGATTTCAAAATAGCCAATCTACAAGCTTTTACAACACGTAATGCAACTGTAGATCTGCTATTTTCAAATATTGCTAGACTTTCTGAAACTTGAGAAAGTTTTGGAACCACTGGTCTAGATTCCAGACCTTCTAAAAATAGAATCTAGAGTTAATTTGAAGCTAGATGTGACAAACGGTAATTCAAAACTCATCCTATTAACTTTATTGCTAGCTATAAGTAGCTTAGCTATGAGTATGTAGAGTCCTACAGAGGTAAACATGTTAACTTAGCTATAAGTAGCTATGAGTTTGTAGAGTATAAGTAGCTATGAGTTTGTAGAGTGGTAAACATTAACAAACCTGCTGCTCTGTGCAGTTTGACGTGTGGCTGTAGCATTCTGTCCAGCAGTTTTTGTCTCTCCAGCAGAGTTCCTAGTGTCTCCATCTCTCTCTGGAAGAGGTTGCACATGAACTTTGCAGCCGCACTGAGGCGCTCCAAAACAAACACTCTGACGTTAGGCTTCACACTACAAACATCACCAGGCTGCTGTTTGTCCAAAACACACAATATCTCCTCTCCCACCGACGTCATTTGTTCATTTATCGACAGCCGTACAGACTCTATTTTACCTCCTTTATCAGACATTTTCACCACGACATTTCTTCTCTACCACGTTGTTTCAAGTCTTTGATCACTGATGAGTGTCAGGTGCGGCTGTGATCCCGTTCCGTGCCTGCTGGGTGCGCTCATGCACGCTTGGGAGCGTGCCTGAGTGAGGAGGTCTCTTGGACAGTGTTGTTACAAAGTAGCCTACTTGAGAAACTCATACAGTATTAAAGTATAGCTCTATTCTACTTGAAATGTATTCAAGTAAAAAGTCACAGATAAGAAAACTGTATGAAAGTAGCTCACAATAAATGTAGGCTACTTAATTACAAGTTAAGTTGGCCACAAAATGCTTTTCAAAATGCCTGCAAAGAAATTAAGACCTTCTGTCATGAATTGAATTTATTCCAATCAAAAATATAAATAACATGCATAAATAGCATCCATCAATAACAAAATACAGGACCCCAACTACATAGGCTAAATAAAAAATGTATGTGTGCGTCGCGTGTGTGTGTGTGTGTGTGTGTGTGTGTGTGTGTGTGTGTGTGTGTGTGTGTGTGTGTGTGTGTGTGTGTGTGTGTGTGTGTGTGTGTGTGTGTGTGTGTGTGTGTGTGTGTGTGTGTGTGTTATGCACGCAGGGCACGCATCGTGCGCGTGCCCTCGAATCTGTGACGCGGCCTGTTTTAGTAGCGCCGTGGCGCTTCAGGGAGGCAGTTGGCGCCATCAGGAAAAGGGTCACCGGGGAGCCAGTTAATGGGAAATCGTTATGTAAATGCAATCTAATTAAAATTAGAGCCAAGCTAGTCAAGTCTAAGGTATGCATGGGGAGGACGGGGGAGGGGTGAGGGGTGGTTGTTAAATCATATTATTACCAAGACTCATCTGCATAACCCGGCCTGCCTTCGCCAGCCGTTTCTCCTGGCACTCGTATCGGCCTGCCGTATTTCAATAAACCCAGACAAATAACGTCACTGTCGGACAGAAAACCTTCAGCTCCATTCTCCATATTTCAACTTTTGCAGATCTTTTTCCTGTAAATGAACGCCGTACTTCGTCGTACAACAGTGTCACGAGGAACTGGCGAAAATAGCCAATGCACGAGCTCACAGTGCGTCGTAATGTGGCCTCTTGTGAGCTTGTAGATCGTTAATCTTTTGCTGTTTTTTTTTTAATATTGAAAGTTAAAGTTGTTACAGTAAGTGTGTGTTGGTTTTATATATATTGAACAAATGGCAATTATTAACAAGAGCTTGTCAGTTGGAACAGAGGTAATCATTTTTTTAAAGATGCAGTGCCATGATTTCTTCCCTCCCTAAAATATGATTATCAAGTATTATGATTTTACTAGGAGGAAGATTCTTTCCAAAAAAGTGTACAGAAAGAGTTAAAATTATTCTTTGTTTTTTTGTGGCCACACACACCAGTTCATTAAGTATGCCTGGTTGTCATGGTGGGTGGTGACCCACCTGAAGTTAGCCACACCCACAGTGTTGGGTGAATGGTAAAAGGGGAGGGGATAATTATATGATGTCATTAAATCAGTGTTTTTGGATCTGCACTTTTGACCCACAAGGTGTCAGCCTCCAGGAAGAAATGTCAAATAGAAAGGGAATACATAATTGCTCATAACAACCACACCAGAGGGTCTAATGAAGTACTGTCAACCTAGACACATGAAAACCAGAAAAAGTACAAAAATATGGCACCACCTCTTTAGGTAATGGTTTTGGACATAAGAGGTTTCCGGCTGGCAGCGACGAAGAGGAACGTTTTGCTTTTGCGGTTGCACATTTGGAGGCGCGCCGGGGAAGCACTGGGCAATTTCGTTCTGTTCGGATCCATCTGATGAGAGTTTAAGCTTCAATGAAGGCAGAAATGACAGCGTGTATGCGCCTTCCTGCAGCCAGTTCATCCTGTCCCAATCCTGTCCCAAAGCCAAGGTAAATTCAAGCTTTAGCCTGTTCTCTCTGCAATTCATTATTTTCCCCATAAATCCAGATTTTCTTTTCCTCCAGGTGAAACTAAATCCAATAAAAAGTCGGATTTTGCCGCTAATTCCCTTCTCTTTCATGTCCGGTGGAGCTTTTCCCCAACGAGTTTGCTGGAGGAGCTTTCCCGCCGGATATAGCCGTTCCACAAGCTCACAACCTGTCTCAAAGTGACACGTTGTGAGTTTGTAGATTGTCTATTTTTGGCCAGCCGTATGAATCAGCGAGAGTATAAATCAGGCTTAAGTAGCCGAGCGTGTGCGCTGTCATAATGTCATTCTATCCATCAACAAAATCCGCGGGCAGATTATCGGCGCCGCATTTGCACCCGTGATGTGGGATTGGATTCCGTTCCGGTGCGCTGGCAGCAATGCGGGCAATCGAGGCCCTCACACCTGACAACATGTCACATCTCCTCGTTTCCTCAAAAATGGGATTAGTTTAATAGTTGCCGCATGAATCAAGGCCTAGCAGTTAAAATATGTGTCTGTCTTTTGTGATGAGGGCGGATTAACGGCCACTTTATCCAGTGTGTGTGTGTGTGTGTGTGTGTGTGTGTGTGTGTGTGTGTGTGTGTGTGTGTGTGTGTGTGTGTGTGTGTGTGTGTGTGTGTGTGTGTGTGTGTGTGTGTGTGTGTGTGTGTGTGTGTGTGTGTGTGTGTGTGTGTGTGTGCGTGCGTGCGCATGTGTGCGTGTGCGTGCACGCTATACATGCATTAGGTGGCGTCTGTCGTTGGCTGCGGGGGTTTTACAGTCAGCTCAGAGAGAATAGCGCTGTAAAGCCGCGGTGTCGGGTTGCTGCGCATCGCTGGAAGCGCAGCTGTGAAGAGGATATTCCTGTTCACGGAACAGGGCATTGTGTGGATTCGTGGCTCTGCAAATCCGCTGGGTGTCTGCACACGCGCGCAGTCGCGCACATGTCAGAGAGGGTAGATGTGCATTTGTACGTATATGCAGTTTGCACACAACCTACGTGACCATACCTGTGTGTGTGTGTGTGTGTGTGTGTGTGTGTGTGTGTGTGTGTGTGTGTGTGTGTGTGTGTGTGTGTGTGTGTGTGTGTGTGTGTGTGTGTGTGTGTGTGTGTGTGTCGTACTGTACTTGGCTGCCACCATTAGACTGTGAAGAATGAATAGGCAGTCTACGGACTCCGCTAGGAGACTCAGGCTCTATATGCACAGCCGCCATACTGGAAAGAAATTGGGCCTCTTCCTTTCTTCCTTACCAATGCTTCTGATTAAGGCTCTGTTGGTTCTTTAACGTTTTGATGTCAAGGACCACGATAACTCTGAGTGTACCAGATGGAACCAAACAGGTCGATTTGGTTCCATTTGTACAATCTCAGAGTTAAGCCCTTTGCCCACAGGCGCGTTTATCCGCACGGATAAAACAGACAATTACATTTTTTAAAAAGAAAACTACGACCTCATGCACACCGGATCCGAATTAGCCGTGCGACGAGTGGCTGCGGCCGTGTGTTTTTTTCTCGATCGAACCCAGTTCGATTTGTGCGTCTTGTCGCATGCGGTAAAAAACTCATCACTCCTTTTATGACTCCTTTTGGGATCCGCAGCGCCGATTCCCACAGCATTGCACACCAAATCCAATGTGTTTTATTCAGGCAGCAAACGAAAAAAAAAAACCTGCAACTGTCCTGTGTGCAAAGGGCTTTACTTTACATAAGGGGTCATTTGGAACCCCCTCAAGGACACTTTGAGACCCACTGGTGTAGCAGAGTGTTTCCAGTGAGCCAACATGCACAATATCAGCACCCTGACTCTGTTTGAGCAGAATCTTAATCAGTATAATTGGTAACACCTGTGAAGGAAGTATGGTAGGGGCCCTGCCCAATTTTTTTGTTTCCAGTATGGCTGCTGTGCATATGAGCCTACCCAGCAAGCACGGTCAGGACTTGGACCAATCAGTGATGTCTCGATTGGGGCCAGATCAAGTCAAACCATGACTAGTCAGATCTGGCCTAGAATATCACCTGATTTCAACCAACATAAATCCTGCCCATAAAAACGGACATCCTGGATTAACATAACTATGTCCCAGAATATAACCTTATATGCTCATATTTCAACTAATATTACAAACAATAACAATAATCCTGTCAAACAATAAAGTCCATGAGATGTCCACAATAAAGTCCATAAGATGTCCTGGTAATGACGTCAAGATCATCCCCATATGGGCTGTGATCTGGCCTAGTTCTGAACATCACCAGTGGCCTAGTTCTGAACGTCACTGGAGTCACCGGAGGATGTTATCATAACGTCACCTTGACGTCATTTGGCTTGCAGGCTATTAACCAGCCACGGCCGGTCATAGCATTATTGTCTCAGGAACGTACAGTAATAAAAACAAAATAATCTCTATATGAATTCATGGCTTCATGGGCCTGTCATTTTGTATTCCTTTAAGGTGGACAGGGAGGGAACCATATAGTAGTACCAGTCACAGATTTGATCAATTTACTGTATGCGTGAGTGCGCTAATAACATAAAAAGAACAACATGGAGATCCAATCTCTAATCTAGGTGCTGGACAAAAAAGTAAAAATGCACACTGCTTATATTGTATAACGTGTATAAATAGAAAGATTGTGCCCAAAATATCTCTGATAATATGAAGTGCAAACTGTGTGTGTGTGTGTGTGTGTGTGTGTGTGTGTGTGTGTGTGTGTGTGTGTGTGTGTGTGTGTGTGTGTGTGTGTGTGTGTGTGTGTGTGTGTGTGTGTGTGTGTGTGTGTGTGTGTGTGTGTGTGTGTGTCTACAATATTTACAGGGGGGGGGTCCAATATCCTCTGTGACGCCTGTGTGTACTCACAGCCAGACAGAGAGGTCGGTCTGACTGCGGCACAAAGATGGACAGCAACAGCCAGTGGTGGGAAATGTACAAAATATCTTTACTTGAGTAAAGGTACCGTACCAACGCTGCGATGTAGAAACACAGTCCTGTATTAAAACAATTACTGGGGTAAAAGTTCAAAAGTGTTGGCATGAAAATGTATCACCAAAAGTAGAAAGGACTCATTAAAGGAGTAGTTCACCCCCAAAATGACTTTTTTTCTATTGATTACTCATGCCATGGAGACTAGAGTTCACTAATATTTTTTGTTTTTTGTCGCATTCCTAAGACAATAATGTGATAACAATTAATTTACCCCCATTCATTCCGGATGGTGACCCGTTTCTAAACGGGTCACCATCCGGAATCAATGGGGGTAAATTTACTCAAATCAAATTTTTGTCTTAGGAATGTGACAAAAACCAAAAAATATTATTGAACTCTACTCTCCATGGCATGAGTAATCAATAGAAAAAAAAGTCATTTTGGGGGTGAACTACTCCTTTAAGGTCCCATTTCACAACATTTCAATGAATACAAATCTTTTGAAAATGGCAGATCTACAGGCGATGCAACCACTAACTCAAGTTTTTTTTCTAATAATTGTCGTGGAGTATAGGCCCATTCCCACTGGGCCAGATAACAGATAAAAAAATCTCTTTCTCCAGATATTTTTCCATTCCAAATGGATGGTAGATACAGATAAAAAAAATATCTGCCACAGATATTTCTTTTATCTGTGGCAGATATTTTTTTATCTGTTATCTGGCCCAGTGGGAATGGGCCTTAAGAAGTACAACATTTGCCTCTGAGATGTAGTGGAGTAAAAATAAAAGTATAAACAATTGGAATACTCCAGTAAAGTAAAAGTACCTCAAAGTCAAAATGTACTTAATTACTTTCCGCCACTGGCCATACCCTGGATTCTCTCCATTTTTCCGTCGTTTGGCTTCACACGTCACACACACATACACAATACACACACAGTGTATTACTATACTGTACAATACAAAGTCCACTATACTTGTGGGGACATCTGACCCTCACAAATAACACACACACACATACACACACACACACACAGACACACACACACCCGCGCGGGCGCACGCACACACACGCGCACACACAATCAAACACGCGCACAGCCTCCCAACAGCTGTCCCTGGTCACGCAGCGAGCCAACACCTCCCTCCCACCTGTGATGGTCGTCACCACGGCGGTCCACATTATAATCCCCAATCCCACTTGACTTGTCCGGAATTTGTGGCGCCGTCAGCAGCTCGTAAAGCATGCAGTTAAACAATTATGAGCCTTCATTACAGCGCGTGCCACCCGATAACCCCAGTAACGTGACTTGTAAGACAGTAGCACACCCTGCCTGCTTGTCTGGCTTATCGCGAGGCGCTGTGTGCTTGTAGATCTGTTGTAGAACATAGTTACCTACACACGCAGTGAGGCATTGGAGACGGTGTGCCACCGCTCAAAAAATATATATTTGACAAATTTGGAGGTTTCAGTGACGTTATATTACCCTTAGCCCAAGTGAATGTAGTACACTTAAGTGCCGTTTTGACTGAGATACTTAATACTTCACTTGGGTATTTACATGTTTTGAGATGTTCTCCTTCTCCTTCTCAAGAGGCAAATAATGTACTTTTTTTTTTACTCCACCACAATTATTTAAAAACCAAACCTTAGTTACTTGTATACTTTGCAGATACTATAAATAATATAGGCCTACACAAAACAATACATTCACTTTAGGCCTTATGTTATATTTCGGATACTCCGGATCTACTGTCCAAGCTCAAAAAGCGACACATTTAGATTTTTCTTTTTTGTATATGTCAATGCCATTACTACTAGTGCTTCACCCACCCACTGACCCCAACCAGAATTATGGACCATAGCCGCCTCTCCGCGGCTCCCAGGGCCACAGTTTTCATGGGGTATTGTACTGTACGTGGGAGGCGGGCAGATCCTATTTGTGTCTGGAATGTCCAAATAGGAACAGCTTGCATGGGCTAGATAAGTATTATGGCCGTGACGGCTCATTATTTTTTTTTTTAAAGAAAGGACATTGCGGTTGATTTGGAGATGCATGCTGTCTGCGTTTTATGAAGAGACGCGGCCATAATAACGCAGCGTTAGACCATGACCTTCATCTGTGCGCCTGTGTTTTATGTCCACAGCCGTCCCCAGATGACCCCCGGGTAACTCTATCCGTGTGTGGGCACCCTCGCCAACCGCAATGAAACAATGTGCATGATTCGCCCATTACGCATTGTCATGTGCAGCTACTACTCACCATCTAAATCTGAGTCTAAATCGGGCTACTGTGACAAAGGTCTGTTGTGGAAAAAGTAGCCTACTCTGATTTGTTTTGTACTTGAGTAAAAGTAGCAATACCACGATGTACAAATGCTCTCAAAATGTTACTTGAGTAAAATTACAAAAGTATTGGCATCAACATAAACTTACAGAACCAATGTAAAATGTACTCTTCTATCTTTTACAAAGGTGTCAGAATCTTTCCAAAATTCAACACGTTGTGAGCTTGAAGATTTGGGATATTTTCAGAATTTTCTCTCTGACGAAGTACAATACTTGACTCTGAGTTAGTAAGTATAAAGTAAAAGAAAGTGAGCCGTAAAAGTACCTAAGAAATTGGTTCTTGAGTAAATGTACTTAGTTACTTTCCACCACTGCCAAAGGTGTATAGAGGAGAGAATAAGGGCATTTTTTCAGGCCAGCACGGCAAGCTGGGCTCACAGGTGTGAGGTGATGATGTGGCGCTGCACACAATGTGCCACCAATGTGAGGACAAGAGAGGCGTAGCAGCGGGCCCTATTTAGCCAGCCACTCACGTGGCGGGGGTCCGTACCACCCCATGAATCAATCACAAACAAAATTCATCAGACTCTTTCCCGTATAGCTGATCTCACAACCAAACAGCTCGACCTCCAACTGAATTGCCTCCCAATTAAAAGGTAGGTTCTTGGACCACGATGGCGCGTCGTTAACTAGGCCAAGATTGCTAGCGGAGGGTTTTGTGGCGTATATGGGGGGGGGGGGGGGGGGGTTTCAGATGCAGGGTATAATTAGATTAAGAGTGTTCTTTGGATCTGTCAGTATTAATTGGTTGCTCAAACCTCTGTCATTGTGTGTGCGTACGTGCGTGCGTGCACATGTGCGTGTGTGTGTGTGTGTGTGTGTGTGTGTGTGTGTGTGTGTGTGTGTGTGTGTGTGTGTGTGTGTGTGTGTGTGTGTGTGTGTGTGTGTGTGTGTGTTTGTTTGTTTGTTTGTTTGTTTGTTTGTTTGTTTGTTTGTTTGTTTGTTTGTTTGTTTGTTTGTTTGTTTGTTTGTTTGTTTGTTTGTTTGTTTGGCTTTGCTGGCGCTAGCGTTGCCTCTCCTGAGTCTTGTGGAGGTCACAGCTCATATCTTCCTCTTGTATTTACAACGAGAAACTCGCCCAGTAAAACCGTCCTTTTATGGGTGTCACATAGCTTGATCGTAAAATGAAGCATTTCCTCTGTTCCCCTCCCAACCTTATAATTCGTATTCATTTGCAACCCGAGATGCTCCTTTAAACTGCGCGTGCTTGTGTGTGTGTGTGTGTGTGTGTGTGTGTGTGTGTGTGTGTGTGCTTCAGTGTGTCTGTTTTATTCATGTAATGTCTGTATTATTTGGGATTGAAAAAACATAAATAATTAACCCCAGGGGGACCTTTTCTGGTCCCTATAAGGAAAAGGGTCATCTTTAGGAAAATATTCATATTTAGGGTTAGGCATTTAGGGGTTCCGTATAGGGATAAGGAGTTTAACCACTTAAACCCTCTATTGTTATAGTGAAATGGACCCGAGTTAGTCTTTTACAAGCTGAGAGTCATAATCAAGTTTGTAGATTTTCTATTTTTGGCGAATATTCCCTCCAGAATTTGGGGCTCAAATGTTTAACGTCAGGGCTAGGTATGATTATCAGTGATTACGGTTAGGATTAGGATTAGTATAGGACAGACTGTGGACAATTGCTTTTGATGTCCCCACAAACATAGCAAGACAAAATGTACAATTGTATTGTGAGAAGGGAAGCAACACTAATATAATTTTAGTTCCTTGCAGTGTGTCACTGAAATGTTGAGGCGGGTGAAGAGGTAAAGGTGTGTGTGTGTGTGTGTGTGTGTGTGTGTGTGTGTGTGTGTGTGTGTGTGTGTGTGTGTGTGTGTGTGTGTGTGTGTGTGTGTGTGTGTGTGTGTGTGTGTGCGGGTGTGCGGAAACGCGCTCGTTGCAGTTCCCTCAGCCCCAGTCAGACGCGTTTCTGTGCTAATAAGGCCACCAGAAACACCACGGCGTGGTGTCACACCAAAGGTCACAGGTGCACTTTCTCCATGTAATGTCGCCCCGGTGATTTTAAGGTCCATTAGGGTGGACAGCCCCTTTACTCAGCCGAGCCCCTCTCTAATGGCAATCAATATGACAGAGACGCGTGGCCAGACCACAATTATTAAGCTCTGTGGAGTCTCATCTCCCACAAGCTATACGTTCAACCCCCCCACTCCAGTCCATCTGAAGGACCTCACAGGAGCTAATGATAGCCGCGAGGAAAAGCGAGGGGAATTCCGAGGGGAGAGTAAAATGCAATATTTAATTTTGGGAGAAAAAAGGATTCCTCTTTTTCGTCTTCTTCACCTCAGACGCTCTGTTCTTCACTGTTCGGATTGTCCGTCGATTTCGTCCAAGGACCCTGTTAACCCGCAGAGTGAACCTTGGGGGCGGTTCTGGAGGCACCGCCCGCTTCCACTCGTAGAGACCAGTCCGGATGTCAGCTGTTCACTCTCCTTTAGTGCTCCACTTCCAGTCGCACACTGTTTACATTCCTAACTCTACACGTTGTAACCGGAGTTGCAGGGGGATTTAGCTGCGGAGCTCTGAATCTGGCTTTGGAGATTAGCGCATGTGAAAGACAGCGAGGTGGCTCCACGAGGGATAAGAAATTACGCAATCATTATTTACATTCTGAGAATCTCTGCCGAATCGATGGTGCCGAAATTGCATCCAGGCTATAGATTATTTTCTTAGTGATTATTCTATTACTTTCTAGATTAATCGAATAATCGAGCACCTTTTATGAACACTTGTTTTGTTTTACTGTATACAACGAATCAACAGCAAATAACCACTTAAGCTCTTTTATGTACTTTGTCATGCAACAGTGTCAAGAAAATAGCTAAAAGTGCTGATCTACAAGCTCACAACACATCATCTGTAATATCTGCAATTTCTTTCCCCTCAAGATTGATACTATTTGGTGGCAAGGTTGCGCAGTTGGTTGCGCTGTTGCCTCATAGCTAGAAGGTCCTGGGTTTCGATTCCCCCTGGGGACGCTGTGGGTGTGTTATCTCCTCTGCGTAATCAGTGCCATCAGTAGGCCTACCCTAGGTGGGGTTTTCCAAAGGGCCTTTCTGTGTGGAGTTTGCATGTTCTCCTTGTGTCCCGCAGGGTAGGTGGGCCTACCCTCACAAAATGCAGTAATCATTGTCTCTATACTGCCTCCCCCTGGCCAGCCTGGGCACCTGATGGAGGGGAAAGGAACTGGTTGGAATAACGGGTTCTTTCCACACGCTACGTCCAACCGGGGAAACTCCCTCCTGTCCGCTGCTCTCCCCAGGTTGGCAGAGGGAGTGTAGCGCCCAGGATTACATTTGACCACTTAGCGGGGCAGTTAAGGAGAACAATACTTCAGTTCTGGAAAGAAGCACCAAAATTTTACAGAGTGTACCTCTTGGGTCATTCTTTAGAAAAATCACATTAGACACTTAATTTTCAAAATGGCCGCCAGTTTTAAAGATGGCCGCCTTTTTGGATATGTTTTACAGGACGCCAGCCAGTTAATATCGAATTTTCATAATATTAAAGTTGTTTTGTAGGTTTTAAAACATCCTGAGTTCATTTATTACACTTTTAAAGCAGCCAGAATAACCTTTCTGACTTTTGGTTGGGGTCTTTCCTCACCTGGGACCCCCCAGACAGACCCCTGAGCCTATTTCATTAATCGCTCTGCTCCTGCTCCAGAACAATGTTAAATTAGATCTGAAATATGCTCTGAAATAAAAAATGACTAGTAGCAAATAACAGAGGTCTTCCACGGGGGGTCCGGGACCCCTGGGGGGATCCTCAGAGCTACTACAGGGGGCCTGCCAAATCTTTTTTTTTTTTTTTTAAACTTCGAATGTTTTTATGTATCCTGGTTTTATGTATTGTACTTTGATGGTTTATTAGTATTCTCAGTATTATTTATAAAAATAAATGTGTTAAACAGTTATGGTTGACAGCTGTTACTGCAGGTATTGCAATAATGAAGGTATTGCAACTTTTCACTTTGGGCGCAGAACAACATTTCCATTTATTGCACTGCACTCACACCGCACGCGCACACGCACACACGCACGCACGCACACACACACACACACACACACACACACACACACACACACACACACACACACACACACACACACACACCTCTTTGTTATTGTCACCCCAAAACCCTCACCTTATTAGAGCCCATGGTCAATTACGCCCAAAGAGATTCACTACAATACAGTAATTTCAGACATGCAGAATATATTCGTCTTCATCATCATCATCTTCAATGTCCAACCTAATAGTGTTGACACAGTCTCCACCATAGCATAGAGTGAAAGGCAGGTTATTTGAGCAGCTGCACCGTCCCTTACAACCTGCTTTGCAGACACATTTGATGAGCTCAAGTACTGCCTTTGGAGCAGGGAGAGCAAGAAACCTGACTGGAATATACCCTCCACTCTCTGAATTCCATCTATTTTCTTCGATTGGTGGAAGCACAGGGTATGGTATGGTCAGGTGATTTATCCTGCATTGTGACAGAGTTGGCGCGGAGGTAGCATCTCACCCTCCAAGTTCTTTGACAGAAATAGTTCCCATCTGAGTAATCCCAGGGTTGTTGGACCTTTTGAACTGTAAACATGGCATGCAAAATGTTCCGACTGCAATGTTGATGGAAGCTCATCATTTATAAGCTCAGGAGGAATGGCCAATGACCTTGCCAAGGTCCTTGAAGCGGTTAATGGCTTGGTCATCATCATCATCATCAAGTAGGCATTGATGTCTTTTTGGTGATTCCAACAAATGTTACTCCCCAGTCAGCACCTGAAAAACTAGGTACGCAAAGGAACCCTTGACATTTGTAACATCCAATAACTTGAACTCACTCGAATATATAAATTTCCTTTTTTTGTACCGGAGGCAAGGACTTGATAAGGAATCGGGGTATCAGCCTCTTCATGTGTTTACTTTGCACTTCCTCAAAATCATGTCCCTTGATGAAGGTATCCTATTATAATGCCTACTTTGTCATACCTGACACATTGCCCTGAGCTTCCATCAATTGAAAAAAATAGATGGAATTCAGAGAGTGGAGGGTATGAACAGTCAGGTTTCTTGCCCTCCCTGCTGCAAAGGCAGTACTTGAGCTCATCAAATGTGGCTGCAAAGCAGGTTACAAGGGACGGTGCAGCTGCTCAAACAATAACCTGCCTTGCACTCTCCTCCCTGCAAATGCTATAGTGGAAACTGTCAACACTATTAGGGAGGACATGAATAGTGAATTTCTTTGGGTACAATTGACCGTGAGCTCTTTAAGAGGATAGGGTGCGGGTTTTTTGGGGGTGATGATAACAAAGAGGTGTGTGTGTGTTGTGTTGTCAATGTGGGTGCAGCGTAATAAATGGACATGTTAGACTGCGCGCCCAAAGTGAGATTTTGCAATACCTTAATTCTTGCAATCCCTGCAGTAACACCTGTGAACCTGTCTGTCTAACACAAAAATGTAATAAATAATACTGAGAATACTAATTAAAACAGTTAAAAAAAAGAAAAGAACTTCCCCATCAAGATTCGGCAGGCCCCCTGTAGTAACTCTGAGGACCCCCTCGGGGTCCCGGACCCCCTGTGGAAGACCCCTGGGTATTTGCTACTACTAATTTTTGCTTTCAGAGCCCAGTTACAACAACTTTAATGCTTCAGTTATGATCTAATTTAACATTGCTCTGGAGCAGGAGCAATGCGATTACTGAGATAGGCTCAGGGGTCTGTTTGGGGGGTCCCAGGTGAGGAAAGACCCCAACCAAAAGTCAGAAAAGTTATTCTGGCTGCTTTAAAAGTGTAATAAATGAACTCAGGATGTTTTAAAACCTACAAAACAACTCTAATATTATGAAAATCGGACATTAACTGGCTGGCGTACTGTTCAGAGGCAGCCATCTTGGAAACATGGCAGCCATTTTGATTTTTCAGTGTCTAATGTGTTTTATCATAGGAACAACCCCTAAGGAGTACTTGTGAAAAGTTTTAGGTTTCTTTCCACTTCTGAAGTATTTTAGTGCAAAAATGCATTTATCTGCCCCGCTAACTGGCTCCCCCAAACACTGTGTCATGCAGGACCCATTTGTGGGTTGCGGACACATTTTTATGGGACACTTTATTTTTTGTTTCCCACATTTTCAAAAACATTTGCGTAATGAGCTTGTAGATCTGCTGTTTTCACCAGTTTGGGTCCCGGGAAAAATGTCTAATCTCTCTTTTGGTTCTCAAGCTAAAAGGTTTGGGAACATTAGACAAAAAAAAAGGGTTATAAGAATAATGTGGGATAAAAATGTTAAAGGAGTAGTTCACCCCCAAAATGACTTTTTTTTCTATTGATTAGTCATGCCATGGAGAGTAAAGTTCAATAATATTTTTTGGTTTTTGTCGCATTCCTAAGACAAAAATGTGATAACAATAAATGTACCCCCATTCATTCCGGATGGTGACCCGTTTCGAAACGGGTCACCATCCGGAATCAATGGGGGTAAATTTACTCAAATCAAATTTTTGTCTTAGGAATGTGACAAAAACCAAAAAATATTATTGAACTCTACTCTCCATGGCATGACTAATCAATAAAAAAAAAGTCATTTTGGGGGTGAACTACTCCTTTAAGTAAAAAATGTATACTGTAATTTTTTTTATTATCACCCCACCCCATGGATGCAGCCCATCATAATCCATAATCCATATTATCACAGCGGCGTGTATTATTAACACAGCACGTCATGCTTACATTATTGCATTACCATAATGTCATTATACATAACACATATAATCATATTCATTAGAGTAACAGTAATGGATAAGTTAATAAAAACCAATGCAAAAATGAATCATGCACCGCAACTTTGTCTTCCATTAAGAGCCCTTAAGAACGATGTAATGGAACATAATCAAATCTCATGATCTTGCACTGCGTGCCATATGGTGTCCCGATCCTCAGCGCCAATTTAAGGGTCCATTTGGAGACTCTCCGAGTTAAAATGCGAACTGGTGATTTTACTGTGTGTACCACAGCTGTGAATGTTGGTGGAAAGTACATTTTCTTGCTGTACACCTTTGAAGTACTTTTACCTCACTTGAGTTATTTCCATTTTATGTACTTAGTAGTGTATTTGACACCTTTAGTCGCATTAACCAATTATGTATTTTATACTTAGGCCTACGCTATTTCAAAATAGGAGATCCACAAGTCATTGTGAACTTGTAGATCTTTTGACAGATTTCGCTCAATTTCCTTTTTGAATGTCGGCTTATTACTTCCATATAGTGGAATTGATAATTTCTCGATCAACCATCACCCCCCCCCCCCCCCCCCCCCTGCCTAACCATGGTTATGTTGTCTTTCCTCCCCCACCAGGAACCTCTGAACAAGGACAGCCATGTCTGAGGGGTGAGTGTCACATCTTCATGCCTGTGCGTCTCAAAGCCGTCTATCAACTTAACTATGCCCTTCGTCGGTATGGAATCGAGGTGACATGTCCTCTCTCTCTCTCTCCCCCTCCCCATGTATTTCTGTGCGGTCGGCCATCTTTAAATGCAGACCCGTAAGAAGAATTTCTGGATCTTTGGCTTGCCTAACTGTCCCTAAACGTTGCACCTGCTGCATGTTCAGTCTTGTGACTGTTTGGATGCCAAAACATGCTGATTAAAAGCCTCACATTACTGACGTCAATGTTGACACTATATTTATGTGATTGATTGCTGTGTGGCACGTGTGGTTCTCAAACGTTTTCATGTCAAGGACCTCCAAATTGAAATATGATTGGCCGCGGACTCATATCTGAAAATATTTTGTGCCAGGGAACCCTATAGTATACACGATTTGTGCTGTTAAAATGTTTCCAAAAATGTTTCCACTTTGTTTCCACAAAGTGGCTAAAATGATTTTGATGGTTTACCAATTTTGGTGGGGACCTCCTGGAACCCCCTCAAGGTCCCCTGGGGATCCCCGGACCCCACTTTGAGAATCTCTGGTCTAGCAAAACTCCAGCTTGTCATTTAAAAAAATTATTGCATGGTGGTTAATTTTCAACTCACACTTATTAAAGGCGCGGTAAGTGTATGGTTTTATAACATGCCATCAGAATCTAAAATAGATTCTGATAGCAATCATTGCTATAGAGCGTTTGTTCAGTAATGGGGAAAACAAGGTGAACTATAGAACAGCTACAACAACATTGTAGCTGATAAATGGGTTCCCTCTTCTGATTGGATGAAATTGGCAACCCACCTGAAAATGTAGTTTCTGTTATTAAAGAGCTGAAGAGATGGAGACGTTGTTACTGAAAACAACATAGCAATGATTATCCCACTATCAGAAAGTTGAGCTTGAACCTTTTTTAAGAAAAACCTTTTGGCAAACATCAACAACCGCTTACATACAGTACACCTCTTAACTGCTGTATTTGAGTGCAAATGATTGCGACCGCTAGGTCGCAGAAAAAATCCACCGGCTGTCAGTCTGTCAGTCACGTCACACGTCACATGTCACACTTTTCCCCTACTCATATCTCCACCTCATTTCTCACATGGCCCTCTTCTATCGCCACCATGATGAGGCTGATTCTTGCAAAACACATTTTTGGACACTGCTCCTACAGAGTTTGCCCTAAAATCACACAAAGCGGCACACAGTATTTCTAGAGTCCTGTCATAAACATGGATCTGTCCCATTTAGCGCCAAGATCAGGCCGATTTTTTAAAACACATTTTTGGACACTGCTCCTACAGATTTTGCCCTAAAATCGCACAAAGCGGTGTATACATGTGACCTGACGGGCTCTTATGTCCCGATTAGGGAGTCTTACTGGTGTATGTGCTTGTGTGTGTACATATTGATGCATGGACACCAACACATTATTCGTGGAAATTAAATCTAACTGGGGTTAGTGTGTGTAGCTCTTGACAGCTGAATTCATAAAACGAAGACCAAGAGCTTTCTCCTGTTTGTTGCAGAGAAAGCAAAGGAAAGAAAAACTGAATGAGAAACTGTACACAGCAACCCGCAGACTACTGCTGAAGGTAAATGCACTCCGGCAAGAGTCCGGCATCATCAGTAAACATGGTAGTTCTTAAGCATTTTCAAGTCAAGGACACGGCCCGTATTTAAAAAAAGAAAATAAATGTGTGCCAGCCAGGGTTTCCCATCATATTTGTGTTGTTAGAGGTGTGTAGCCAAAAGAGACAACTAAAATGAATGTTACGTACTGTAAGACTCGAATAAATGACCGCTTTCTTCATTGACAGGGCAAGCTTCTGAAGAGAGCCGAAGTCTTGTTGGTCGAGGAGCAAAAGGCAAAGGCTATTGAGAGGGAAGCAGCAATAAATGAAGCAGCGCCACGCCCCAAACTCTCTGGCCTGTCTGTTAAGGAGCTCCAGGTACTCGCGTGTAAAGATGGTTGAAATTGTCCAGTATATAGAGCCCCCTACAGTGCAGGGGTCTTCAGTGTTTTTCAGGCCAAGGACCACTTTTTAGCTGAGAGAGCGAGAAAGCAGGGACCGCTACATACATTGTGAAATGTTGTTGCTTAACGCCGCTGTTGGGTGGAAACCATGTATGTCCGTGTTTTGAGCTTGTAGATCTGCTATTTTCACTACTTTAGTGTGACACTCTTGTAGGGCATTAAGGTTTCCGTGCAACTTGACGAGGCTTTCAAATCTAGCTCACCATTTATATTGTCTCATCAATGTCTGTTGACCTTTGAGAGATTCCACAGCTTTGATGACCTAAGTCATAGATTTGTTTGCCAGCACCATTATCAGTGTTGTGTAAATTACGTTTGGTTTGTTTCCTTTTCATTACACCTTACTTTGCTAATAATTGCGAATTATCATGTCTCCGTCTGTCTGTGTACGCTTTTTTATGGTCTATGGGTTTGCCGCTCTGACATCACACTCTCACATCACTGTGATGTCAGAACAACACTAACAGAAACCCTTTTATGCCCATATGATCCCTGATCCCTGGTCATCAATATTAAGCCCATAACTAACATGACTTCATATGGGAATGCCCATATATGGCGGCCACATCGGCCACATACCACACTAACAGAATCCATATATGGCCAAGACAGCCCATATCTGAGTGTAGCTCTCCATCTCCCTAGTAAACGACACAAAATACATTTTCAAGTGGGTTGTCAATTTCATCCAATCAAGAGAGAGTACCCATTTATTAGCTTCAATTTTATTCTGTCCCGCGGTTCCAGTTTTGTCTGCTTATTTATATGTGTCTTCACTTCCAATTTCACACGTTTATCCTGTATGATTTCTCTTTCCTGATTGGATTAAATTGATATCCCAACCTGAAAATTAATTTTATGTTTGCTAAAGAGGTGGGAGACGGGAAGACCCCGTAGACAATCACTCCATTTAGCAATGATTACTAGCATAAAATAGCACTATTTAACACTTATTTTAACAAAAGAAAACCACTTGCTGCGACTGATTTATACATCGTCATATGAAGGTAATGCACGCCGAAAATAGCCAATCTACAAGTTCAGCTCTCTTTGGCACAATCATACTGTACATTAGTTGTTCCCTACCTCCTGCAATGCGACAGGGGTGTGTCTGTGTTTTTGTAGAGATTACAAACATATTCTCCCCAAAAAGTTATATATTATTCCCATATGCCCTACTTTACCGGTAAACAACGCATCAATGTGCTTGTCTGTATGCTTTTCTGACACATACACATACACATACACACACACACACACACACACACACACACACACACACACACACACACACACACACACACACACACACACACCTACCTTATTGCCTTCAACATTCCTTAACCCTCGTAGGGTCTTCGGGTCACTTTGACCCGGTTTTACATTTTCAACATCAAGAAAAAGTATGTTAAAATATGATTTTTCCATGAAACTTCTTCTGCTTGGCTTATTTACTGTACTAAACATGTGATATGAAAATGGTACCTGTCATGCATTTGCAACACCCCCCTGTATCAACATATAACACCCAGGGTCTTCGGGTCACTTTGACCCGGCCATTGAAAGTGTATGCTAAATGCCTAATATTTAGACCATTTCTTTCTGAAAAAACATTGGACATATGGATTTTGGAGTACATAATTTGCTCACCATTACAAACTACATTGATAACAATTCAATCAATATTATCTCCGCCAGGCCAGGATGGCCAAAAGTGAGGGATATGTTTTCGTTGCTTCTGTCTGTGAACAGCTAATCTCAGTCACCGCTGGACCAGTCAGCGTGAAACTTTACATGTACTTCCCCGGGAGGCCTAGGAAGATATTCAACCCCAAATCGTCCTGTTATAGAGCCACCATGAGGCAGAATTGAACAAAACAAGTTTTGGGGGATATTTACAATACCGATTTTCTCTTGTCATTTGATCAATGTCATGACCTACAGTATGTGTCACATTTTCTATTCAGATTGGCCACGATCCCAAAGATGCTTACAATTTTTGCGGGAGTGGCACATTTTGCTACCAAATGGGAACTTCATCCCTATGCCACTTTACAAATTCCAAGTTCCTCAGCATTCCGACGTGATTTGTAGCATTTATTTTATTTTATTTTGAGTAGCCAATTATAGTTTACCCTCTTTTTCTCCCCAATCCAGTCCTTATGCCAATTGATTCCTCCCCTATGTTGTCACTGCTGTTGTATCCTACCGAATCACCTGACAGTGAGGAGCCCCCACCGAGAGGACGTAGGGCCTTCGCCCTTCGTCCTACTCCTCCCTCCCAAAACCAGCTACCGCCCAGCCTGGCTGTAGGAATACATGTAGTGACAATTATCACCCTCTCCGCCCAGCTTCCCTTCCCTCGAACAACAATTGTGTTTGCATAGATGCCCCACGATTGATTCAAATCCACAACCTCTGTGGTGGTGGCAGGGACATTGTGCCACCCGAGCACCTGTAGCACTTTGTGCAAATCAGAGTGGGACAAGAAATATTTGACATATAGTTCTTGATCAAATGACAATAGGGATAATATAATATGTACCAATTGGTGTGAGGTTTAGACAAAGTCTATATGGTAATACCAATATATTTTACAAAGATCAGTCTCATGGTAGTGCTATAAAAGACAGATGGGAAAGATTTCCTTTCTAGGCCTCTTGGGCGTATGTGTGCCAATGCCAAGTTTGATGCTGAAGTGGTGCCTGAGATTAGCTGTTCACACAACGGCCTGATGGTGGCGCTATAAGAGGCCAATGTGAAGAATTTGGGGAGGAGGTTCTTCCTAGGCCTCCTGGGAGTGTGTGTGTGTAGTTTCACACTAATTAGTCCAATTTGCCTGAGATTAGCTGTCCACAGACAGAGGAGTGAAAACATAATCCCTCACCTTTGGCCATCCCGGCCTGGCGGGGATAATACAAAATATTGATTGAATTGTTAGTAAAGTAGTTAGTAATGACAATCAAATTGTGTTTAATATGATTTTTGGGGATTTCTAACTACTTTAGAATGGTTTAATATGAGCCGGGTCAAAGTGACCCGAAGGCCCTGGGTGTGACTAAAACACGAGGATCCTACGAGGGTTAAAGGAGGGCTTAAAGGAGATGGCGTCTGTTCTCTCTTCACAGGAGCTGTGCAAGGATTTGCACCATAAGATCGACACAGTGGATGAGGTGCGCTACGATATGGAGCAGAAGGTGGCCAAGAATGACAAGGAGGTATATCTGTTATGGAAATGAGACACATTAGAGCCCTTTAGACTCTGCCGTACGACGGTGCCGCACACCCCCAAAATAGATGATCTATGAACGGTGGTTCTCAAAGTGATCCAGGGATCCTTCACAGGGTCCCAGGCGGTCCCTAGCAAAGTTTTACCACTTGAACATATAGGCTACACAGGCTCGGCGGCACGAGGGTGGACCACCTCACACCCTTTTTATTTAAAAAAATAAAGATGTATATATATATTTCTTCGATTGATTACTCACGCCATGGAGACTTGAGTTCAATGATATTTTTTTGAATTAGTCACATTTGTCCTAAGCCATTGTTTCCTGGCACCGGCCCTGAGGCTACATCCGCTATTGAGCGATGCGTTGTGGCCTTGTAGCTCTGCTATCTTCAAATCTGTATAGCGGATTTACTACATATTCATTTCATTTCGAGGGTCGTACTGTAGGCCTACGTGAAAAGGATGTGCAAGCTCAGAATTGTTGTGGCTGTGACGCGTTCTGAGCTTGTAGATCATGTTTTTCCGGAGTGCGAAGCCGCCGTACGACAAATTGTAAATCCCGCTTTAACCGTGATATTGATGGGCGCTAACTGCACTTGCGGCTCACCTCAGGTAACCCGTGTGAGCCCTCTGAAGATGAAATGGCCCCGCTCTCTCATTTCAGAGATTATATATATTTATGTCTCTCACTCCGAGTCCGACCCAAGCGGAATTATGACTTTCCATTATCTGAACTCATTGGGAAACGCAGAGGATCACATCAATCCTACGTATAAAAAGCCCACGCATCATGTCGGGTATTCTTTATTGCGAAGGCTCAGTGATGTATTCAACAAAATAACACGGCAAAGACCAGGGTTTTTCTTTCATTATTATTAATCAGATTTAGTGATGTGTTCTAAGGAAGCACATCAATGACACTGACACTGTTTTTTGACACGAATACTGATTTCACCATGGCTTTGAGTAAAATGGTGACGCCCCCTTGGCTTAGAACGCAGTAGCGCACGGTACGTCACTCATGAGAAATATAACATCAAACATAACACTTTGGTATTTTAATTTCCCTACACTTAAACCACACTGTAGCCTTAAAGGGATATTTCACTTTCAAAAAAACTTTTGGTCATCTTATCGTCTAATCAGGCTTTTATGAACACCCTGAACAGTTTTTTAATTTGCTTCATTCAGTATTTATATATTTGATCAGGCCCTCCCTGTCCAGGGCCCCTCCCCATACACACCCATTGTAACTTCAAACCCCATTTTAACCATGATAGATTCATTAAAAACACATATTATTATTTATCTGGTGACTCATACTACCCTCCTAATATGTGAGCTGGTCGTGTTTTTGAGCGGTGGTCACACGGTCTCCATAGCGTGGCCGTGTGTGTATCCGTCTATGTATGTGGGTGGGTGGGTCCGTATGTAGCCTAAGTACCCCTGGTGACCAGAGAGGTGCTGTTGAGTCTAGTCTGCCCTGAGCATCAACTGCAATACCAGTGGTGGCCTGAGTGACATGGATGGATGGATGGCTCTCTCTCTCACACGCAAGCAAGCACCCCCCCATATATATATATATTTTTTTTATTATTATTATTTTTTTTAAATATTTTTTTAATATTTTTTATTATAATTATTATTATTATTATTATTATATATTTGTTTTGCTGTTGCGCAGCCTCCACGACCACCGCTCAGTTCACACGGGTGTGATTTTTTAATAACTTTTTTCATTTATTTTTGATATTTCTTTGGATAAATGGAAAGAAATAGATACAATAAATGAAAAATGTTATCGAAAACACACGGCCAACTCACGTATAGGGTATTATGTGTCACCAGAAAAAATAATGGGTGTTTTTAATGAATCTATCATGGTTAAAATGGATGGAAGTTACAATGGGTGTGTATGGGGAGGGGCCCTGGACGGGGAGGGCCTGATAACATTTACATCAATACCTAAATACTGAACAAAGCAAATAAAAAACTGTTCATGAAAGCCTGATTAGATGATAAAATGACCAAAAGTTTAGTTTTAGTTTATTATGATTTTGCATTATAGGTCTGTTCATAATAAACGGCTGACGCATTTGTACTTTTAAGGCTACAGTATGGTGTAAGTGTAGCAACATTTAAATGTAAAATTTGTATGTATGTATGTATGTATGTATGTATGTATATATATGTGTATATATATATATATATATATATATATATATATACTGTAGTATATATAACATTTATTTTTTCTTCTTATATATCAATGAATCAACAATTATTTGACCCCTTTTTCTCCCCAGTTTAGTCCTTATGCCAATAAATCCCTCTCCCACTCACAAACAAACACAGTAGTGTGTTATCACTGCTGTTGTACCTTACTGGCTCACCTGCCTGTGAGGAGCCCCCAAGAGGACATACTCCTCCATCCTCCCACCCAATACTCCCCGCTGACTGGAGCCACCCCAGCCCGTAGGAGTACTGTACGTACCATGAAAAATATCACCTTCCCCGCCTGGCTTTCCTCTGCAGAACACAGGCTGATTGTGTTCGTAGCTATAGACACTCAACAAAACCGAGTGCATGTGGTGGACTTGAACCCCTAGACTCTGTGGGACACAAAAACGATTTGAGTCCATTTCTTTTTTGATTAACCACTAAATCCTGTATTACTTTATTGTGCAATGGTGGTGTGCAAAAATAGCAAGCCCATATTTACAGTACAGACCTTGAACCAACAGGGCAGTATATAAAAAAGAATCAATAGTTAATAATAATAGTTCATTAAAACACTTAAACCCTCAGGGCTCTATAGAATGTATTTTCTGTTTTCGCTCTACATTAAATAGCTTTGCTGAAAATTGCCGATCATCAAGCTTGTTGATCTACTATTTTCTACAAAAGCCTTCTTTACAATTACGATGCTGGGGTTTAAAGCTGGCCATACACTACACGATAATCGGGCCCGACTGAATCGGGTAGAATTAAACACTACAGGATCATTTTTTCAGATTATCTGGCCAGAGAATCTAAACGGGCTCACACTAGCCGTTTTGAACAGTCGGGCGCACCGCACGCTACAGGATTCTATTCCGATTGAGTCGGGCTCGAACACAGCAATAATAAATAAATAATTTATATAATGAATACAAAACGTCACTGTTCCGAGAGCTTCGCCTTGCAACACGCGCGCAGACGCACATACAAACAAACACATTATGCTATCCACTCACAAACACACCATTGCCTCACGCAACGAAAAAAAAAAAAGCTTCAAATGATACTATGACTATGAGTTCACTTTGACGCGTTTCATGTTCATCCATGGATCAACTCTGATCGACTTTCCCCCTCTCTCTCCACTGCTAAAGTCAAGTGCTGCGCGCTGTCTGCTGGTGCTTCTCATGGTGTCTGATTTATGATTAGTCGTATGACTGTGTTGCGCAGAGAACATATCAGATTTCCAAGATCAAACTGCGTCCCTCCGCGCCACATTGTAGGGTTTGTAGATCAGGCAGTGGGCGTGTAGGCCTACTTGCACTCGTGCGCTGTTCCCACTCCAGTCTGTGACTGACTGGCAGTGACTATTTCTGCTGATATAAAACAAACTCGCGACCATTGAGTTTTAATTCCCATCGCAAGCAATCATGATACAACCTGGGAGGATGGATGTGGATCATTATTTGAAATAATAAGCTAAGCAGTGTATTTATGTGTATTGCTTTTTTTTGGGGGGGGGGGGACTCGTTTTCAGTCCCAAATATAGACCTACTGTAATGCTTTAAAAAGGATAGGCCTATATCCATTATGTTTCTTTCATGTCCGCTCCAGGTTTATCATTGTCAGTTTTGATAAAGTCATTTTATTTTATAATAGTTAAAGCCATACTGTGTAAGATGCCCAACTAGTGGTCATTAGCCCTATAGCAAACCGCGGTCGCGTCCGCGTCTTTCGGACGTTTTTCGTACCTTCAGACCCCCGCGTCTGCCTCCACCTCGCTGAGATCTATCTTTTAAGGGGTCCCTTGTTCCTGTGCGTTCAGTAATTCCAGAGATACGGACTCCTTCACCCTGCCTGGTAGGCGAAATTACCTAGAGAAGGGATGGTACAAACGGGCGACAACAAATATGGCTGCCATAGCGACCCCACTTCAAGATGCGCTGTGATTGGCCGGCAGTTGTATAACCCTCGCTGTGATTGGCCGGTAGTGTGATGACGCAATTTTGGCGCGAGATCCGGTCCACGGCAAGGATCTCAGTTTACATACAGAGAAGGCTTTACAGGCTGAAATTCACGGCGCGGATCTTCTAAAACTTTTGTGATTTAATAGTTAGGAGAATTTTAAGATTTGTTTTATAAAAAAAGTTACATAGTACAACTTTAAGGTAACGTGCGCGCATATTTTCTAAACCTGCTGTCTGTTAAAATACGAAACGCCTGGCTAATATGCGGGGCGCGCTGTGCCCGGAGTAGCCAGGAGTTGTTAACCCAGCTGGTAGATCAAACAACGAGTTGTACCTATGGCCAATTGGAACTTGAAAGGAGTAGAGATTACATAACTGCACCGTGCACGGACCATCAGAGAAAGTGACTGACGTGGGGTGAGCTGCTGTTGTAGGCTGCTTCCACCACGGACGGTTCAAGTTCAAGACAGGTTCAAGTTCAAGACAGGCACGTGTCTGCTTTTACTTTAGTGGTGGGAAATCATGATTTCCCCTGTCTTTTAACAAATTATCGCGGTGTGGGCGGATGGATCAATCAAATATAATCATTAAAAAAAGATCCGAGGGCACGGAGATCCAAATCCAATGTCCCAGAGAGAGAGAGAGAGAGAGAGAGAGAGAGAGAAAGAGGACGGTTCTGTCTGGTCCATTTGAAGAACTGTAATCCAGCATTTTGAGGTGGAAACATGGATAATGCACAGGTTTATCATACATTTGAGAGTGAGAACCATAAGTTTAATGTAACTTAATTGGAGTTGGAGGAGAGCAGAGCTGGAAAGTTATTAGCGAGTCCAGACTTGCACTAATTGGTTTGGCCTAGTTTTACGTCTTTGTTGATTGATTGATTGATTTCGTGTGTGTGTGTGTGTGTGTGTGTGTGTGTGTGTGTGTGTGTGTGTGTGTGTGTGTGTGTGTGTGTGTGTGTGTGTGTGTGTAGAGAGAGAAAAAGAGATAGCTCTGTCACTCAGATGCTCAGAGACTTGCGTCTATCAGCGGCAGCTGTACCTATTTTCAATCAGTCCCCTGCTGCTATTCCAGACTAGTACTGATCCAGGAAAATATCAAACATGTTTGAAAAGAGTCGGGCAACCCCCGATCGTCCTCCGAGCCACTCGGCTGGGCTCCGAGTGGATCTGTGAGACCTCACGCTAGACGACGTTCATGCCCGATTGTCGGGCCCGTTTCAGTCGGTGGCAGCCCGATTGTCGGGAGGGTAATTAAATAGCCCGATTATCGGCTAGTGTGCGGCCAGCTTAAGTCATTATTCTTTACAAAATCATTGTGATACTGAAGTCAAATTGTATATGTATCCATGCCTGTCCAGACTCATTGCAGTTAAGTATGTGAACCATCACAGCTTGACCGTATCTCTGTCTGTCTGTCTGTCTGTCTATAACGCCTGACACTGTTGATCCCCTGACACATCACTGTGACATCACATGTGATATCACAGGTGACATCACTAACTGAATTCCTTTTATGCCCATATATGGAGATCGCTGATTTCTTCAATATTAAGCCCATAACAGGACTTCATATAGGAATGCCCATATATGGAGGCCAGTCAAGCCACATCGGACACAAACCACACTAACAGAATGGACAAGACAGATGGCCAAGACAGACCATATCCGTGTGGCTGTTCTACAGACAGGGATCTCCATGTATGGGCATAAAAAGGTATGATGTCAGATGTCATAGACATGATGTCTAAGACATCATAGGACTTTCACATAACGAAGTATGCTGACCTGCTCTGACATCACAATGATGTTGCAAATGAATTCCTCCCTTGTCCCTTTTATGCCCATATATGGATAGCCTATGGGCAAAGCACTGATATCTTGCCCTTTAGGGTGAGGTCGCTTCTTGCCCTTAGGCGTCTTTACTGGTATTAAGTACAAGTGAATGATGACTTTGAAGGAATTTAATGAGCGTGTTTTGTGAGGTCACAGTGATGTTGACCTTTGACTAGCTACTGTACGTATGATCAGTTCATGCTGTGATAGCAACAAATTAATGTTCCACAAGGATGAAGGATTTGAAGAATTGACAAAGTTTTATTCAAAAAGGCAAAAGGTTTGAACAGTGACAGTATTCACAGCATCAGAGGAGCAGGCCTCCTGGCCTCTCCTGTCAGCCCCTCCGGGCACAAGCCTCCCCTGTCCCATTCTCATACAGCTCTTATAGTCCAGAGATGCTATTCTAACATGGTAACATGGTCTTATAAGGTTATGTTCTAAAGATAAAGCAACAAAGAAATAGTTACACACAGTACATATTATGCTGACACAGAGAGGTAGAAGTCACAGGAAGATGTCAGCTGTTGGTTTGACAGCTGCAGGCAAATCTACATTAGTGTGAGATTTGCTTTAAACTAAATTCTACAAAGTTGAATATACTGTAAGTAGGATACACATTTGACAGTCTATAAATATTTCTACTACAATGCTTGAGTCCAAATGTCATGAGATTACCTCCGTGAAGTTGGCACCCCATATGATGAAAACATATATAAAAATGGTGTCATTATTTAGTGCTGAATTTGTGCTGAATTGTGCCGTAAATTTTAGAATTTGTGCTGGTATATATTTTTTTGATATTTTAAGTTATAGTTTTGCTGAGCCTTGCACCCCAATTTTTTTGGCTCCAAATCGGGGAAAAAAGGGTCTCATTCTTTAGTGCTGGATGTGCTCTAATTTGTGCCGTTGAAATCATCAATTGTGTTTTTTATATGTATATATATAAATATTTATATGGTTATGAATTAGCAGATTTAGCAACATTACAATGGTCTGGCCAACAGAGGGCGATGGAGAGCAGCAGTGCTTAATGGTAGAACATAGCAGCAGAACAGTGGTGTTATGTAGAATAACTAAAAAGTGATACCAGCACAAATTCTAAAATTTACGGCACAATTCAGCACAAATTCAGCACTAAATAATGACACCATTTTTATATATGTTTTCATTATGGGGTGCCAACTTCACAGAGGTCATGAGATTGCCTCAGGGCGCCCACAGCTGTCCGCTGGCGGAGACATAACAATTCTGTATTCCAAAATACTAATACCATGCTCTACTTCTGGCAATAAAGCAACAAAGCGTAAATACATGAATATATACAATAAAACATTTTAAAGAGAATTTCTTAACCCCTTAAGTTCTGTTTGGGTCATTTTGACCAATTTTACATTTTCATTTGAAAAAAAAGGTGGAAGTTTACATGTTTTCCACCTGAAACTCACTGGCCTTAAAGATTCTTCTGTGATTAACATGTGAATATTTTGCACTACAACCATGCTACCCCATCGTGGTGCAGCCCGGCTTTGTCAGGCGTCTATGCAAACACAATTTGGGCTGGGTTGGCATCTGTCAGCAGGGAGTGTTAGGTAACCTCGCATCACCAGGCTTTCCGCTGGGGGAAAGCCTGGTCTTCGTTTACTAAACGGGCCGTTTGATCCGGTCGGGAGCGGAAGGGCTCCTACGTTTTTCTGTAGTCCAAAACGGACTACACTTTGGCCAGAAACAACGACCGGAAACAGTTTCAACCCAGTTAGCGCATGCGCAAGTAGTTAGCGCATGCGCAAGTACGGGTTAAAACTGTTTCCGGTCGTTTTTTCCGGCCAAAGTGTAGTCCGTTTTGGACTACAGAAAAACGTAGGAGCCCTTCCGCTCCCGACCGGATCAAAAGCCCGAAATTGGAAGCCAGCCCAGGCTAAGTGTTAGGTGGAAGGAGTAGGATGAAGGCTTCCATCCTCCCGGTGGGGGCTCCTCACTGGTAGGTGAGTCAGTATAGGATACAACAGCAGTCGCAACACAGAAATCTGTGTGGGAAGGAATCAATTGGCAAAAAGATTAAATTGGGGAGAAAATCGGGGTAGAAAATGGTTGCCCTACCTAACAAAAGCTAAGACAGAAATTCTCTCCACCTCGCTGACCCACAGATCGAGCAGTTGACTGCCAAGGTGCTGGCCATGAAAGGCCATAAACGTCCCAACCTGAAACGCGTGAAGAAGGGGGTGGAGCTGAACGTTGAGGCCAAGCTCACGTCCAAGGCTGACTTCAAAGCCAACCTGAAGACCGTCAAGAAGGAGGATGAGAAGGTGAGTGAGGGTTATTGTAGTTAAAGGCTGGCTATTCAAATAAAGTGGGAAAAAAACATTATATAATATGGCATTCTCATATGTTATAAAAAAAGGTTTTTGAACAGCCACTTATCATTAATATAATATAATTAATGTTTTCTTTTCATATATAAAAACAAATATCTAATATACATGTAGTGTGCAGATTAATATAGACAGTTCCTCAAATGCAGACATCAAATAGCATGCAGATATCAAATATGCAGATGTGACATTTGAAATGGTATCAGTGCTTCGCTAGTGCAACGAAAATAGCAGATCTACAAGCTGCGTGCTTGCAATTGGGCTTTTTTCTGTGGCGACGCTGGTTTGCAACTAAGTATAAAATGGTCTTAAATAACCTGCATGTACTTAAGTACATACTTGAGTAAATGTGCTCTTTATCCTTCCACCACTGTTCAAGGGAAGTTCATCCGCATGTCTTTTTTGCTCCGGGAGTGACTCACTCACTTCCGTGTTCTTTCTTTGATAAGACGCAGGCACAGTAGCATTTGAAATCAAAGCCACACGCAATATTTTCTACTGACACCCCCCCCCCCCCCTCGCCCTAAAAAGGAAATGACATTTGAAAAATGTGAGGATTAAAGGGGACCTTGCCCCCAATTCTGTGAATGTCACTGTGTAATGGAATTGGCATACATACGGTTTAAATGTATAGTGCTATTCTCCTTCGGTCGCCGATCCTTTCTCGTAGAAGGTTATTACGGAGGTGCTTGTGTGTGTGCAAATGTACAAATCAAACATGTTGACGGCACTAACGGGTCTCTGAGAGAAACTTTAATTCAGCCAGTCGGCATCTCGGCGTGACATCGTCGCTGTTGGGTGGAAACCTTGTATGTCCAAAAGCATTACTTGAAATGGGGAAAAAATAACCTTTGTTCAAATGGCTTCAGAGTAATTAATTGTAATTATTGAGTCACAAGCTCTTGTTAATACTTTTTTCATTGGTTCGATATTTATAAAAAAGAAACCACAAACGTAACCTATTTCGCTTAAAGAATCTTTCAGAAAAAGCAAAAAATGGAGATCTACAAGCTCGCAATGCACCGCTATGCAACAAGCTTGCCATCGCACTGCTGTTTTTGCAAATGGTAAATGGTGCATTTATATAGTGCCTTTGTCCAAGGCGCTTTACAGAGATTGTGCGTTACATTCACCCATTCACACACACATTCATACACCGATGGCGGAAGTAACCATGCAAGGCACCAACCTGCTCACCGGGAGCAACTAGGAGTTCGTAGTCTTGCTCAAGGACTCTTCGACACTAACTCTGGGGGAGCCCGGTATCTAACTGGGAACCCTTCGGGAACCCTCCGTGTTCTAATGACGGTTTCTCTACCCCTGAGCCATTCCGCCCCTGCACGACAAAGTAGGGCACTTATTTGAAAAAAACATAGGCTACAAAAGTTGAAATAATGGAGATACAAGGTTTCTGCCTGACAGCAACGATGTAATTGTTTCAAATGTTTTGCCATTATGCTCAAATGTTCTGCTAAGGAGACATGCGGTGTAGCTGTCCCTGTTTCCATGACTCCCACCACCACTCAAAGTCGCACTAAATGTCACACACACGCACACAGACATGCACAAATAATGTCACGTGCATAATGTGGCTCGCAGCCTCGCACACAATGCCACACACGCTAACACGTATGCACACAATTATGCACACAATTTGTCTCACACACACACACACACACACACACACACACACACACACACACACACACACACACACACACACACACACACAACTTGTTAACTCACCCTATACCTGATCTCTCTCTGTGTCTCTCGCTTTATCCTTCTCTCTCTTCCTTCTCTCGTTTCATTTCTCTCCCCTTCATCTATCTCTCGCTCTCTCTGCCACTGTCCCTTCTATCTCTCCCTCTTTCTCTCTCTCTTTGTCTCTCTTCTATGATATGTGTCTTTATCGTTCTCTCCCTCCCTCTCTTCTGTTCTCTTCCTCTCTCTCTTTATTTATCTCTTCTATTCTCTCTTTCTCTGCTTCCCTCTGCCACCCCCCCCCCCCTCTCTCTCTCTCACCACAGAAGGAGGAGGTGACAGACTGGCGTAAGAACGTAGAGGCCCTGTCTGGCATGGAGGGCAGGAAGAAGCTGTTTGCCCAGACATAAAGACATCGATGGTCACACACTGTCACAAACCCGAGTGTTAAGTTAACTCTGGGATATCGCCCTATGTCATGGTAATACCCGGAGTCTGCATTTACTGCAAGTGTAAGGTCAATTTACCCATTCCAAGTTAAATTAACACTCTGGATGTTGTTGTGGACTACGCTGATCAAGTAGTCGAATACATTTTCGACCCATTTTCCCCCCCTTTTGTAAGATAGCGTGCAGTTGGTTTTTGACATTACGATTTTTACTGTATACGTTGTGTACGTGATTTGAAGTTACACAAACGGAACAATGTGTGAATGTAAATCAGTGGAGGTGGCTTTTCCGCATGTTTGTGTCTAGAGCTGCAGTTAATCGATTCACACGATTATAATACAATTGGGCGTGTCATTAAAGGCGAAGAAGGAAATAGTTGATTTACGACAGACCTGGGCATCGTGTGGCATGGTTCACTGGCCCTTGTAGGGTTAATGGCAAATGACAAAATAAACACATTTTCTAATTTTACCTCATCCATGGACTAAAGCTGCATTTCTTTTATTTTGATGTTTTTTTTATTCACGTACATATGGACGCAATGCAGCGTACATCAGCACGTGTGTGTGTGATCATTGGATCGTTGTCTCAATAACCAGCAGGTGGTCAGACTAGACAAGTCAAGACGACCTGCCTTATCTTGCCCATCAAAATGCTAAAATGTCGATGCCGAATGCCGGGTTTTCAACAAAAATTGGACTGCTAAGTATTTATTTACTGAAGTCGGAGGTAAAGCTGTGTGTTTAGTTTGCGGGGAGGGGGAGCACATCTTGCGGGGAGCGCTGCCTTTTGGCCCAGCCCTCCACAATATTTCCTGTTGTTCATGTGGCCCCATGGAAAAAATAATTGCCCACCCCTGATCTACAAGCTCACAAGTGATCTGCAATTTTCACTATTTTGCATGGCACTTTTGTGAGTAAAACGTACAAAAAAAAGTGTTTTTTATGCGCCTTTTCGATTATCTGATTAATCAAAAAGTAATTAATAGAATAATTATACATTCATTAATTGATAATTGCAGCCTTATTTGTGTGATGGTGCTTGTTTAACTCTGGTATTATATTTCTTTGGTTTGTTGCTGAGCTCTTTCTTGTTCCATATATGTTTTTCCTGCCACATACAGATAGACCCTCTCTGTGCCTAAATGTATTTCATGACACATGTATACATATTAAAATAGCTGGTGAAATAGTTTGCAGTGTTAATTATTGGCAAATAAATCTGTATCATTGTTACCAAAAGTATCTGTTCACAATGCTTTCTCTGGTGCACTACTAACTTTTGCCTGTGGGTGGCAGTATAGGTTAGGATGCTGAAGCACCACAACATAGTTGTGTGTGACAGAAACTTCTTCTGTCTTGTTTGTTTTTTGTCACTCGGTCCTTTTTCTTACTTTCCTGTAACTTGTAACCTTAACTGCTGTGCTGCCTCTGGGCGACTGAATTTTCCCCTTGGGATAATAAAGATATCTATCTATCTATCTATCTAATCACTGTCACCTGCTGCTCCAGAGTGACCCAGCCTCAGTGTGTTTGCTTTGTTTTGTCCGGTCTAAATGGAACACAAAGGTAAACAAATAAGCCTATGTATCCGTACTTTCCTTCCAGTTGTACTTTTGAATATTTGAGTATTTACTTTAGTGTATTCGTCCACCACTGTTTATTTGTCCCATATACACAAACACCCATGCTGTACAGTGTCGGCTAAGAGCCTTCATTGCAGCATTTACAGCGCACAGTATCTCTCTGAAAGTTGCTAGTTAAATTCTGCAATTTGAGGCTCCGATGAGAGGAGGTTCTCAAGGTGGTTCCTAATTAAATGATTGCTAGCCAGGAAACAATTTTAAAGTTAGTTTTGAGGTGGCGGGTGGTTGAGTGACAGTGCCTGCCCTGTGTCAAATATTTGAGTCAAACTTACAGATGTACATTCTGTACTGAGTGTACAGATGGAACCAAATGGACCATTTGGTCTGTTCCTTGTGTGTACACTCACAGTTACTGTAGTGTATGGGGGTCTGTGGCCTAATGTGTACCAAACCTGGGTCCTTGAATTTAAAACATCTACAGAACAGGTTCTCAATGTGGGGTGTAGGGGGTCCTGATAGGGGGGGCCTCAGATAAATTACCATATGTTTTTCTTTTAACTTAAGTTATTCTATTTTATTATAGCAAAGGGCCTTGGACCTGCATGGACCATGCAGCTACGGCAAGGACCAAGCATTTGCTCTACCAGGTGAGAATCCCCCTCCATGTATACACTCTCAATGATAATAATAATAATAATAATAATAATCTCTCACTCTCAATGGTTATATTTACACCAGATTGGGGTCCCAGAGATATATTGGAAACAGTTTAACACCAGCAATCTTGTATGGGGGTCCCACAGTGGTTCTCAACCTGTGGGTCCCCCAAAATTATTTTGGGGGGTCCCCAGATGATGAACTTAATGTGCAACATTATTTTCTCACTCAACAGTAAACAGACCAACATACAGTATACGGGTATCTGGACATTTCTAAAGTGACAATTTAAGGACTTTTAAGACCTTTTTAGCACCTCTGGTCAAACATTGGTCAAATTGTCAAATAGGCAGAAATTTTCACAATGGAATAGATCGAGTCAAACTAAATGTAATGCCAACTCCTACAATTCCAAGTGCTTGAGCAGGGTGGGGGGTCCCCAGTTCAAATATGATTATTTTGGGGGTCGCGGCCTGAAAAGGTTGAGAACCACTGCCCTAACACTAAGTATATTCCGATAGGGGTACACGGCCAAATACATAATCATTTGGAGGTCCTTGACATGAAAAGATTTGAGAACCAATGGGATACTGCAAAGCAGAACAGACTGGTAAGCAGTTGGTATGCACTTTTAGGCCAGAAAAATGCTATGGACTGACAAACAGACGGACAGGCAGACGGATACTTCAGGCATCCCAAAGCTCACACAGACATACTTCTCCAACAAAAGCAATTCATCTTACAACACAGGTATGAGTTGAAGGAATTCTGTCAACAAAAATGCAAGCAATGCTGGTTTCTTTTTCCTAAATTCACAATTACAATTTCCTAACATCGCCCTCGGGTTCATGTTCAAGTTCATGTCGGGGTGTCTTTTTTTCCCCCTTCTTTTCTTGCTTCTCGTGATGAACACATGGCCCCAGGGCCTGATTGAACACAGATGGGGTCTCCACGGTAATATCAAACATCCCCACACAAATGTTATATTTCGTCGCTGTTGGTTGGAAACCATGTATGTCCAATATTGTTTATTTTCCGTGTTTATAAAACCCACAGACACACCTAACCACTTTTACTTAAACTTTCACGATATTTCAGAAATAAGCTAAAATAGCCGATCTATAAGCTCACAACTGTGAGCACGTAGATGGGATAGTTTCACTACTTTTGTGCAACACTCTTGTACGATAAATTAGGGCATTAATGAATAAACAAAACATAAAAAGATTGGAGGTACGAGGTTTCTGCCCGACGGCAGCGATATGACCCTCCTCTGACTCTGTTGGCAGTAAGGTTTCCAAAGCTTTAATGTGTACTGTGTGTCAATGTAGCTTACACTGAAACAAGCAAGAAACTAGCAGTGATAGACAGTTACTTGAGAACCTTTTTTTTCTCTCTCTCTCTCTCAGTATCTGTACTTTAGTTGAGAATTTTTATTTTTGAGCGGTGCTAGCCGCTCCTACGTTTGACTTTGTGTGTTGGTCCATATGTCCCTGCATATGTTTGGATTCTTAAGGACTTTCGCTCCACCACATTTCAAAGACAAATATCATGCTTTTGACTCCTCTACCTTTCTAAGAATGGAAAAACATACATTATGAATGATGTGGGGTTGAGTGCATTGTGGAAACGTGCTTCTAGAAAGGCCTAGTTTTGGTTGGTATTACTGGCAGATTGTTCATCATGAAGTGTGTAACGATGGCTTTGAAGGAGCTATCGTGTGTCAAAGTCTCCACTGTGTGATCCACACATCAAGGGGCCAACCGTGACATGTTGGAATCTTCATTATGGTGGATGGGGGATGTCAGACTTTACTTTGGAGGCCTTCATTGTAGGTCAGTGGTTCTCAACATGGGGGTCTTTGAGGGGGTTCCCTGAGGGGCTAAGTTATTGCTAGATGGGAACCAAAATGAACCCTGTAACTCCAGTTGTGTTAAATTAACACTGAGGATTTCACTTTTGGTAACCAAGGTAAAACAACGTATCAAATGTAGGTCCATTTTTATGGGCAAGTATCTCTCTTTCAATCTTTCCCCCTTCTAACTCACACCAGTTTTTCTCAAAGTGAAGTCCCAGGTGGATCCCAGGTAAATGATTGATAGTTGGGAACCAAAATGGACCCATACATTTCTGTCTGTAACTCTGAGAGTGTACTCTCAGAGTTACAGGTGTGCCATTTCAATACTTCACACGTCCTGCCATTGGCAAGACAGTAGATGTCCAGTGGATTGGCAGAACATTGAGCTTGTAGATCAGCTATTTTTATGACCTTCTCTGACTGATTCTGATTTTCAATGAGAATGGAGTGGTTTCTTGCCAGTTGCAGGTTTCTGCTCCTTTCTCCTTAAACATGAGAAAGGCAAAACAGGGAAAGAAACCTATGGGAAAAAATGCATTTGCAGGACATTTTTAGGAAAAGAGGAGTGAAGCCAGAAGAGTTGAAACAGCACATCAGTATATCAACACTGAGGTTTGTTGGTCCTTTGTTTGATTGGAAAAGGTTGAGAATCCCAGACTTTAATCATTTTCTCTAACCCCCTCCCTCCCTTGAATCTTTATTATGATCGAGCAAGTGAAACTGGAATGGAAATAGGCTACAGATTAGCATCAGTTGCAAACAACCTGCAGCTGCTATGTAGCTGCTGTTGGGTGGCATAAGGGTGACATCAGGACGGCACCCAGGGAAAAAAAAACACATGCAATCATTACAAATGACCATAATGACAGTTCTGCAGTAGTACTTTGAGAGCATGTAAACCACTAAATCTGTTGACAGGCTTTCTAGTGCTTAAACAGCCTATTGTAACTGCAAACTGCAATTAGTGTGAGATATATTTAATGTAAGAGTTGGAGATATCGCGATGTGAACCCATGTGGATTACTGAGAAAGCCCATAGCCTTTTTTATGATTTTTCTTTCTTTTTTTTTGCAACCGAAGCCTCATTTATGGAAGGTTTTCGCTCAACGGCACATGATTAATATGGCCGTGAACCTTTTCCCCTGCCCTATAGCCCCTCTGACCTCCTTCCATGCCTCATTTCCATTTCACATTATGTAAAGTGATTTTTTGCGATCTATTGCATGTAGCATGCAATGCATCAGGCTCAAATGGGGATTAAGACCCACGCCTTAGAGCCTGTTTTGTAGGCTACTTGATAGCATGACGGTGTCGCGCGTTGAAAATGGCCAACCTATAAGCTCATGATGCATCGCAGATGCAACGCGTTGTGAACTTGTAGGCAGTGGTGGAAAAAGTACTCACAAGTAAAAGTAGGAATACTGCAATGTAGAGATACTCTATTACAAGTGTATGTCCGGAATTCTAAATTTACTTGAGTAAAAGTACAAAAGTATTGGTATCAAAATGTACTTAAAGTACCAAAAGTAGAAAGTATACTCATTATGCAGAATGTCCTGTTTCAAGTTTTCAGATGTTTACAAATCCTTTGAATATAGCAGATCTACAAGCTCACAATGCGTCGCGATGCCAAGCATTGTTGAGCTTGTAGATCTGCTATTTTCAAATGTCAGAAATGTATATAGGGCTGAAGTGGGTAATGTATGTTTTGTAATAATAAACAAACTCTACAAAGTAACTAGTATCTAAAGTTTTCTAAATAATTGTAGTGGAGTAAAAGTACAATATTTGCCAGTAAGATGTAGTGGAGTAGAGGTAAAAGTACAGACAATTGGAAGTACTACAGTAAAGTAAAAGTACCTCAAAATTGTACTTAAGTACAGTACTTTATTAAATGTACTTAGTTACTTTACACCTCGGCTTGTAGGCCTGCTATTTTCAGTGTGCAACATGGCATAAGTTAGGCTTAACTGTGACCCACCTGCATTAATTTCCCCCAGCTCTTTGACATGTCCAGGGGCCCAGGTGCGGATCCCTGGGGGACTCCCATGTCGCTCCAGCTGTAAGTCCAACCAAAGCAAACAGAGTCACTTGTTTGTTGACTTTAACTAAATGTCGAATCTATCCTGGAGAATATGACGAGAAGATTGTTGTTCAAAGGTATTTGATATTATTTTTCATAACAGCCCATATAGCTCTGGGCTGAATTCCTGTTAGGTGCTGTAAGATGCCACGCTGTCTGCAGACATCAGCCTTTGTGTCAGTTAAAAATAAATAATTCACTCATTGTTTTTATTTTTATTTTATTTTTTTTCAAATATTGCCATACATGTATAACATTCATCCAATATGGACCATATTTCCTTTTAAAGTATGAATGACAAACTCCGACTCTGGAGTGGTGCATATTATCATCCCTTGGTAGAAGCCCAGCAACTAAAGACATCTCTCTGACTAGGTGGAGGGTGTAGTATGGTGGTCTCGGGGGAGCCAGCTCAGCATGTCTGAGCCGTCCTCTTAAGCTCTCCTGGCCTGAAGGTACTGTCAAGAATGATAGCCTCCTGGCATGAACCCAGAAGACTTCTGCAACAGCCTGTAGTGGTGGTGGTACTCAGATTATATTAAGTAAAAGTAGCAATACCACACAATTAGGAATGCTCCTTTACAAGTAATTCTGTATTCACAATCTTACTTAAAACAAAGTGCAAAATATTGGTATAAAAATATCATTTAGTTCATCCCCAAAATGATTTTTTTTCTATTGATTACTCACGCTATGGAGACTAGAGTTCAATAATATGTATATTTTTTGTATTTGTTGCATTCCTAAGACACACATCTTATTATATTACATTTATTTTTACAAACCTGCTTATTTATGTTTAAATTTAAAAAATGCAAACAAGACATTCCCCTTTCTTTTCATAATTTTTTTCAGGTTACTTCTGACATTCACTCCTACCTTACAAGGAATAGAGATGATTTTGAACGACCTCTTTGTCGTACCACGAAACATCAATTATTTATTACATTTAGAGGCCCTCAATTGTGGAGCTCTCTAGATACATCACTTAAGTCATCATTATCTTTGTCAATATTTAAGAAACGTATGAAACAATATCTTATTTCTTTACTGTAATTCCATATGATTTCATCTACTGATGTGTTGTATTACCAAATGTGTGTTTTGTTTTGTTTTTGTCTTTTTCTGTTTTTTGTGGAGTTTCTGTGTTTTTACTTCTTTATTGCACAGATGCTCTGACATAACTTGTATATTCAATTGTATTTGTTCCTAGTGAACTTGTATTTGTTAAATGAATGACCTTTTTCATTAAGGAAAGGATTCTAAATAAGCCTTTTGGCTTCTTCCTCTCCTTGCGCAGTATTTTGTATACTCAATATGTATTGTTCTATTTTTTTATAATGTGCTAATAAACTAAACTAAACTAAACTAAACTTATTGTAATCAAATTATTGTCTTAGGAATGCGACAAAAAAACTAAAGATATTATTGAACTCAAGTCTCCATGGCCTTAGCAATAAAAAAAATAATCATTTTGGCCGTGTACTACTCCTTTAAGTAGCCATTCAAAATCATACTGTACATCATGTCATTGGATCGTGTATTGAAAACTAAAGTGAAGTTGAAAACAAAAAGTTATAAAACAAAATACAAATGAATGAAAAGAGCAAAACCAGAATACCCTCCACCTTGGGCCCTAGTAACTCAGTCCCACTTTCCCCCCTTGACTCTGATGGCAGTCCTTGGTCCTGGACCAGGGCTTGTGCTCGTGATGAAGTCTGCCCTGCCCTCAATGTCTCGCTGACATCTGGTAGCCTGTGGTGGAAGAAGTACTTGCATGTTTTACTTACAATTAGGCCTAAGTAAAAGTATCAATACGGCAATGTAGAAATACTCAGTTACAAGTAAAAGTCTGGAATTCAAAATTTACTTTAAGTAAAAGTACAGAAGTATTGGCATCAAAATGTTGAAAAGTACAAAAGAAAAGTACTCTGTACACAGAATGTCCCGTTTCAAGTTTTCAATTGTACAACTATCTATTGATAGCAGATCTACAAGCTCACAATGCGTCGCAATGCGACGCATTATGAGCTTGTAGATCGGCTATTTTCAAATGTATATAGGGCTGAAGTGGTTAAGCCCTGTCCATTTGGTTTCATTTTACACTCAACAGTTAAAGATCTATAAGGGTCCATTGTGTTACCAACACCATCATTTAGCTGGGGACCACCTAGAATCCCCTCAAGGACCACTGGTGGTCACTGGTTGAAAACTGATTGAAAACCACTGCCACATTACATATATTTTTATTTCGTTTTTTAGTTTTTTCCCGTAAATTAAGACCCTATTTGATCATACCACAGCATCACACAAAAGCATCCGAAGTAGCAGATACACACGGTTGAAATGTGGCGTGAAGCATTGTGTTTTGAGCTTGTGGATCTGCTACTTTTGCTATTTTCGGAATTTGAATCCTGAAAAGCAACATTTTTGGACATAATGAGGTTTCCACCCGACAGAGACAATATGCAAAGCACTACTTTGAGGTATTGGGCAAATAACCACTATGTTTCACTCTGCCTGTATTAGTACGGAATGTATTAGTACGTAATGTATTAGCACAGATCTGTGCTCATACACATACAGTAAGTGACGTCACGGACAGCACGGCCCCTACAAGGAGATATACACGTTGTGTCGTGTTTGCACCGCTTACTTCGCAGTGACCAGTGTGATTTTTACTTCCCTTATTTCGATACTTACTCGCCTCTCCATCTCAAACTCAAATATTGTTCTTTTTACTTCTCTCCAGCTCTGACTCAATTAATGTATTTTTACTCCACAACACAATTATTGAACTGTTTTCTTCGTAGATTTAGATTCGTACAATCTACTTTACAATTTAAACATTTAGCAGACAGTTTCGGGCGATATACATTAAGCAAGGATAACTCAAGGTCATACTAGGGGCGGCAGTGGCTCAGGGGTAGAGTTGCCGTCTTAGAACATGGAGGGTTCCCAGTTTGATCAACCCCCCCCACCACACACACACACACACACACACACACACACACACACACACACACACACACACACACACACACACACACACTTGTATTCCAATATTGTGATGGTTGTGAGGACATGAACATTGTACGACGGCAATTTTATGAATGCTATTTCTAAACTTTTTGACATTTTAAACCCTGTCCCTCAAGCTGAAAATAGTAGACCTACTGTACAGTATAAGCTCACAGATCTCACAGAGTCTAAACACGATAAGCTGAGTTTTTCTTTTTTTGAGTGGCGTTTGTAATTCTTGTTAGTAAACTTGGTCTAAACTGGTCCGTTTTAAGGCACAAGAAGGATGTGAGGAAATTGTTGATGTTGATTGATGTATAGTGCTAACTCTCTATGAAAGCTTGACGGATGACACAAATGTTTATTTCTTGTAATCATAGCACTACTTTATTTGACAGTGAGTAGAGAGACATGAAAGAGAGAGGGGATGGTCGGATATTTGAATACGATCCGGCTGCAGCAAGCACTTGTATTGGTAAACAGGTGAGTAAATATGTATATCAGAAATCTACTAGACCGGCACACTTTGGGCCGCTCGGGCGCCGTACAAGGTCAGGAAGGATGCTAGTTGTACTGACATGTTGGACACTCAGGTGTATCTTACATTTTCTCGCACGCCACCACTTATACTGTACATTGGTGAAGCGGTACAAAAGGTACACAAAGCTCATCAGTGAAGATAATGAGTTGGATTAGCCAATCAGGAAAGCCAGTGACCAGATAACACAATTGTGCAGAGGCACAAACATGACGCGAAGATCGTCCAATTAGATACATCGATGGGTCGGGTTGGCCAATCGGGCTTGTATATCTGCTATTTTTCAATAGCTAAAGTGTCAAATCATTAAGGCCCCTCCACCTTGGGCCCTAGTAACTCAGTCCCACTTTCCCCCCCTACGCCCCTGCCCCTCCTAAATACACAGGGATTGGTGCTTCAGCGTTTCTTCAGTGTTTTTTTTTGGAGTATTACGTATAGCACCTCAGTGGTTCTTCAGCAGTTCTTTGGGTGGTTATGGTCCCTCACCGGTTCTTCGTTGGTTCTTTGGGATTGTTATGGTGCTATAGCACCTCAGGGTTCTTCAGTGGGTCTTTGGGATGGTTGGGGTGCTATTTAGCACGTCGGTACAATTACTGAAGTGCTTTAGCCTTGCTTTAGTAAATAATATGCTGTTTGGCACCTCTAGTGGTACCATATAGCACCTTTGTTTGCATCATTTGTCAAAAGGTAGTATATAGTGTGTCCGGGTCCAGCATATGTGTCTGGTTAGCTCCGTCGGTAGACCTTGGACCACAAGGTCGTGGGTATGATCCCAGGCACCGCCAACTCGGCGTATGTGGTTGGCACCATAATGGTGCCATATGGCACCTGATGTGATGTAAAGGAAATATATAGCACCATTTACTATCAGGTGCCATATGGCACCATTTGAATATTGGTGCTATATAGCACCTTTTAAATATTGGTGCTGTATAGCACTAAACACGGTTCCCCTATGATTATGAGCCAAGAAAACACTTTTGGTGCTATAGTCTATAGCACCGTTTGTTTTTGAGCGGTGCAAACCGCTCCTATATTTCACTTTCGGTTTATTTAGTTAAAGCATATTAGCACGGGACGATTCTTTCATTCTTCATCGATTGGCTAGTTGAGTAACTAAACATTAGAATCGACCAATCAGAAACCGTTCTACTCATGACGGCATGTGTTAGCACAGACCAATCAAATGCTGTGTTCATGTTAATTTAGATCTGTCTTGGCCATTACACTTGCACTTGAGACCGGTTTAAAGTTCATGAAAGGTCCAGGCGTAATGGCCAGGTTGTTTCATATCCTGGACCTTTCCTAAACCTTAAACTAACAGATTGAACACCACACAGGATTCGAAACAGCAACCACGCTACATTACCCTTGCAGGCTATGGTTACTGTTTCGAATCCTGTGTGTTGTTCAATCTGCCAGTTTAAGGTTTAGGAAAGGTCCAGGATATTGGGTTGGTCAGACTTTTCTCTCTAACTTTGACTGAAGGACAATGCCAAGAAGTGCTGGGTTGCCCTCCTGTCTGTTTTCCCTCTGACTTCTAATTGCTTTATAACCCTCAAGAAGCTTTATTTGGCTCTATGCATACAAACTCATTCAAGACAGATTTAGCTTATTCTCATCAGTTTGTTGTGTGTAATGGCCAGGCTGTTTGTCTGAACGCTAAACAGGCACAGTTGTTTGTCTGACCTCCTGTCTGTTTTCCCTCTGTCTCCTAATTGCTTTATAACCCTCTCTTCAATTGCACTTCTTTTATAATATGTCTCTGTCTTGTAAGTGGAATAATATAACCTACATTTTCACATGTTATATACTGACCAGGGGTTCTGGTCTGACGTAACATATAAACATGACTGGTTGCAATGAAGATTTGCGCATGCTGTTTTACAGCATCCCCCATTACAGTATTAATGATCATACATATATGAAAATCTATATTTCTTTTTTCGTTACGCTATTAAGGATCATGCATACTGAAAATTGCCCTTGCACCGCTCACTTCGCACGGGTGCGATTCTTTTTTGTATATATACAGACAAATATTTGCATCTTTTTGGTTCTCTGTGAACCTGGGCACTGAACAACCCAGGTCATATGGGACAGTCAGGCACGCCAAGTTTGACGTCAGTTGGACTATTTCACCCGTGCAATAAGCTGGCCAGTGATGGACAAAGTACTTATCAACCCCAATACTTTAGTCAATGTATAGATACTCCTGGTCAAATATTTAAGTGAAGGTTGCTCAGTCAAATTTGTACTTGAGCTACAGGAGTATAAAAAATAATAATATATATATATATAATACATAACAGGATATTTAACTGTGTGTGTGTGTGTGTGTGTGTGTGTGTGTGTGTGTGTGTGTGTGTGTGTGTGTGTGTGTGTGTGTGTGTGTGTGTGTGTGTGTGTGTGTGTGTGTGTGTGTGTGTGTGTGTGTGTGTGTGTGTGTGTGTGTGTGTGTGAGAAATTCACAGAGGCCAGGCTGGGTCTCATTGCCAGCCCTGACAGCTGTTGAAAATGCAAATGCATCATGTTAACAAACAGCCAAAAGCCATAAAGTTCCCTCAGTTTGTGGCCAGATAAACATGGAAAAAACATCCCTGTACGCAGTCCTGCCACGAAGAAAAAGTACTGAATATTGGAAATATTCCACTAAAGTAAAAGTACCTCAAAATTGTACTTTTAACCACTGGCGGCAAGCACACTCATGATGCAATAACGCTCTGTTTACATTGTGCTCTCTGTTTTGTTTTTCCGGTGGTGGCAGCAGGTCCCCAAATATGTCCAAAAAGCAGTAAAGCTAATAAAAATGTCTCACGCACGACTACAACCCTGACAGGGCGAGGCATAAACTCAAACCTTATAGCTGCAGTAAACACTTGAACCCATCATGTAAATACAGCAAGTGAATAACATTCTGGAACAGTGGTTCTCAACCTGTGGGCCACCGGCCACTGGTGTGCGGTGAGGATATTGCAAGTGGGTCCCCAAATAACTGGCAAAACACTAAGAGTTTAATGATAAAGTAAAATAATATCATGTATGAGAAGTAATGATCATGGTTAGGGATGCACCTATATGGAAATTCTTGGCCGATACCGATACCGATGTTAAAAATAACAATTTAGCCGATAGCCGATAATGATACCGATGTTTGTTATTTCGTTTTTGGTGTTATTATATCAAATCAGAACAAATAAAACAACATTGTAAGAAATAACTGTTCAGAATATACTCTCTTGGTAGGCTGCAAATAACCAACACACCAACATAGCCAGCGCAAAATGTATGCTTATCAACAACCGATAAATATCGGCTACTGCCATCGGTTAATATCAGCTTTATTTGCCGATACCGATATTGACCAATAACGGCAAACATCGGCCAATACCAATGTGTGGCCGATATATCGGTGCATCCCTAATCATGGTATGTTTCTTCGCGTTGACCGAAATAAATTAGTTTTCTTTGTGATACAGACGAATATGATATACTACATTAGTTCCATTGATCCAGGTCACAACACAAGGAGTGGCAGTGGCTCAGGAGGTAGAGCGGCTGCTTGGGAACCGGAAGGCTCCCACCAGAGTTAGTGTCGAAGTGTTCTTGAGCAAGACTCTGAACCCCTAATTGCTCCCGGTGACCAGGTTGGTGCCTTGCATGGTTTCCTCCCCCATCAGCATATGAACGGATGATAGATATACCTTTATTATCCCACAGGGGAAAATCAGTTACCCAGAGGCAGCACAGCTGTTTAAGGTTACAAGTTACAAAAAGAAAAGTACTGTGTGAATGTCATGCACAATCTATGTAAAGCACTTTGGATAAATGGCGCTATATGTAAATGCACCATTTACCATTTACAATGAGTTGACTGATCATTGAAATGAACATGCTCTGAAAATACACACAGGACACCACTCAGATTCATGGGTGGGCCTGCACAAACACTTATAAGATTTTCAAGTGGACCCTGATCCAGGAAAGGTTGAGAACCACTGTTCTAGAAAGTCCTATTTTGTACTTGCATACAGAAAAGACAATCTACAAGCTCACAATGCGTTGCAATATAACACTTTGTGAGCTTGTAGATCTGCTGTTTCGCTTTTGTTTTTACATTTCGCCTATATAATGGCCATGCCCAAAATAAGGGATGCCAGGTTGAAAGTGGTTATGGGCATTTCACCCACTGTAAACACACCCTATCCAAAGAGCATCGCTTGTTGCAATTGAATTATGCCGTGGAGAGGTTTTGCATCAGTATAACACACAGGGCCAAGAGACGCCGTTGCACAGGAGGCCCTGCACAAACGTTGTGAATAAAGGACGACAGTTTTATCGCCACTATAGGCATCATGTTTCCGAGGAATGGAAATAAACAAATATTTCAGATAATGGTTTTAAAGTGAACTCCCCTCAATCAAATGCATATCTCTCTATATCTCTTTCTCTCCCCGTCTTTCTCTCTCTCTCTCTCTCTCGCTCTACCTCCGTCCCCCCGGACATGGGACTATAGGCCTATACAGTACAATGAGTACATGAATGTTATCTTCCTTGCACACACACACACGCACGCACACGCACATGCACGCACGCACGCACGCATGCACGCACTCTCTTTCTCTCTCTCCAACCCCCTCTGCTATTTTAAAACATTTTGTACTTTTACTTTTGGTACTTTAAGTACTTTTTGATGCCAATATACTTTCATACTTTTACTCAAGTACATTTTGAATTCCGGACTTTTACTTGTGGTACAGATATTGCAGTATTGATACTTTTACTTAAGTAAATAAAGTGAGTACTTTTTTCCACCACTGCCACCCCCCCCCCCCCCCACACACTCTCTCTCTTTCTCTTTAAAATGACATGGTGCTAAAGCACTCAGCACTGTTCATTTCTGCACTGATGTTCTTAATGCTCTTAAATCCATCCTTTGTTCCCATCCTCGTTGTTTTAAGGGGAAGACAAAGGATGGGGGGGGGGGGGGGGGAGTAGTGCTTCTATTGTACTTTGCATTGGGTAACTCAGTGGTGTAAAGTAACTAAGTACATTTACTTTACTTAAGTACAGTTTTTGAGGTATTTATACTTTGCTTGAGTATTTCCAGTATTTTCAGTACTTTTACTTTTACTCCGTTACATCTCAGAGGCAAATATTGTACTTTTACTCCACAACATTTATTTGAAAACTTTAGTTACTAGTTACTTTGCAGATATAAATTATAATATTATAAAACATTCATCAAGGACTTTAACGGTTAACCACTATTTTATACCTGGCTGTTTGAAAATAGCCGATCTACAAGCTCACAACGCGTTGTGACGCATCGCTTGTAGATCTGCTATTTTCAAAGATTTTGCACTTTTAATTTTGGTACTTTAAGTACTTTTTGATCCCAATACTTTTGTACTTTTACTCAAGTACATTTTGAATTCTGGACTTTTACTTGTAAGGGTGCCCTCACACCAAAATACCTATGAGAGTGGAATCCGCGTATTCGTATAACAGAGTATTTCTACATTGCAGTATTGATACTTTTACTCAAGTAAAACATTTCAGTACTTTTTCCACCACTGATCCTCAGCAACCTCTCTGGTGAACAAAATAAAGGTCACACAAATAACAAAAGGGGAGGGGCTGTGTGTGTGTGTGTGTGTGTGTGTGTGTGTGTGTGTGTGTGTGTGTGTGTGTGTGTGTGTGTGTGTGTGTGTGTGTGTGTGTGTGTGTGTGTGTGTGTGTGTGTGTGTGTGTGTGTGTGTGTGTGTGTGTGTGTGTGGGGGGGGACTTAGACCTATGATTACCGATGTTTTGACCAACATTATGTATAAAAAACAGTGATGTTTTCTAATCAATTGGAAGAACTTACTCGTATTTGAGAGCATTTAACTTATAAGCAAACAAGTTGATTAATGGGAGATTTCACAAAAAAGTAATTTTATTTTCTACTCAGGTTTTTTTTATTCAGTATATAGATGTTTGATATTCATTTTATCAGACACGCCCCCTTCCTATAAAAACACATTGTAACTTTAACCATGAGAGATGCACCAAAAACACCCGTCCTTGGTTCTGGTGACAGATATTGTATTGTAATACCTGAGTAGCCATGTTTTTTCAATGGATTTTTTTCTTTTCTTTTTAATATTTTTTGGGGAAAACGAAAAGGAAAATATATATATATATATATATATATATATTTTCATGTGTTATTATTTATTTAAATAGTATATATATATATATATATATATATATATATATATATATATTTAAATGTAGGAAAATAAAATGGAATTTTTTATCGAGTAGTGACCCATACAAATTGGTCTGTGAAATTGGTCCCGACTCACTGTTTGGGAAAGGGTGTTCTAGGCTGCATTAGTCTTTCGGCCTATAGCTCGACTCACTTAACTCTCCCACCGCTTCGAACGTTCACGTTCGCCCGATTGCGCAAGACCTCTCCGCCAATACGGCGCTCGTTCGGTTCGTTCGTCTGATGACTGTAAGCTGATGAGGGGTCGCGCGGCCGTCTACTGTAAACACATTTTCCGCGGTGATGGTGTAAAAAATCCATTATGCGTTAGATCAACGGAGAACAATTCACTTCCTTGTTGATTTCCTCTGGCTGTAAGGCTCTGTAGCCAGTGACTGCTCTGAATGTACGGCAACACATAGCAGGACAATTCACATTCATTCTCGCATGACGCCGCCCTCTGCTGCCTGGCAGACCAAAGTGCACTATTGCACAACCCAAAAAAATAAAAATAAATAAATAAATGTCTGTCTGTCTATCTACTATAACGTCGCAAAGGTAAGCCGCTTTTTGATGGCACCAGACCCAATAAATAAATAAATAATCTGGCAGTATGAGAGTTAAAAGGCCCATCACCGGACCCAGACTCTCTCCGGATGGCTTCTAAGTACTTTGGTGTCCAAACAAACAATAATATAAAAAATGATTATAGTAATATCTCAATAGGTTCTATGGGGCCAAACATACTATAGTCTGTGAGGGTTTTAGCAGACCCCCACCCCCCACCAGGGGTGTCGCACCAAATTCTGGGCCCTGGGTACAAGGATTCGCTTCATATTTTGTGCTTTAACTATTGAAAAATAGCAGATATACAAGCTCACAGTGCGGCACAGAGTGCCGAGCTTGTAGATCTGCTATTTTTGAAAAATCGTGAACATTTGTGCAAGTCTTTGAATATTTCAAATCCTTCTAAAGTCTTTTTGAAAAACCTGTTTCTATGTCAGTGGTGCTCAAACTTTTTCATGTGAAGGACCCCCAAAATTATATGTATTTGGCCACGGACCCCCATCTCAAAATATTCAGTTCCAGGGACCCCCCAGAAGCAAACTTTGAGTTACAAAAGATTTGCACATATTTTCACGACTTTTCAAAAATAGCAGATCTACAAGCTCGCAGCGCGGCACTTGGTGCCGCGCTGTGAGCTTGTAGATCTGCTATTTTTCAATAGCTAAATAATTATGGCCCCTCCACTTTGGGCCCTAGTAACTCAGTCCCACTTTTCCCCCCCTTGTGACGCCCCTGACTGCCTCCCTCCATCCTTTTTCTTTTTTTTCCCAGCCAAGAAGATTAACATTTCATATGATCACTCCTGACAGAGGAGTTTCTTTCAGGGGGCTCTGTGAAGGATAACCAAAAAAGGGCATTCTTTGGAAGTTCCACTCTCTCTCTCTCTCTCTCTCTCTCTCTCTCTCTCTCTCTCTCTCTCTCTCTCTCTCTCTCTCTCTCTCTCTCTACTGAAGCAGAAATTACATAACTTTCTGAAGAAGTGTTTGGGGGGGGGGGGGGTTATATTATAGCTAACTCCTGAAAGTGTACAAAATGTAACCAAATGGACTCTCCAAAAAAAAAAAAAAAAAAACAGAGTTGTGAGGATTTGGTGGTGGCTCCTAGCTGCCAGCAGTAAACATAGATGTATGATTATGTTTTTTAACAGTAGGAGGGGCCTTCTATACGTATTCACTTCTCTCTCTCTCTCTCTCTCTCTCTCTCTCTCTCTCTCTCTCTCTCTCTCTCTCTCATCCATTCGTGGTGGTTTGGTTTTGCTTCTTGCCTTTGCAGAGAGACGCGTCGATCGAAACGAAGAGCACAACTTTTACATCGTCACCCTCTTTCAAAATCAACAGGTGAGGGGAAAAAAATAACGTATTGATTGTGTTTGTTTTGGATAGCGCTCGATCATGATCTTTTTTGGGGGGGGGGAATAATAGCTACGATGATAAAGTTCAATGATGTGATGATGCAAAGGATGCAATTAAGTGCTCGTTGAAAGATCGTCCTGTGCCTTTGTATGAACGTTAGAATCGTGTAATAGCATGTTGTCACATTGTCGCCAATGAAAGAAAAGGCTAGGATTCGCCACTGTACTCGGCACAATGCAAAGTTTGTTGGCTGCTGGCCGCTCCTAGCTCTGGTCCATAGCGTTCTCCTTAATGCTATGTCACAGATGATCCCTTGCGTCCCAGGAAAGGCTGCGCACCATCTCGTCTGTAGTAAAAATACAAAATACAGTTTCGCTACTGACCAAAACAAAGACGGCTTCAGGGAGTTGAAAGACTTCTTTCCTTGGTGGGAACACTCTGAGCCTCCCACCTCACGTCTAAAATACACGTTCTGGCCAGAAAATAAACTATTTCACCGGAAGGAAAAATATCGTCAAATGGCATTTTCTATTGACAAGATCTGTAGAGGGCGCTGTGGAGTAGCTAAAACCTCCTGTGAAATATTTTCTTTTCTGGACAAAAAGTGTCTTTTAGACGTGAGGTGGGGGGCTCCGAGTGGTCCCACTAAGGAGAGTAGGCTTTCAACTTCTTAGAGCAGTCTTTGTTTTGGTGAGTAGCGAAAGTGTATTGTTTATTTTTTACTATAGACGAGAGGCTGAGCAGCCTTGGCTACAGCGACTGTGAGCGTAAGGGCTCGTGTGTGACATAGCGTTAGGGAGAACTCCTTCTAACGCTATATGGACCAGAGCTAGGCACAATGCAAAGTTTGTAACGCTGCTAAGCCGCTCCCTCTTTTGTCGTTTTGTGCACTTTAACCCCCCCCCCCCCTCTAAAAGAAAAAAAGGAGGAGGCTGGCGTCCTAGTCCTACAAATCCTTGCCTCTTTAGCTCACTTATAATTATGTACGTGTACAGGATAGGTCTCTGACTGGGAGAATTCGCATTGAGATTGTATTTGACAAACTTATGTGTGACTCTTCTCCTGTGTGTGCAGAAACTGTACACTCACTCCACTAGATTCTTATCGGGCTAAAATATGAGAAGGGGGCGGTCCACCCCCCCCCCCCTCTCTCTCTCTCTCTCTCTCTCTCTCTCTCTCCCCCCCCTCCCTCTCCCTCTGTCCGTCCGTCCGTCCCTCCCTCCCTCCCCATCTCCTATCTGAGCCCCTCTGTCTGGCAATGCCAAATTTCTCATCGGCTCATTATAACACAGACAGTGGTTCCAAAGTGGGGTCCCCCGGACAGTCCCCACTTGCGGAAGATCCGGGTTCGAATCCCTGGAATGAAAGATTATGGGTTGCAACTGTAACAGGCTCCTGAGCAAACACATGTAACACATACTTGACCTGTTGTCTGGCACAGGGGCCATCATGTGGCATGAAGGGCAGATTTGATATTGGCCCAGGGTTTCCTTCCTAAAACTCATGTGGTATGAGTTTGGACCGCTAGGCCAGCGGGCGCCCCAAAATAGTCTTATTATTACAACAAAACAACAACAACAACAACAAAAAAAAACAGTTGCCATTAGCCAACAGCCATACCTTTTGGCTCCCTTATGGACCGAGGCAAACACCATCAAACGGTCAGAATGCAGGTGGTGCTATTCGATATGTTATACACGCAGGAGATTGAAACGCATCCAGAGTCTCCTCTATCCAAAGCCACGGGAAAAGTCTCACACGAGCAAAATGGCAAGGCTTGCAGATTTAATTTACCTCTCATCGTTTCAAGGTATCACCTTCTTTACACTCCCTCCATCCCTCGGGGCGAAAGCCTCCCCTGCTCTCTCACTCCATATACGCAGGTCTTTTGAACGCAGGCTTGTTTCGGTACTAGTATCTGTGAAGTGGTGGAAGAACTACTGTTTTTCTTATGTAAAAGTAGCAATACCACATCGAGGGAATGCTCCAGTAAAATTCCTGTATTCCAAGTGCAAAACAATGCACAGCTAGTGTGAGCTTGTAGATCAGGTTTTCTCCCTTTTTTTCTTCTTTTTTTTCTATCGATTACTCACCCCATGGAGACTTGAATTCACGGGTATTTTTTTGGTCGCCTGCTTTGTTCCCTATGGAGACACAAAGTGTCTCCTCAAATGATTGGCTCAGGAATGTGACAAAAACTAAAATAATATCCATGGATTCTAGTCTCCATTGGGTGAGTAATCGATGGAAAAAAAATATATATATATTTTGAGGTGAACAACAGTATCTTAACTATCTGAACTAGCTAAAGTTTCCAAATTTGTAGTGGAGTAAAAAGTACGACACCTTGATACGTTTTGAACAATGGAAATTCTCATGTGAAGCAAAAGTACCTAAAAATTGTACAGTACTTGAGGAAATGCACTTAGTTACTTTCCACCACTCCAAGTGGCGTCACGGTGGTGGGGTGGAGCCGGGGCTAGAGCTGTACTGTATGAGGTTCTCAACCCGTGGGGAGGGAGCCAGAAGTGGGTCGAGGGCCGCGGCCCAAAGCAGGGCTTCAGTTGAGGAACCTTGTGACTCGTGACACGGCATATATCGGTTCCTGACTTTGTGGAAGATCTCAGTGCGGGGAACTATTTTGTGGACTGCTCTGCTGATGCAGTGGTTCTCAAAGTGGGGTCCGGGGACATTTGGGTATCCGACTGAAAACATATGAACCACTTAAAACCTTGCCTATGTAGAGTCTTCATACAATCGTCTCTACATTGTAGACAATTGTATATCTGCAATCCTTTGGCGACCCCCCCCCCCCCACACACACACACACACACACACACACACCCCCCAAGTGGTTAATGTGGGGGTCTTTGACATGAAAATGTTAGAGAACCAACCACACACAGGTCTATAGGGTCCTTATGGAATACCTCTCAGGCAGCGGAGGACAGCAATTGTCCGTGAAACTGTATCTGATAAGTCCAGTGCAGTGTTTTGGAGAAGACGCACGGAATGCCTCCCCCCCCCCTCTCCTCCACTACCTTATATGGGAGCAGGTCCAAGTTGGTGACGGATGAGTCAGAACGGCCTCTGGAATGCATAACACTCCTCCTGCAGGGGTCCCTCCATCTTCCCTGGGGCTTGCTTTTCATGTGCACGCTAAGCACACAGCGGCATGCACGTGCACGCCGAAACGATTAACCACTTGATCGTTATTTATTTTTTCTTCTTCTTTTTTGCTATGCAAATCACAATAGCTGATCTACTAGCTCAAAGCGTCACACACATAGAGAGCTTAAAGATGTAGATCTGCTATTTTGCCAGACCCCTGCACGGTGATAACAGGGGTCTGGCAGCTGCATGGGCGCGGGGCTGGAGCCGCTGCCAAGCCCAGAGCGACAGGGCTGGGCCGGGTAGGCAGGATGTAGGGAACACTGCCCTGCATTTCCTGCAGTCTGGTGGTGGTATCTGGACTAGCACTTGTGCGGCCAAGCACTTCTGGTACTGCTGACTCTCCCTGTAATAGCCATCGCTCACTCTGTCTGTCTCCATTTAATTCCCTCCGCCTCACCATTTCTCTCTCTCTCTATCTCCCCTCCTCCTCCTCATCCCCTCTTCCCGTTCTCCACTTGTTGGATCAGATGCAGTGGTGGTGGAAGAAATACTACGATTTTGGACTTAAAGTAAAAGTAGCAATACGGCACTGTAAAAAAAAGGGAAAAAAAAAAAAGGGGGGAAATTCCTGTCTTCAAAATCTAATTTGAGTCATAGTACTGCCTTGGTATTGGCATGAAAATATACTTTACAGTAGCAAAAGTAAAATAAATCTTTATGCAAAATTCCTCATTTCAGAATCATCTTAAACTATTAACCCCAACTCTTTTTTCTAATTAGTTTAATCAGATAGCATTTTGACGAGCTCACAATGCGTCACGATGCGTCAGGTTTTGAGTTGTAGATCTGCTACTGTATATTCGAAAACATTTGAAAGATGTTTGATTACAACTTTGATTAATTGTTCATTATCCAAATAAAAAAAGGAAATGCAAACAAAGGAGAAAAAAAAAGTAGAAAGTCAATACTACTCTAGAGTTACTTTCCACCACTGATCAGATGGTTAGAGCAGGCATATACCACTGTGTGCATGCATGCATGCTCAAGAGTGTATACTCAATGTATGTGTGGTTGTACATAATATGTATGTATGTATGTATGCACGCAAATAGAGAGAGTGTGTGTGCATGCAAGGGAGTGCGTGCGCCACACGTTTGTGTGATCCTAGATATTTATAATCCGCTGCAGTATTAGGTTCCAAGACAAGAATTCAGACTTCTCCTCTCATGGCAAAAAGCTACTTGCCACCGCAAAGCCAAAGCTGCCAACTACGTGACAAATACAAATTTGAACAAAAGGGAAGATCTGGCAGGGGGAATTTTGGAACACAAACGGTCTATTGTGTTTACCTTTTTCTTGCATTCACTATTTAGTTTCTCCAAATGCAGCAGGGTTTCTCGTGAGTGGCCGCTGACATGTCGGTCCAAACATACATCCTTTTCGTCTCAGCAGGTGTCAAGAGTTGCTTTTGTGTTCCCTTCGCAGCGCGGATCACCGAAATCACCCAAGCGTGGTTCGCAATGCGCATGCAGTTTCCACTCTGATCCCCTCGACTTTATTTGATTTTATGTTTGATTTTAAGTCGACTTTTTTATCTCAACCACAACACATCATCTCCCGTTTCCCCCCGTTTCATCAGGGGAGTCAGCAGAATAGATATCTGCCCAGTAGTTGGGGGGTGTAAAATTATTTTGGCTTTCAGGTTTGTGTCTTCAGGACAGAAGCGCTACTAGGGCAGGATTCGTGTCATTTGAAGTATTTCAGAATTTCTGTACTTTTACTTCTTCTGCTCTACCTCTCAGAGGCAAATATTATACTTTTACTCCACACCACTATTTGACATTACATTATTATACATTATAGATAGGGTTCATGTCATTTGAATGGACGCGTAGCAAGAACTCAAGGGATTCTGGCCCACTTTTTTGGGGGGGGGGCCTTTGAATTTGATAACATGTAATTTGAAGGCGCTGCATTGAGAACCACAGCACACTGTTGTATAATATGGTGAGCTGGGATGGGAGAGCCAATTCTTTGGGGTGGAAAGAGAATTCTTTTAGGATCATGTAGACTTTGTCGCACACCAGTGTCGCACACTGAAAAGGCAGATCTACAAGCTCACAACTCGTCACAACTTGTCGCAGCGCGGCACGTTGTGAGCTTGTAAATCGGCGATTTACGGAACGTGAGACCATGTGCAAAAAAGTGTAACCATGCCTCATCTAACAGAGCGACAACGGTCAAGAGATGGGCATTTTTACTTTTTATTTTTTTAAGAAAAAGCTTGCAAGCATTCTTCGCACGTGAGGTCACAAACGGCCCGAAATCTTAGACGATGTTTGTTTAGGTCCCAGAAAATATGCAGGGAGAGCTTCGCAGATGTTTGGTTAGGGATGTATAAATGTAAAATTCCTCTTACTTGCTAGTCCCCCCCCCCACCCCCCCTTAAAAATCTCACGTGGCATGAAATCTCCCTCGGTGTAATCTAGCTTCACTTTGTGTTTGTTGTTTCTCATTAGGCCTCCATGCTGCAGTGGAAAGGTTCTGTATAGGGGGGGACCTCTCTGCCAAACTGGGTTCACATGTTCAGTCCTCATGGATGTTCTGGTATTTGTTCGCTGCAGAATTAGACTCCGGTTGTCTCTTGGGTGATGGGGAATGCTGACTTCTCTTTTTTTCTCCCAGCCCTCTCTCTCTCTCTCTCTCTCTTACTCGAACCCTAAGCTACTCTATAGCAGCGGTTGTCTGACAACCAAATTAAATCTTACTCAGTCAAGAAATCCTTCTTTTTTTCAACAGGCGACAGATTCGGTACTAGGGATGGGACGATACACGATATTATCGTTTATCGTGATAAAAAACACTCGCGATAATCGTATCGTGGAGATTTAATTTATCATGCTATCGTCCTCCGTCATGCACTGGGATCAGTTCACCTTTTAATTGCCAAGCTGCATATCCCGTACCACTTAAACCCTCTATAATTGGTAAAAGGTACTTCTAATATACATAATTGAATTTAGTCTTTTTTCACTCTCTATCAAGTGTCTTTTTTTTTTTTTTTAAGATTTGTTTTTGGGCTTTATATACCTTTATTCGATAGGACAGTAGACTGACAGGAAATGAGGAGAGAGATGGGGAATGACATGTGGCAAAGGTCGTCCGGATCGGGAATCGAACCGGCGACGCCAGCAGGCATCATAGCCTAGATGTGGTATGCGCCTTGACCACCAGGCCAGCAGGCGCCCCTCTATCAAGTGTCTTTGCCAAAAAATAGCCGATCTACAAGCTCACAACACGTCACGTTGTGACGTGTTGTGAGCTGGTAGATCTGCTATTTTTTGGCAGATTTTCCGCCCCAGGATAATGGATTTTAATTATCGTGATAATATTGTAAATCGCAATTTCTTTTGTCACAATAATCGTGATATGAAATGTTCATATCGTCCCATCCCTATTCGGTACAAGAAAATGGCGCTCCTCGGAGCGTAAATCTCCACCAGGCTGGGTGGCTTACCCAGGTGTACTGTACAGTATGTCAGTCATCAAGACACAAGGAAGCTGGGGAGGGATATAGTTTTTCTGCTAGAAATATTGACATTTGTTGCATTTGTGCGCACCCCCTTTGAGTAGAAATGAAATCGCTCTGTGTTGTTTAGAGGTCCCTCGATTAAATTGGGGCACATTGGGTGCTGCGTTCATGATTTGTGAATTGTTTTGTAAAACGTCCACTCCCGCAAACTTTGGAAGACAATGATAGCCAGTCAGAATGAAATATGACGAATCTGAATGATACATGTTCTTCACATGACTCCAGAGATATTGTGAACCGATTTGTGTGAGTTTTGGTCAAAAGTGTTTTGAGTTGATTTGAGTTGTAGGCCAAAATGTAACGTATGTAACAGGATTTCTGCGAACTCGCTCTGAGGTGGGCTGTGGGTAGCTCAAACATATGCATGCCGATGGTGCCATCAGTGGGGATTTCAAGATGATAGAAACTGCCTTTGTCTTCCTGGAACAATAATAGCATGTTATTATAACAAGATGGAGTCTAATAGCGGTGTGGCTTCCATTTGTAGGAGATATGCGGAGATATCTTGTCTGTGAGCGGCGGTTCTCAATGTGGGGTCCAAGGACCCTCAAGGGTTACTTTTGGGCCGTGGTTCCCAATTGTGGGTCTCAGACCCATTTTTATGGGTCACAACCAATTTTATTTTCCTACATTTAAAAATATATTTCAAAGGACTTTCCTTTAATATTATTTTTTTTATATACATTTTAAAACAAACAAACAAAAAACATCTAAGAAATTCCATACATTTAAAAAATATATATAATTAAGAAGAAATCTACTGTAGATTTTCACTAGTTTGGTTCCTGGGCAAACGTCTAATTTCTCTTTTGGGTCTCGACTCTCGAGCTAAAACGTTTGGGAACCACTACATTTCTGTTTGGCTTTTAGGCTTTGAAGTTGCACATGGCAGATATGACGCATAACCTAACCTAAATAACCTTAATATACAAAGAAATGACTGACACATTTGACATTATACTTAAAAAAGAACATTCATAGTGGAAATAGCCGATCTACAAGCTCACGACGCGTTGTGTAGATCTGCTATTTCCACTATTTTTTTACATAAAAAAAAATATATGAACATTTTTCAACATGTTAACGATTATGAAAAATAATCGCGATTATGTCAAATAATCGCGATTAGACGATTATGTAATAATTGTGACAGCCCTACAGTGGACACACATACTGTACACAAATACACAGCCACGCTGTAAACAAGCTGTGGATTGAAATCACCCACTGACGACGTTATCTGGCAGGTAAATACAGCACTCGTCTGAGACATGGAGCAAGTAGACAACAATGGTACCTTAGTCAAATGAGCGCTAGTTAGGGGGAATATTGATAGAGACAAAGGTTTAGAAAATGGTATTCATATAACGAGCAGTGTTAAGCACTTTGCACACAGGCACGTTTATCCGCACGGATAAAACTGACAATTTCATTTTTTTAAAAGAAAACAATGATTCTCTACGACCTCATGCACAACGGATCCGAATTAGCCGTGCGACGAGTGGCTGCGGCCGTGCGTTTTTTCTCGATCGAACCCAGTTCGATTCGTGCGTCTTGTCGCATGCGGTAAAAAACTCATCACTCCTTTTATGACTCCTTTTGGGATCCGCAGCGTCGATTCCGCACAGCATTGCACACCAAATCCAATGCGTTTTATTCATGCAGCAAACAAAAAAAACGCAACTGTCCTGTGTGCAAACTAAAGGGCTTAAATTGAAGGAGACTTCAGCTCTTCAGCTAAACCTGTAATTTGGACGATATTGGCAGCTGTCTGTCAAAAAGAAAAGAGAAAAGAAATCTTCGTTCACTCAAACTCAAGTCAGTTTTTGATTTGATTTTGTTTCTTGACAAAATAGAAGCACATCCTCTCCGAGAGCCATAACATAATTCACGGTCTTTAGCCCAGTCCCAAAAAGGTCGATTTTTGCTGGCAAAAGAAAAAAGAAACCTGTGGGTCATGTGACATGTGAGACCTGTGCGTTTGAATTCCTCTGGGTGTTAGTCATGCTCTGATGAATAGGAACCACTGCTTTAAGCCAGTGGTTCTCAACCTGTGGGTCAGGACCCACAGGGGGTCCCCACATTATTATTATTATTATTTTAGATTTTTCTTTGTCACTTCACCAGTGACAGTGATGACAGTGAAGTGACAATTAAGGACTTATAAGACCCTTTTTTAATATATCAACAAAGAAGAAGAAAAAAGACCAACTGCATAAAAAGTAATCAACAAGCTATACTATAAAAAAAACTGGTCAAACATTGGCCAAATATTCAAATGATATAAGAAAGAGGCAACAAATTTGAACATTCTACGATCTACAAGCTCACAACGCCTCGCTTTGCAAGGCGTTGAAAGCTTGTAGATGTGCTATTTTCACGCTATATCTGTGGAATCGAAAATGTAACGCCTTAACTCCTACATTCCAAGTGAATATCAGGGTAGGGGGTCCCCTGTTCAAATATGATTATTTTGGGGGGTTCACAGCCTGAAAAGGTTGAGATTTTGACATTGACTTTGACATTTTCAACACGCCAAAGGATGTTGGCTGTGGACCCCTTTCTGAAAAGATAGCGTGCCAGGGACCCCCATAAGAGTTTCACCCGATTTCTCGAAACTTTTCAAAAATAGCAGGGGGTCACGATCGTCTATTTTCACCATTAACCAATTGTGTTGTGGACCCCCCCCCCCCCAACACAGTGGTGCTTGCTTAACAAGCACCACTGTCCTAATAGGCCGCCATGGCAGGCCGGTGTGGATAATTGGCACGCTGGCTCCAGCGCCAGTGCCCCTTGCCAGATGCCGTGCGCTTACCAGAAGTTCCACAGCTGTAAAAGACCTTTTCACAACCAGCTCATTTTATTTTATTATTCCTTTTGTTTCTTTTTCAATTCCCCACCTACTAAAACCCCCTTTCTTTAATGGATAGCGATTAGACTTTGGATCGTCGTCGGGGCGGCCTTGCCTCAAAACCCCAGTCTTATATGGTAAAAAGAAATCTCCTCTCTCTCTCTCCCCCGTTGTCTAACGTTTCACAAGGTTAGGTAGGTGATTGATCGCGCGAGCGATGAGGTCACCGCCCCCGAAACCGTGTTTGTGATGTCACCCTCTAGAGATGAGTGCATGTAACAAGATTGTGCGTGCGCGTGTGTGTGTGTGTGTGTGTGTGTGTGTGTGTGTGTTACGTTGTTGAACAGGGTCTTTTAGCCTACAGGCTTCTTCTCATCTGATAAAACAAGGACAGGAAATGTCTCTGTGTACTGATTGGCCCTGTGTTTGGCTTTGCCGGGCTCCCACCGGGAGCCCAGACGTGCTCAGTGTGAGTCCCCTGAGGTGTAGGAACCACCTCATGTTCTTCCCGACACCAAACATACATTTTGCTTAAAGGAGCAAATCGGCCATTTTCAATCTCTTAACCCCATTAGTTTTCAACCGTTTTCACATCAAGGTCCATTATTTCGTCACTATCGGGCAGAAACCTCGTATATCCAAGTATCAAATGTAAATGTTTTTTCGCGATGTAAAGCCCTGCTTCATCACACAAGGCCGTCGCACAAAAGTAGTGAAAACAGCAGATCTACAGGCACACAACGCCTCGCATGTGTGCTTGTAGATCGGCTGTTTTCACTAGTCTAAATCATTTTTAAAATTATAAATACAAAACAAACGGTATTTGGACATACAAGGTTTCCACCCGACAATGACAATTTATTCTGCGCTTCAGCCATAGACCGCCACTTGATGAGATTTGGCCTCAGACCCAAAAGTTCGAATATTTTCCTGTCGTTGTTGGATAGGATTTTGGCCACAATTCCATCCATGCTGTATTGACGTTGGTACCCTAGGAGAGATGACAGGCCAACGTTGACCAAAATAAAATAAAAGTCTACATTCTCTAATTGTGTACACTTCTTTTAAATCAAGTAATGCAGACATTTAACAATAATTTAACTCTTGAGATCGTACACCCTCGACCAGGGGCGCTGGAAGTGGGGTGCTGAGGGAGCTGCAGCTCCCCTGGTGGTGGGGGGGGGGGGGGAAAAAGTTTTTTTTTTTTTTTTTTTTTTTTTGCTTTTTAAAAAAAAATAAGCATATATATATACACACACACACAGAGCTATATTAAAACAATAATGTATTTGACTTTGGGGAATAAAATATGTTGAAAAAAGGTATTTGATTATCACATGGTGACCTAATCACATGGTCAACTTGCCACTTCCGGTCAGAAGGGAAGTCAAATTTAAATCCCGCTTTGATGGCACACCAAAGTCTATTTATTTGAGAACTAGAAACTGTCTATAGGCTCATTGTTGCAAACTAACACTGTTGTATATGGGGAATAAAAAACAGTAGAAAACTGTTACAAAAATAATACCCGATTTTGTAGTGTGTGCGTTAGTGACTGTGTGAGTGCATGCGTGCTGTGTGTTGCACTGTGTGCTAAAATAACTAGTAACTATATAGCTCCTTGTTACACCGTTGTGTGGGGAATAAGCACCCGAAACCGTAATAAAAATAACCCAAAACCGTATAAAAAACGTGAATCTCCCAAATCCCAAGGATTTGGGAGTTCCAGCGCCCCTGCCCTCGACAGGAAGCAGGGAGAGAGACGGAGAGTGACACGCAGCAAAGGCCGTCGGGATCGGTATTTGATCCCGCGACGCGCTGACAGCTAGAGCCTATATGTGGGATGTGCAATAATTGTTTGTAATTGATTATTAACGAATCAACGATGGCCTCCCTATTTCAACAGGTTAACTTTCAAGGAAGAGAAAGGCTGTAGTTTAGAATCCCCATCGATGATGTCACTGGTAGGTTGCTATAGCCATAGCCCACAGACATGCAGAGTGAGTAGTAGGAAATGGTGCCATCTTTTAACACAGTGGTTCTCAACCTGTGGGTCGGGACCCCCAGGGGGGTCCCCAAATTATTTTGGGGGGGGGTCCCCAGATGATTAACTTAATGTGCAACATTGCTTTCTCACTCAACAGTAAATAAACCAACATAACGTTTAAGTGTATATAGAGGGTGTATGCACATTTCTAAAGTGATAATTTAAGGACTTTTTAATACCTCTAAAATGACAAATTAAACATTGGCCAAATTGTCAAATATTAGAGGCAGATATTGTGAAAATAGCAGATCTACATGCAAAATATTAGAGGCAGATATTGTGAAAATAGCAGATCTACATGCTAAATTGTCAAATATTAGAGGCAGATATTGTGAAAATATTTTCACAATATAACCGTGTACCCTATACATAATGTTATGCCTCAACTCTTAGTGCTCGTCAGGGTGGGGGTCCCCAGTTAAAATATGATTATTTTGGGGGTCGCGGCCTGAAAAGGTTGAGAACCACTGTTTTAACAAGCATTAGTCAAGGACCAATTATATGAAGATAAGGTTGAACATGGATGATGTGGTCCTTTCATAAAAATAAAGTATCTTTGAACTTTGTGTTCTCTTTCTGCCCCCACCAAATTCCCTCTCTCTCTCCTGTCATAGTTTCCCCTGAAAACTAAACCAAAACAATCTAATCAAGGTCCCCCATTGGATCACCTTTTATTTTATTTTTTTCCCTTTTTTTAAGTCACATACTTTAAGGTACACGGGGAATTTTGGGAACACAGTGGGGGTAATGGGGGTGATGTAAATCCCAGCAGCGAGCGTGAAAAACGCCATTGAGTGCAGGCCAGTGAGGTCATGTGTTTGCACAGTTAGCGAGGTTATAGCGGTGCATGTGTCTACGCGTGGGGGTTGGAGGGGGGGCCAGTGTGTTCAGGTCCACCATAGGCCCTCGGGAGGTGTGTGTGTGTGTGTGTGTGTGTGTGTGTGTGTGTGTGTGTGTGTGTGTGTGTGTGTGTGTGTGTGTGTGTGTGTGTGTGTGTGTGTGTGTGTGTGTGTGTGTGTGTGTGTGTGTGTGTGTGTGTGTGTGTGTGTGTGCTTGTTCTTGTACTTAGTATAGGCTATTGTAGAATGTGAGAAATAGACATTGTGGGGACCATTACCGTGGTCCTCCTCATTAGAGAAATGGTTGTTTTATGATGAAATACGATATGTTTTTTTTGGGGGTTTTTTGCCGTAGAATCATCACTTTTAGACCAGCGGTCTTCCCAACCTTTTCTGGATCAGGGCCTACTTGAAAATCTTGAAAGTGTGACTTTTCAATCGACAATCAATCAAATTGATTGTTTTCCGGCCTGGATCAATAGGAGTATACTTTCTTTATCCATTTGTACACAACAGAGTGTCAGTTCAGTTTGAGTGGAGGGGAAGCGTGGTGGCTTCCATGATGAATTCTAGCGCTCACCACTGGTGTAAAGTAACTAAATAGATTTACTCAAGTACTGTACTTAGGTACACTTGTGAGGTATTTCCCAATTCCGAAATCGGTTTTGATTATTATTACAAAACATACATTAACCACATCAGCCCTATAGACATTTCGGCCATTTGAAAATAGCCGATCTACAAGCTCACAATACGTCACAATGCGACGCATTGTGAGCTTGTAGATAGGCTATTTTCAAAAGAGTTTTAGACATTTGAATACTTGACGTGGGACATTCTGCATAATGAGTACTTTCTAATTGTGCTACTTTAAGTACATTTTGGTACCAATACCTTTGTGCTTTTGCTCAAGTAAATTTTGAATACAGGACTTTTACTCTACATTGCGGTTTTGATACTTTTACTTAACACTTATGTTGCTATGATTTTTTCTCTTCAATATCCCACGTTGCCATGGTTACCATAGACTTCCATGTAATTGCGCAATTGTGTAAAAAGTGCACGCCCATGCCTAGATGATGCACCACGTGTGTGCCCACTGTTCACAGCTTTCAAACAAAAAAATCCGCTTGGAAATCCGTTCAGGCATTCATGACTTATCAGCCATTATGTTTTCTTCAGATTTAAACAAACATGGCTGCCATGTTTGAAAGAATGGGTTGGTATGGGGGTTAAACATACAATTTCGCGATCGCGAGCATGCCTAACACATTTCTGGAGGTCCAAAAAAAAATGTTGGAAAAAAAAAAAAATTGAATTTTTTTTTTCTTCTTTTTTTTCAAAAATGGCCCAAACTCGGGAAACTCGGGGTTGGCACAGCGTTGGTACCAATACAAACTCGGGAAACTCGGGGTTGGCACCAGATGTGTTAATAAGTAAGACATGTGAGTACTTTTTCCACCGCTGGTGCTCACGGATGGGGTTGGAGATCAGGCTCCTAATGGCGGGAGAAAACACTGACCTCATACTCTTCCAATATGACACTCCTCTCCTTACATGGTTATCTGTGGGAGTCAGCCATTTATTATGCCCATTGTTTTACTGTTTGGAAAGAAGGTCATATCAGTCATGTATTGGCTTTATTCCCAAGTTCTGGATATTTCTTCCTTTTTCCCCCCTTTTTCTGAATGTTGGAGTGAAAGAGGAACGCAGAGTATCTTCAATTGGCAAGTTCTATCTAATATACAGTAACAAATAAAGAAGATACATGACATTGTTGGCAACTGGAGAAACACATGCTACACAAAACAATTTTAACCAGTCTGTAAGGTAGAGCAAGTGGTTCTCAACCTGTGGGTGGAGACCCCAAATTATTTTGGGGGGTCCCCAGATGATTAACTTTCTCTCACTCAACAGTAAACAAACCAACATATGGTTTAAGTGTATAGAGGGTATCTACACATTTCTAAAGTGACAGTTTAAGGACTTTTTAATACCTCTAAAATTACAAATTAAACATTGGCCAAATTGTCAAATATAAGAGGCAGACATTGTGAAAATAGGCGATCTACGTTGTGAGCATATAGATCTGCTATTTTCACAATAGAACCGTGTTATTTATACAAAATGTCATTCCTCAACTCTTAGTGCTCGTCAGGGTGAGGGGGGGGTCAGGGTCCCCAGTTAAAATATGATTATTTTGGAGGTTGTGGCCTGAAAAGGTTGAGAACCACTGAGGTAGAGTATGTTCATACAATATAACTAGTGCATCTGCAGTGTCTGGAGGAGGTCAGAATCACTGCGCTAACCATCAACAGGCACCCACCCTCAACACATCTAGGACAGAACAAGCCCTTGCCTTGTTGTGGTCGGTTTAAACCAGCTACCTAACCTGTGGGCCAGGGCCCACTGGTTGGGGACCGCAAGGGTATTGCAAGAGGGCCCCTAAATAGGCCCCTTAGTGTGGACCCACACTAAGGTTGTAATGATAATAGGCTATATATAATTATATAATATATATTTGAGCGGTGCTAACCATTTCTACGTCTTGCTTTGTGTGTATGTATGAGTGCCTGTATATACAGTATGAGCACGAACTCACATGTATTGAGATCACTAACGTCACAGACGTACAAGTGTCCGTATGAGCACGGTATGTCCGTATGAAGATAACTAACGTCACGGATAGAACGGCCCATAGAAGGAGATATGCACGTGTGTTGTGTTTGATACCATTCGAAGTGAGCACTGCTCACTTTGCACAGGTGTGACTTTTTTTCATTGACACCTTGAAAAATTACTTTTCATTTGGTTATTGATAAATAGAAACGTATACTCTGTTAGTTTCACTGATCCAAGCCTGAACACAATGCACTTGCTCTGAAAATGCATGCGGCCCACACATCAGATGGGTGGGCTTGGAACGCTTTCAGCGTTTTCTGATCCAGGAAAGGTTTGGGAACCGCTGGTCTAAAAACGTGACGATTCTGCGGCCGTCTCTCTCCTTGCCACCTGACGGAGACACTGGGAGCAGGCTGCAGTGGGCCGTATAGTGCGCTGGTGGTAATTGTTTAAGAGTGCATTTATAGAGTGTAGTCTCTGCCTCCTAATCAGAAGCATACTCAGGCATTTACATACGGGCCCCCCTGAGGGCTGCTCCGGAATGCATCACAGAGAGAGAGAGAGAGAGAGAGATTCACACTGCAGACCTTGTCAGAACTATGAGGGCAGTGTAAAAAAAAGTGTGTAAAATAATTAATCGCAATTGAGGCAAGAGTTTGGAGTAATTGTGATATTGATTTGAAGTCATATCGCCCCGCCTTACTATATACGTGGCATTGGAACGGTGGATACCGCAAGATATAAGGAGAACCTCATTGCCCTCATCTGTACTAACCTATCCGGGGACCTTTCGCAGATTGGATCCCTCATCCCCGGATTAATTTTCGGTACCCGGCGGCGGATAATTTGTCAATTTCGCCTCCGTGCGTTTAACTATAGGAGCCTGGCAGCGATGACAAGGGGAACAGAAAATACAGCGTCAGAAAGCCGCTTTAATCACACGCTGGTCCGCGGGGACAGGAGGCTGGCACCGGAAAGCAGCCATCTTACCTCATCTGGGCTCTGCCAGTGGTGATTGGGAGAAACACTCAGTCAGGCCTTTTATTGAATAACCCCCAAGGTCTCCCCCGCCGTAGGACCTTTACTGTAATAGAGCGGCTCAATGGCTGCCGAGGTGACCGCCAAATGGTACTTGTTAAACTACGGGGGCTGATTCATGCCATGCAATTCGGGTCCAAAAACTTGATATTTCACCATTTCTTGACAACGTGTGTGTGTGTGTGTGTGTGTGTGTGTGTGTGTGTGTGTGTGTGTGTGTGTGTGTGTGTGTGTGTGTGTGTGTGTGTGTGTGTGTGTGTGTGTGTGTGTGTGTGTGTGTGTGTGTGTGTGTGTGTGTGTGTGTGTGTGTGTGTGTGTGTGTGTGTGTGTGTGTGTGTGTGTGTGTGGCAAAGTAGTCCTGTCGGATATCAGCCTAATATCAGGGGGGATTTATTTACCCCTTTGAATGAGCTGCATAGATGTGAATTTCCCATGCACGAGGAAGAAACAGGATACATACCGTCATTCACTGATGAGTGGCAACTGTAAATTCAGAGGTAATTTAAAGCTACAATCGATTAAAGGTAGGGTAAGTGTTTTCACTTAGCATTCATCCAATCATGATCAAGTGGGGGCGGGCCTTGGTGCACGTAAGGCCCGCCCCCACTCGACCATGATTGGAGGAAGGCCCCACTCTATCCTGATTGTAGGAAAACCTGTCACCCAACAGTTTTGGTAGAGCAACTTAAACTGCTTTTTTGTCCTCACGGGATAAGGCTGAAGTCCAAATATAGGAGTTACTACGGCCCAAGGTGGAGCGGCCTTAATTATTTTATACTTTAGCTATTGAAAAATAGCAGATATACAAGCTCACAGTGCATGCTGTGAGCTTGTATATCTGCTATTTTCAACAGTTATAAGGCACAAAATAACGCGTATTAATGCATTCCCACAGGTTAAACCCCCTCCCCCTATGAAGAACATTCATGGGGTGAATCAGTGAATCCTTGTACCCAGGGCCCAGAAGTTGGCCTACAAAAAAGCAACCAAAGTTATGGCACTTCTTCAAAGCCTGATCCAACCCTTCAACCCATCCCATTCACTCAGATCAGCTAACACAGGGAAGCTGGCAGAACCTTCGCTAAAACATCCAGGGACAACGCTCCACATGTCCCAGAATCTTCTCCCTTCTGGCTCTCAAACTGTGGAATGACAGTTAGAACTGCAGACTCACTCCCAATCTTCCGTCGTAATCTGAAGAGTCACATCTTCAGACTCCACCTTAGCACGTAGCACTTGCCGTAGAAAGTTTGCCCAAGCCTCGACAACACTGCAGGCTTCTGCAAAGGCCAAAAGTAATTTAGATTGCATGTTATTTAGACATGCCAGTGTAAAGTGTGTAAAGTTCTTCAAAGTACAGATTGTTTTTTGGCTGTTATAAGTTATATCCATTCCTTTATTATACTTGCGCCAGCAGAGCTTGCAAGTACTGCGTTTGGCTGGTATGTAGGTAGTACCTACCTACATATGTAGGTACTACCTACATACCAGCCGAACACAGTACTTGTGTGCTCTGCTTGATTGATTGAGTATTTTATTAGACAAAAATGGAGAACAGTACAAGTATAGACAACACAATAAAAAATGTAGTACAGTAAGTACAGTTAAACACCCTGCCTAAAAAGAGCATCCCAAATAAGTCCTTTCACTGTCTTTTTTACATCGGAAGTCCTTGGTATTCAATTCATGAACATACTGGCGCACAAGTAGGCCATACTGTACATGGCCTGGCTTGCTTACTGTAAATCCCTCTGGATTAAGAGCGTCTGCTAAATGCCTAAATTGTAATTGTAATGGAAGAGCAGCAGAGACCAAATACAACCAACTGCAGGTGTTTTAGTTATATTGTATTACTGTAACACACTACTGCAGTGGTTCTCACACTTGTTCAAGGACCCCCACATTGACACATAATATTAGCCTGCAGACCTTCCATTTGAAAAGGTATGCCAAGGACTCCCATAAGAGAAGACCTTTACTGTATAGCGGTGATTCTCAACCGTTTTCATTTCAAGGACCCACAGTTTGACATGCATTAGGGCCACGGACCCCCATTGGATCCTGTTTTGATCCCGGGAGCCCAATCTACACTGTAGTATCGTCAGAGTTAATTTAGCTCTGAGATTGTGCAAATGGAACCAAATGCACATAAGGGTCCATTTGGTCCACTTGGCATCAATCATTTGGCTGGGGACCCACTGGAACCCCCTAAAGAACCCCTGGGATTGCAGCTTGGGGAACCACGTTGGATGAAGCTACTCTTGGAAGTCCGTCTGGTTTAGTTGCTAATGAACTGCTGGTATATGCTAGTCAGGAGCAGTCATCTGGCCCCCGCTCCTTACTTATATCCAGTAATGCATATGCAGTAAATGATGTGAGCATGGTCCGCATTGGACCAACGTTAATTGCCCCCATCGCGCGCTCCTCGGCTGAGCGATGATGACACCTGTCTTGGGGAGAAAGCGAGCGGAGCTCGGAGAAGAGAGTTGGAGGAGTTTCATTCCAACATGAAATTTCCACCATTGGAAGAACAAAAAATAGCTGTGACAGAATGCTGGCACAAAAAAAAAATCCTTCTCTAATGTTATTGAAGTGCTTTGCTATCCCTCAGGCCTTTAAAGGCCAACCAAAACGTGCCACAAGTGATTTTTTTTCTCCCCCTTGAAGTGGACATAATGTATGTTTGGAACTGCGTCCAATGTAGTTGAACATTACACTTAACCACTTAAGCCCCTATATGGGCTACTTTGTCGTGTGACAATTTTCATGTCTAGGACGTGCTCAGCATCCCTCGGTAGCATCTGCCAGGACTGCATTTGTGGTCGTGAAATTGCTAGAGGAACCCATAGCCAAATGTGGGTAAATGTGTTGGTGAGCACATTATGGAGGCCAAAGCAAAAGCTGAAATATGGATTCATATCACGATTTTGGGTTTTATTCTGCCAAAAAGACACTTTGATTGTAATTTTAATCAGTCACTGCCGTCTCGGCTTGTGAACTTATTATTTGCAAGTTGTGCAAACGGCAAAAAACTTTATTCAGTTTTTTTATTCAATTATTAGCATCGCTACTTTGTTTGGACTTTGGAGCAGGTTGTGGATGGTTGGTATGAGTTGAGCCTAGTTAATCTTCCGTCGCACAACGGTGTCGTGCATCGGAAATAGCCACGCTTACAAGCTCACAACGCGGCCTACCTGCGGTGCTTTGTGAGCTTGTAGATTGTCTATTTTCCTGACGCGCAATGGATCGGGTATCAGGGCGATGTGTGGTGTGGCAGAGGAGGGCATGTGTTGGAGGGATGAGGCAGGGTGGACAGGCTGGCTGGCCTCATAAAAAAATAAAAAAAATACAAGATTTAATGAGAAACAAAAACACAGCAGCCAACCCCCAACTATAGAACAATGACTTCTTGTTAGGGAGCCCGCACCCCAACGTATGATTGAGCCTCCTGGCCTGCATCCCGGCGTGGGTTTTCTGTGGAGCTCGGTGTGTGTGTGTGTGTGTGCCCGAGTTGAGCCCCGGGACCCCCACCGCCATGCCACTCACTCCTATGACAGCCCGTCTGGGAGGACCACCTTGGATAATGGGCCCTATTAGTTCAGGTTAGAGTTAATGACCAGTAATGGTACACCGGTGCCCGGCCAAAAGCGTGTGCAGGAAGAAAAAAAAGAAAAACAGCGCGGCTAGGTGCGGCAAGCCCGAAATGAAAAACCAGTCACTCAAGCTCCGAACATAAACACGGCGGCGGGTGGGGGGGGGGCCCGCAGAGTCGCAGACCCTGTTTGTGCCAGAGCAGAGGTGACCCAGGTGCAGGTGAGGATGTCATGAGACATGAGTAGATGAGAGCACGTGGGCGAGCGCCCCTTGTGGGCACATCAGTGCCTCCATGAACCCCAATGTTATGTGTTGGGGTTTTTTGGGGACGGGGGACGGGGGGTCCAGTCCCATTTAGCGCCACAGTGCCACGGGCCAAATCGCATTTCCAGTTTTGCCCTCAGCTAAAACGAGACATGAAAAAAAGCAAAACTGTAGAACTCTGGAAAACTGGAGAGCTCACCGCCAGCGCCCCCCCAGCGCGCCGCTCAATTATTTACAATTTCACGGTTGCCTGAAATGCGTGTTATTCTAATAAATTCAAGAATTAGGAGGCTTAAATACTGCACGTATATTAAGCAATAAAGTTACATTTTATCCCCAATTTAGCGGTTAACGTCACATTAAAGGCACTCGTCGCTGATGAGGACGGCGCTACGCGGAGGTCCCGCAATTAGTCCCTGGAACGAGAGAGAGTCCAATAGAAACTTAAAGAGAGATGCTTATTAAGACTGATATTTTATCCGACAATGCCGTATGACAAAAAAAGAAAAGCCCGTTCGACTTCGCCTTCCACGTCAATAATTTTGCCAATTGAAAGTGCAGTAAGGAGGAAGTTCAATTAGTCTTCAGAGCGGCCATGCGGAAGAGGGGATGAGAGAGGGAGAGAGAGAGACAGCCATAGAGGAAGATAAGAGCGAACGAGAGGCTGGGTTGAGAGAGAGAAAGAAAGAGACAGAGACAGAGAGCTTTGTTTTGTCTCATTCGGTTCAGATAGGGTTTCCTGGAATTTCTGGCAGCAGTTCCCAACATCACATAACCAGAGAGAGAGAGAGAGAGAGAGGATAGGAATGGAGAGACTTCCTGACAGACAGTAAAACTCTCCTAATGGACGTAATTTCAGCTGACAGCTAGCAGCCTGTCAATGATGACCTGATGTCTTTGCTTAGTTTAGCAGGTCACACTGCCCTCCAGACTAACACACACACACACACACACACACACACACACACACACACACACACACACACACACACACACACACACACACACACACACGCACACACACACACACACACACACACACACACACACACACACACACACACACACACACACACACACACACAGTGATGGATGAAGTACTCACATGTTTTAAGTATCAATACAGCAATGTAGAAATACTTTGTTACAATAGGCTACAGAGGGAAAGGTCCCGTATTCAAAATGCACTTGAGCAAAAGTGCAAAAGTATCAGCATCAAAATATACTTCAAGTACTAAAAACATTTTTTTTTAGTATTTACTGGAAATTGGACATACTCAAGTAAAGTAAAAGTGCCTCAAAATTGTACTCAAGTATGGTATTTTTGTAAATGCGATTAGTTACTTTGCACATGCACGCACGCACGCACGCACGCATGCACGCTCAAGCACACACACGCACACGCACACACACACACACACACACACACACACACACACACACACACACACACACACACACACACACACACGTGTCCCCCAGCGTGCACTTTTATCAACCCCATGACTTTTGGCATAGTTTTATACCGTGCTGTGGGAATTGCAGGTCATTCTGGCCGGCTGGCCGCTAGCCACACTTCTAATAGCAGTACAAACGTATGCAGGAAAATGAGATTTGGTGACGCTAGTGACCTTTTAGCCTAGCGCTTTCCACTGAGAAGACTCATAGCACGGGAACAGACTCTGTATTTATGGAATGTGTGGTGGAAAGGACTCTAGAGTTGTTTATGTCCACAGATTTACATAATCGTCCTTTGTAGGTTTAGACGGTTGAAAGTGGTACAGTTACAGTAGCACAGTTATTGGTGTCACACAAAATTCGGGGCCATGGGTACAAGGATTCACTGCGGGCCCCCCATGAATGTTCTTCAAAGGGGGAGGGTGTTTAAGGCCCCGGCCTCCACCTTGGGCCCTAGTAACTCAGGCCCACTCCCCCCCCCCCCCCCCCCCTGTGACGCCTTGTTCTTCAGTAAACGGAAAACACATATTCAGGACTGCATAGGCCTATCATACGTTGCTCTCCTAGTTCCCAAACTACAGGAGATCTCTGTAGTTTGGGAGCCACTGCTCCAAATGCCCCAGAGAGACAGATAGAGTAAGCAAAGAGACCTCACCCTCATGATTGCTGTAAACAAAACATCCCTCTGCTGCTAAATGTCAAATATTTGTTGTTGCTATTTTGCACCAGCTCAGCCCTCGTAGGCAGATATTATGGGCCAAGTGTATGTTAATGATCAAATCAATCGATTGTGTTCTAGCTTGGATGAATGGAACTGACTTATAGTATTTAAAGGAGTAGTTCACCCCCAAAATGACTTGAGACTTGAGTTCAATACTATTTATTTGTATTTGTCGCACTCCTAAGACAAAAAATTGATTATTGTAAATGTACCAACATTGATTCATGGGGACCCAAATGCATTTGGGAATCAATAGGGGTACATTTACTGTAATCAAATTACTGTCTTAGGAATCTGACAAAAAACTGAAAATATTATTGAACTCAAGTCTCCATGGCATGAGTAATCAATAGAAAAAAAGTCATTTTGGGGGTGAACTACTCCTTTAAGTTCCTACTTATCGGTATCACCCCCCCCCCCCCCCCCCCCCCCCCCTCCCCCACCCCTAATCATTTTAACATTATTTTTATACTAGTCCTGTGGCCGGGGGTATGCACACTCATAGTGTACATGCAATACAATCTTTGTGTTTTTATTTGGGAGCCCACTTGCAGTGTCCTCACGGCCCACAGGTTGAGAGGCTGCAGGCTTTGTTCAGACTACAAATCCAATTTGGTTCTCAAATACCACCTGACTGACAGTCCACTCTGTTATTTGCCTCCGATTTGTGTATTCATTGGTCGCTGTGGTAACGACAATTGCTCAACTTATACAATTTACACTTGACAATTTGGGCATGTACTGTAGCTGATGCTCTTATGCCCAGTGACATACTGTAACAAGTGCAAAATCACAATAAGTAGAGCAGTCAGGAGCTCTAGTCAACAAGGTAAACACTAAAGCGACGCATTGTGAGCTTGTAGATTTTTAAAGGATTTTTATTTGAAAACCTGAAATGGGACATTCTGCATAATGAGTACTTTTACTTTTGGTACTTTAAGTACATTTTGATCCCAATACCTTTGTTACTTTTACTTGAGTACATTTTGAATTCTGGACTTTTACTTGTAACAGAGTATTTCTACATTGCAGTATGATACTTTTAGGCCTACTTTTTTCCACCACTGCACAAAGTGCAGAGAGAACAATGTAGTGCCTCAAAGAAACTATAGATATCTAATTCTCTTATGCTTTCTGAATAACATTCTGTACATTCTGAAAAGCAAGAGACCAAGATATATCTGCATAGTAAAACTAGTGTCTATCAAATAAAGTGTAAATAAAGTGTCGCTTGCTGAGCCAATCTAATAAAATAGCCGACTAGTAAGTATAAATACAGGCTTCAATGTCCCATGTCCAGACTGAGACACATCTTTATAAATCAGATTGAATGGCATAATTTCAAACCATCTTAAAATTTGATTCTCAGAAATCCGTATCAACGAACGTGTGTTTTAGTTTCTGTTTTGTTTTAGTTTTTCTTTGAATATGGCCTAAATAGTTTTAATTCAAATCTTTGCTTCGTTCGGGCTGCCAGTCTGAACATACTGTTATCCTGAGCAGGGGCGTCACACCAAATTCTGGGCCCTGGGTACAAGGATTCACTGCGGGCCCCCCATGAATGTTAACCATTGAAAAATAGCAGATATACAAGCTCACAGCGCGGCACCGAGTGCCGCGCTGCGAGCTTGTAGATCTGCTATTTTTGAAAAATCGTGAAAATGTGTGCCAAGAAACCTATGTTTCCATGTCAGTGATGCTCAAACTTTTTCATGTGAAGGACCCCCCCCCCCCATCTCAAAATATTTAGTTCCAGGGACCCCCCAGAAGCAAAATTTGAGTTACAAATGTTCACTTAAAAAATACATATATTCAAAGATTTGCGCACATTTTCACGACTTTTCAAAAATAGCAGATCTACAAGCTCGCAGCGTGGCTGTGAGCTTCTATATCTGCTATTTTTCAATAGTTAAAGTTACTAGGGCCCCTCCAGTAACTCAGTCCCACTTTCCTACCCCCTGTGACCCCTCCTACCCCTTGTGACGCCCCTGATCCTGAGGGCTGAGCTGGCAGGAGTCCCCGGTTCCCAGGAGAGAGCTGCCCGCCTCTCCGTTCTGCATTGTGAGGAGCAACCCAACCAGGGGGAGACAGGGTGAGGTCATCTTGCTCCTGTCCCCCCTCCACCCACCTGCACCTCCACCGGCTCATTAATCCAGTCTGCTATCTCTCTCTCCAGGAATGCATTGCGTGCCTCGCTTTGAAAGATCCCAATGTCGCATATCAGACCCAGTCGGTTAAAATAAAGGAAGGAAAAGGGTTTTCTCTTTGACCTTTGGGATCTGCTCCTCTTTTTTTCCCTAAACACCAAATCTCTTCGCTGACAATAGCTGATCTACAAGCACGGCGCGTTTGTGTGCTTGTACTAGATTGTCCATCTTCGACAAATGTTCATCCCCAGAAATGGAACGTTGGGCTTCCGTGGTAACAATTGCGTGGGGTTTGGTCGCCGTTTTCCTGACGGGGAAATTGACGGGGAAACGGCGGTACTTTTGGTATCGTGCTGTCACGTTTGCAGCGACATTACGACTCACATGGTGAGATGGATGTGTAACGCGTCAAGACTTTGGCGTCATTCTCCCCTAACGTACACTCACGTCATCGTCATGTAAGGTATGGCGTCGAGACATTTTCGAACCAGACGCTTAACCCATTAAAACTGGGAAAGCATCTGTGTCGTTTTAATTTCTTTGCGTTGGCTATAAAAAAAATAGCGCATTTACAATCTCACAGTGAGCTTGTACATCTGCTATTTTTGGAACATTTTTGAGAAAAAAAAACTACTGATTTAGACAGGATTTGTAGAATCGGCCTCTGGTCTGGGTTACGGTGCTGTTTTCATTTACGGGCAGGAGCGCGGCTTTCGTTATAGGGAGCTTTGTCACAAAGAGTCAGCAGATATATTTTCTTTTTTTTTGTGTGTTGCGAGGACACATCAGGAACCTCTCAGGGCTTTATGAGGAATCGGTTTTTATGTTCCACAAAATCTTTCCAGCATGTCATGTTGCGGCATATAGAGTAGGGGCTACGGGCGATGGTGGATCACGCTTAATGCGTTTACATTATGTTTACGTTGGAGGCATGTTGGCTGAGGCCGGCCCTCCCGGATGACTTATTGCACAGTGAGAGAGCTTTCGGCAGACGCAGGCGATCGCTGTCTGGCACTGGGACACCCCGACTATACGACTATACTAATGCACTAATATACTAATGCACTCCTTCTTAAACCTTCTCACATCAAGCATAAACGTATGTATTATGTAGTTGGCCGGGGACCCCCGCCTGAAAATGTTTTGTGCCTGGGATCCCAGAAGAGAAGATTCTATAGCAGTGGTCTTCAACGTTTTCAGGCCAAGGACCCCTTAGCTGAGAGAGAAATGAAGCAGGGACCCACTCTACATAATATTGTATAAATGCGACTTCATAGACAGATTCATAGACTTGTTTGACAGCACTGTCATCAGTCTATTTTGGATTCATGTTGATGTGTATTTTCAGACATTTAATCACTTAAATCGTGACCTTTCGTGAGCTGATCGTAGCGCGAGGCGTTGAGAGCTTGTACCGTAGATCGGCTATTTTTGGCTAAAGTTCTCCTCAGAATAGGGATGCGAGGGTTCAAGTTGTTCATTTAAAAGAATTATTCTATCACACAAGATGTTAAAATAAAGGAAGGAAAAGGGTTTTCTCTTTGACCTTTGGGATCTGCTCCTCTTTTTTTCCTAAACACCAAATCTCTTCGCTGACAATAGCTGATCTACAAGCACGGCGCGTTTGTGTGCTTGTACTAGATTGTCCATCTTCGACAAATGTTCATCCCCAGAAATGGAACGTTGGGCTTCGGTGGTAACGATTGCGTGGGGTTTGGTCGCCGTTCTTTTGCGCGTGTCAAAAAGGGGGTTTGTGATACAGTACACGCTGTATACATTTTTGTCCAAACTGCTGAGGCAATAACCTGGTGCCATTTTTTTTTTTTTTGCAACTGCAAAAAACAAGTGCTTGGATCTTCTTGGTTACATTGCATTCTCTTCTAGTCTATAGGCCTATGCATACGCAACCGCTTTGATCGTGTTCTCGTGTATACCTGTTGAGTAGACGTGTCGTGGTGGCACTCGGCAGTAGCCATGCTCAGACTTAAAACATCCCATATATCAGCACCCAGGTCCGCCTGTCTGGGGCCCGGACGGCTGGCTAGCAGCAGATTAATGTCCTGTTGAGGAGACAGAGGCTCCGTCGGGGGCCTCATTTACTCTGACGGAAGGCAGGTGTCAAGACGAGCCGTCACCTAGACGAGAGGAAGCCGCTTTTCTCTGCAAAACAGTCGAAGAGGAGGAGGTGGAGGAGGAGGACTGGACCAGCAGAGGGAGTGAGTCAGGAGCGAGGAACTTATTTAAGAAGGGAGGGACGTGCGCTACGCCGCTGGTTCCCAAACAGTGGGTCGGACCCATTTGTGGGTCACGGACCAATTTTTTATGGTTCACGACTTGATTAAAAATCCAATTTTCTTTTCCTACGTTTAAAAATAAAATGTGCTTTTAAAAATGTACCTCCAATGTTCCT
>NC_137830.1:21982683-22105183 GCF_963921795.1 Nannobrachium achirus
GTACGAGTTGAGCCTAGTTAATCTTCCGTCGCACAACGGTGTCGTGCATCGGAAATAGCCGCGCTTACAAGCTCACAACGCGGCCTACCTGCGGTGCTTTGTGAGCTTGTAGATTGTCTATTTTCCTGACGCGCAATGGATCGGGTATCAGGGCGATGTGTGGCGTGGCAGAGGAGGGCATGTGTTGGAGGGATGAGGCAGGGTGGACAGGCTGGCTGGCCTCATAAAAAAATAAAAAAATACAAGATTTAATGAGAAACAAAAACACAGCAGCCAACCCCCAACTATAGAACAATGACTTCTTGTTAGGGAGCCCGCACCCCAACGTATGATTGAGCCTCCTGGCCTGCATCCCGGCGTGGGTTTTCTGTGGAGCTCGGTGTGTGTGTGTGTGTGTGTGTGTGTGTGTGTGTGTGTGTGTGCCCGAGTTGAGCCCCGGGACCCCCCACCGCCATGCCACTCACTCCTATGACAGCCCGTCTGGGAGGACCACCTTGGATAATGGGCCCTATTAGTTCAGGTTAGAGTTAATGACCAGTAATGGTACACCGGTGCCCGGCCAAAAGCGTGTGCAGGAAGAAAAAAATAAAAACAGCGCGGCTAGGTGCGGCAAGCCCGAAATGAAAAACCAGTCACTCAAGCTCCGAACATAAACACGGCGGCGGGTGGGGGTGGGGGGGAGGCGCAGACCCCGTTTGTGCCAGGGCAGAGGTGACCCAGGTGCAGGTGAGGATGTCATGAGACATGAGTAGATGAGGGCACGTGGGCGAGCGCCCCTTGTGGGCACATCAGTGCCTCCATGAACCCCAATGTTATGTGTTGGGGTTTTTTGGGGACGGGGGGGGGGGGGGGTCCAGTCCCATTTAGCGCCACAGTGCCACGGGCCAAATCGCATTTCCAGTTTTGCCCTCGGCTAAAACAAGACGTGGAAAAAAAGCTAAACTGTAGAACTCTGGAAAACTGGAGAGCTCACCGCCAGCCCCCCCCCCCCCAGCGCGCCGCTCAATTATTTACAATTTCACGGTTGCCTGAAATGCGTGTTATTCTAATAAATTCAAGAATTAGGAGGCTTAAATACTGCACGTATATTAAGCAATAAAGTTACATTATATCCCCAATTTAGCGGTTAACGTCACGTTAAAGGCACTCGTCGCTGATGAGGACGGCGCTACGCGGAGGTCCCGCAATTAGTCCCTAGAACGAGAGAGAGTCCAATAGAAACTTAAAGAGAGACGCTTATTAAGACTGATATTTTATCGCCGTATGACAAAAAAAGAAAAGCCCGTTCAACTTCGCCTTCCACGTCAATAATTTTGCAAATTGAAAGTGCAGTAAGGAGGAAGTTCAATTAGTCTTTAGAGCGGCCATGCGGAAGAGGGGATGAGGGAGAGGGAGAGAGAGAGAGACAGCCATAGAGGAAGATAAGAGCGAACGAGAGGCAGGGTTGAGAGAGAGAAAGAAAGAGACAGAGACAGAGAGCTTTGTTTTGTCTCATTCGGTTCAGATAGGGTTTCCTGGAATTTCTGGCAGCAGTTCCCAACATCACATAACCAGAGAGAGAGAGAGAGAGAGGATAGGAATGGAGAGACTTCCTGACGGACAGTAAAACTCTCCTAATGGACGTAATTTCAGCTGACAGCTAGCAGCCTGTCAATGATGACCTGATGTCTTTGCTTAGTTTAGCAGGTCACACTGCCCTCCAGACTAACACACACACACACACACACACACACACACACACACACACACACCTACAGTACACGCACGCACGCACGCACAACGCACACACACACACACACACACACACACACACACACACACACACACACACACACACACACACACACACACACACACACACACAGTGATGGAAGAAGTACTCACATGTTTTAAGTATCAATACTGCAATGTAGAAATACTTTGTTACAATAGGCTACAGAGGGAAAGGTCCCGTATTCAAAATGCACTTGAGCAAAAGTGCAAAAGTATCAGCATCAAAATATACTTCAAGTACTAAAAGTGAAAGTGGAGATCTAGTGGAGTAGATGTACTGGAAATTGGACATACTCAAGTAAAGTAAAAGTGCCTCAAAATTGTACTCAAGTATGGTATTTTTGTAAATGTGATTAGTTACTTTGCACATGCACGCACGCACACACGCACACGCGCACGCACGCACGCACGCACACACACACACACACACACACACACACACACACACACACACACACACACACACACACACACACGTGTCCCCCCAGCGTGCACTTTTATCAACCCCATGACTTTTGGCATAGTTTTATACCGTGCTGTGGGAATTGCAGGTCATTCTGGCCGGCTGGCCGCTAGCCACACTTCTAATAGCAGTACAAACGTATGCAGGAAAATGAGATTTGGTGAGGCTAGTGAACTTTTAGCCTAGCGCTTTCCACTGAGAAGACTCATAGCACGGGAACAGACTCTGTATTTATGGAATGTGTGGTGGAAAGGACTTTAGAGTTGTTTATGTCCACAGATTTACATAATCGTCCTTTTAGGTTTAGACCGTTGAACGTCTAAACCTAAAGTTACAGTAGCACAGTCAGGGGTGTCGCACCAAATTCTGTGCCATGGGTATTGGGTACAAGGATTCACTGCGGGCCCCCCATGAATGTTCTTCAAAGGGGGAGGGTGTTTAAGGCCCCCGGCCCTAGTAACTCAGGCCCACATCCCCCCCCCCCCCCCCCCCCCCCCCCCCCCCGTGACGCATTTTTCTTTAGTGAACGGAAAACACATATGCAGGACTGCATAGGCCTATCATACGTTGCTCTCCTAGTTCCCAAACTACAGGAGATCTCTGCAGTTTGGGAGCCACTGCTCCAAATGCCCCAGAGAGACAGATAGAGTAAGCAAAGAGACCTCACCCTCATGATTGCTGTAAACAAAACATCCCTCTGCTGCTAAATGTCAAATATTTGTTTGTTGCTATTTTTCACCAGCTCAGCCCTCGTAGGCAGATATGGGCCAAGTGTATGTTAATGATCAAATCAATCGATTGTGTTCTAGCTTGGATGAATGGAACTGACTTATAGTATTTAAAGGAGTAGTTCACCCCCAAAATGACTTGAGACTTGAGTTCAATACTATTTATTTGTATTTGTCGCACTCCTAAGTCCTAAGACAAAAAATTGATTATTGTAAATGTACCCACATTGATTCATGGGGACCCAAATGCATTTGGGAATCAATGGGGGTACATTTACTGTAATCAAATTACTGTCTTAGGAATCTGACAAAAAACTGAAAATATTATTGAACTCAAGTCTCCATGGCATGAGTAATCAATAGAAAAAAAGTCATTTTGGGGGGTGAACTACTCCTTTAAGTTCCTACTTATCGGTATCACCCCCCCCCCCCCCCCCCCCCCCCACCCCTAATCATTTTTACATTATTTTTATACTAGTCCTGTGGCCGGGGGTATGCACACTCATAGTGTACTGTATGAGGGATTGCAATACAATCTTTGTGTTTTTATTTGGGAGCCCACTTGCAGTGTCCTCACGGCCCACAGGTTGAGAGGCTGCAGGCTTTGTTCAGACTACAAATCCAATTGGTTCTCAAATACCACCTGACTGACAGTCCACTCTGTTATTTGCCTCTGATTTGTGTATTCATTGGTCGCTGTGGTAACGACAATAGCTCAACTTATACAATTTACACTTGACAATTTGGGCATGTACTGTATGTAGCTGATGCTCTTATGCCCAGTGACATACTGTAACAAGTGCAAAATCACAATAAGTAGAGCAGTCAGGAGCTCTAGTCAACAAGGTAAACACTAAAGCGACGCATTGTGAGCTTGTAGATTTTCAAATGATTTTTATTTGAAAACTTGAAATGGGACATTCTGCATAATGATTACTTTTACTTATGGTACTTTAAGTACATTTTGATCCCAATACCTTTGTTACTTTTACTCGAGTACATTTTGAATTCTGGACTTTTACTTGTAACAGAGTATTTCTACATTGCAGTATGATACTTTTAGGCCTACTTTTTTCCACCACTGCACAAAGTGCAGAGAGAACAATGTAGTGCCTTAAAGAAACTATAGATATCTAATTCTCTTTCTGAATAACATTCTGTACATTCTGAAAAGCAAGAGACCAAGATATATCTGCATAGTAAAACTAGTGTCTATCAAATAAAGTGTAAATAAAGTGTCGCTTGCTGAGCCAATCTAATAAAATAGCCGACTAGTAAGTATAAATACAGGCTTCAATGTCCCATGTCCAGACTGAGACACATCTTTATAAATCAGATTGAATGGCATAATTTCAAACCATCTTAAAATTTGATTCTCAGAAATCCGTATCAACGAACGTGTGTTTTAGTTTCTGTTTTGTTTTAGTTTTTCTTTGAATATGGCCTAAATAGTTTTAATTCAAATCTTTGCTTCGTTCGGGCTGCCAGTCTGAACATACTGTTATCCTGAGCAGGGGCGTCACACCAAATTCTGGGCCCTGGGTACAAGGATTCACTGCGGGCCCCCCATGAATGTTAACCATTGAAAAATAGCAGATATACAAGCTCACAGCGCGGCACCGAGTGCCGCGCTGCGAGCTTGTAGATCTGCTATTTTTGAAAAATCGTGAAAATGTGTGCCAAGAAACCTATGTTTCCATGTCAGTGATGCTCAAACTTTTTCATGTGAAGGACCCCCCCCCCCATCTCAAAATATTTAGTTCCAGGGACCCCCCAGAAGCAAAATTTGAGTTACAAATGTTCACTTAAAAAATACATATATTCAAAGATTTGCGCACATTTTCACGACTTTTCAAAAATAGCAGATCTACAAGCTCGCAGCGTGGCTGTGAGCTTGTATATCTGCTATTTTTCAATAGTTAAAGTTACTAGGGCCCCTCCAGTAACTCAGTCCCACTTTCCTACCCCTTGTGACCCCTCCTACCCCTTGTGACGCCCCTGATCCTGAGGGCTGAGCTGGCAGGAGTCCCCGGTTCCCAGGAGAGAGCTGCCCGCCTCTCCGTTCCGCATTGTGAGGAGCAACCCAACCAGGGGGAGACAGGGTGAGGTCATCTTGCTCCTGTCCCCCCTCCACCCACCTGCACCTCCACCGGCTCATTAATCCAGTCTGCTATCTCTCTCTCCAGGAATGCACTGCGTGCCTCGCTTTGAAAGATCCCAATGTCACATATCAATCTGGAAACCCAGTCGGTTAAAATAAAGGAAGGAAAAGGGTTTTCTTTTTGACCTTTTGGGATCTGCTCCTCTTTTTTTCCCTAAACACCAAATCTCTTCGCTGACAATAGCTGATCTACAAGCACGGAGCGTTCGTGTGCTTGTACTAGATTGTCCATCTTCGACAAATGTTCATCCCCAGAAATGGTACGTTGGGCTTCGGTGGTAACGATTGCGTGGGGTTTGGTCGCCGTTTTCCTGACGGGGAAACTGACGGGGAAACGGCGGTACTTTTGGTATCGTGCTGTCACGTTTGCAGCGACATTACGACTCACATGGTGAGATGGATGTGTAACGCGTCAAGACTTTGGCGTCATTCTCCCCTAACGTACACTCACGTCATCGTCATGTAAGGTATGGCAGTCGAGACATTTTCGAAACAGACGCTTAACCCATTAAAACTGGGAAAGCATCTGTGTCGTTTGATTTTTTTTTGCGTTGGCTATTAAAAAAATAGCGCATTTACAATCTCACAGTGAGCTTGTACATCTGCTATTTTTGGAACATTTTTGAAAAAAAAAAACGACTGATTTAGACAGGATTTGTAGAATCGGCCTCTGGTCTGGGTTACGGTGCTGTTTTCATTTACGGGCAGGAGCGCGGCTTTCGTTATAGGGAGCTTTGTCACAAAGAGTCAGCAGATATATTTTCTTTTTTTTTTTTGTGTTGCGAGTACACATCAGAAACCTCTCAGGGCTTTATGAGGAATCGTTTTTTATGTTCCACAAAATCTTTCCAGCATGTCATGTTGCGGCATATAGAGTAGGGGCTACGGGCGATGGTGGATCACGCTTAATGCGTTTACATTATGTTTACGTTGGAGGCATGTTGGCTGAGGCCGGCCCTCCCGGATGACTTATTGCACAGTGAGAGAGCTTTCGGCAGACGCAGGCGATCGCTGTCTGGCACTGGGACACCCCGACTATACGACTATACTAATGCACTAATATACTAATGCACTCCTTCTTAAACCTTCTCACATCAAGCATAAACGTATGTATTATGTAGTTGGCCGGGGACCCCCGCCTGAAAATGTTTTGTGCCCGGGATCCCCAGAAGAGAAGATTCTATAGCAGTGGTCTTCAACGTTTTCAGGCCAAGGACCCCTTAGCTGAGAGAGAAATGAAGCAGGGACCCACTCTACATATTGTATAAATGCGACTTCATAGATAGATTCATAGACTTGTTTGACAGCACTGTCATCAGTCTATTTTGGATTCATGTTGATGTGTATTTTCAGACATTTAATCACTTAATTCGTGACCTTTCATTATGTACTTGGTCTGCTCTTTTTTACCTCTACACCAAACCTATTTGCCGGAAATAGCTGATCGTAGCGCGAGGCGTTGAGAGCTTGTACCGTAGATCGGCTATTTTTGGCTAAAGTTCTCCTCAGAATAGGGATGCGAGGGTTCAAGTTGTTCATTTAAAAGAATTATCCTATCACACAAGGATTTGGCGGCCCCCCTGTAGTAACTCTAAGGACCCCCTAGGGGTCCCGGACCTCCTGTTGAAGACCCTTGTTCTATAGTATTACACGTTTTCCAAACATTTTCCATATTTTTCAAAAACGTACAAGCTTGAGCTTGTATATCTGATATTTTGGAATCAACAAAGTGTAAAATGTGTTGTGATGCTATTGAACTATTGCTGTGGACCCCCTGGAACCCCCCTCCCCACACACACACACACACACACACACACACACACACACACACACTGGAGCACCACTGCGCTAATGGATCCACTCGCTTTTGCACGTGTCAAAAAGGGGGTGTTTGCTTTGTGATACAGTACACGCTGTATACATTTTTGTCCAAACTGCTGAGGCAATAACCTGGTGCCATTTTTTTTTTGCAACTGCAAAAACAAGTGCTTGGATCTTCTTGGTTACATTGCATTCTCTTCTAGTCTATAGGCCTATACATACGCAACCGCTTTGATCGTGTTCTCGTGTATACCTGCTGAGTAGACGTGTCGTGGTGGCTGGCCGTGGCGTTGGCACTCGGCAGTAGCCATGCTCAGACTTAAAACATCCCATATATCAGCACCCAGGTCCGCCTGTCTGGGGCCCGGACGGCTGCCTAGCAGCAGATTAATGTCCTGTTGAGGAGACAGAGGCTCCTGTCGGGGGCCTCATTTACTCTGACGGAAGGCAGGTGTCAAGACGAGCCGTCACCTAGACGAGAGGAAGCCGCTTTTCTCTGCAAAACAGTCAAAGAGGAGGAGGAGGAGGAGGAGGACTGGACCAGCAGAGGGAGTGAGTCGGGAGCGAGGAACTTATTTAAGAAGGGAGGGACGCGCGCTACGCCGCTGGTTCCCAAACAGTGGGTCGGGACCCATTTGTGGGTCACAGACCAATTTATTATGGGTCACGACTTGATTAAAAATTCAATTTTCTTTTCCTACGTTTAAAAATAAAATGTGCTTTTAAAAATGTACCTCCAATGTTCCTCCTTGTCTTTGTCGGGTGGAAACCTTGTATGTCCAAAACCGTTTGTTTTGTATTTATCATTTTTAAAATGGTTTAAACTAGTGAAAACAGCCGATCTGCAAGCTTGTAGATCGGCTGTTTTCACTACTTTTGTACGATGGCCTTATATGATGAAGCAGTGCTTTACTTTGCGAGAAAATGTACAAATTTGAAAATTACGAGGTAGGTTTCTGCCTGACAGTGACGATATTCTTGGTTGGGAGTCGGGCGAGAGGGAGAGAGAGAGAGAGAGAGAGAGAAAGAGAGAGAGAGAGAGAGGCAGGGCTGTGTCACTTTCGTAAGTGCTGTTAGTGCCCTTCCTGTCAGCTCCCATTATGGGATTCACTCAGCAGCTGTTTCATCAGCGTTTTGTTCACGTTCGTGTCGTCGCTAACAGACGTGAGGGATGTCATTATGCGTGCATTGTGGAGTTGATGGGAGAGTGTCTGTGGACCCGAACTGGCATTCATCCTTTCTCGTTCGAGATTTCAGTCTATGCTGCGGCCCCGCTACCTGTCATGTCGACACGGAATTCAGGTGAACATGGAAGAAAGGAAAACGCTGACTGGACAGAAGGCTACAGTATACTGTATGCTGTATCTTGTGTCTGAGAATGCAGCGTAGAAAGCTAACAGTCCCTATGGCAGTGGTTCTCATAGTGGGGTCCTTGGGGGGTACCAGGGGATCCCCGGCGAAATTAGTTAGGCTCATATAGCATTGCAATCATTTTAACCACTTTAATCATTTTTTTATTCTTGTAGATCTGCTATTTTTGAAAAATTGTGAAAGGTATGAAAATCTTTGAATAAAAGTGCTTTAAGCAAACATTTCTTAAAAATAAAATATATATATATCCCCAATATATACAACACATTTTTTCTAATGTAATCCTCCCGCTGCCAACCTAGGGAGAGCAACCGACTGACCTCATGCTTCTATGCATGAGCAGTCCAAGCTGCTTTTTTCCCAGATTTCTCAAATCCTTGCTTCTGGAGGTCCCCGGCACATTTTAGATGGCGGGGGGGGGGGGGGGGGGGTCCGTGGCCAAATATACAGTATATCAATTTGGGGGTCCTTGACATGAAAAGGTTTGAGAGCCAGTGCCCTATGAGAGACAACAATGTATACGCTCTGCGATGTCCTGGTGGAATTGCACAACAGCCTGTTGATATCGCGTGTCAAGACGGGGGCCACACATTTATTGAGATTAGGTTGACATTCTGGATATTTGTACTAGAATATCTGATGTATTATCTCAAGGGGGGGGGGGGGGGGCTTACATAAGGTGACCACGGCACTGAAAGATAAAACCACCAGGATCCTGAGCAAATATGAGAAGAAAGACTGAGTACTCGCTTATTTATCACTTTTTTTTGTTTTCACCTCTCGACAGTGGTTTGCAGTTGCACGCTACAGAAATCGAATCCATCGTTTGCTCTTCAATCTCTTTTTTTCTTTCTTGAAAGAAGCATTACGTGGCATTAGAGTGAAATATTAATACATGCTTTACTTGCAAAGCAAGGTCATCTATATAGACTATTCAAGATAACAAGGTGATGTGCTACAGAAATAAGAGACGGTGCTTTTTGTTGAGTGTTTTGTTTGGCATGTAGTGTTAATGTTGTGAGTGTATACTGTCTGTTTTTCTCTCCTATTCCTCATTACTGTATGTCTTGTTTGAATGTTCTTTTTCGTACGCCTGCCTCCTTGAATTTCCCTTCAGGGACACATTCAGTTGTGTTTAATTGCATGGAACTGAATTGAGTTTCTTTAAAGCAGACGTGGTTATCAAAAATATACATGAATATGCTTTAAGCCTAAGGACCCCCAAAATGATGTGTATTTGGCCGTGGACCCCTATCTGAAGAGATGTTGTACCAGGGACCCCACAAGAGAAGACTAGTGTTGTTAACGTTCTCAAAAGTATTCAAACTTTTAGCAGAAGAATAGCAGATCTTCAAGCTCACAAGACTTTGAAATAGCCAAAGTATATAGGGTTAAATATAATGGCAGTTTTGATGCTATATTAGCTTCTTTTTTTTCTTTTTCTTTTTTTTTTTGCTGGGGACCCCCTGGAACCTGTTCAAGGACCCACCGGGGGTGGGTCCCTGGACCACACTTTGAGAACCCCTGCTTCACTGGTTGAACACAGAGCCTTGTATACTGAGAGAGTCGTGCCATTCCCGTTCACTTCGTACGGCCATGTCCTCTACATACACATCTCTTGGCGTAGAGTGACAAAGCGCAAACCGGGAAGTTTACAGAATGCATTGGAGTCTATGAGGGTAAAGTGACATTTCGAGTTACATGAACCACGTGAGCGCCGCTGTTTCTGACCCCGCGTTGGCAGAACTCTCTATACAAGGCTCTGGTTGAACATAATCTGTCGAGACATGACATTTTCAGCAGGGAGGGGGAGTGGGGGCGTATAAACAAACCGTTGCTAACTTCAGCGCAGGCTGTGGCCTTTGGAGACGTCTGGCCCTCTTTCAGCGAGAGGAATGTTCCGTTTCCAGGGGTCTCGGTTCGGAGACCAGGCAGCGCATACAGTATGCAGTGGTGGAAAAAGTACATGTTTTACTTAAGTAAAAGTATCAATACTACAATGCAGTCGAAGAAGTTAGCAGTTCAGCATTCAGGATTTACTTGGGTAAAAGTGTAAAAGTATTGGAATCAAAATGTACTTAAAGGAGTAGTTCACCCCCAAAATGACTTTTTATTTATTGATTAATCATGCCATGGAACAATAATTTCATTTGATTGCATACAATGTTCCCCCATTGATTCCGGATGAATTTGGGTCCCCATCCGGAATCAATGGGGGTACATTTACTATAATCCGTTTTTTGTCTTGGGAATGTGACAAATGCAAAAAAATATTAACTCAACTCAAGTCTCCATGGCATGATTAATCTATATAAAAAAAAGTCATTTACCGAAAGTAAAATTGCTCATGAAGCAGAAATCTTCCATTATCATGTTTTCAAAATGTATACAATTGTTTGAAAATAGCAGATCTATTTCTGCGTGTGTGGCTTAACGTCGAAACGGCAGCAGAGCAACGACGGCGGGTGTGATCTGGTGAAGGTGCGTGAGAGGGTGCACGTGTGTACAGTACAGGTGTCAGTCAGTGGAAGCATGCATTCTCTGCACCCACTTGTTGTCAGCTCAGCATACTGTACTGTAAGAGTGTGTGTGTGTGTGTGTGTGTGTGTGTGTGTGTGTGTGTGTGTGTGTGTGTGTGTGTGTGTGTGTGTGTGTGTGTGTGTGTGTGTGTGTGTGTGTGTGTGTGTGTGTGTGTGTGTGTGTGTGTGTGTGTGTGTGTGTGTGTGTGTGTGTGTGTGTGCATACAAATCATTGTAGTCGGGCGGAAACCATGTATATCCAAAAACGTTTGTTTTGTATTTATAGTTTTAAAATGATTTAAAATAGTGAAAATAATATCTACAGTGTCTATATCTATATGTATGTCTGTCTGTTGGTCTATCTAGGAGGTGTTGTGCACAAACGTGTGTGTGTGTGCGTGTCTGTGTGTGTGTGTGTGTGTGTGTGTGTGTGTGTGTGTGTGTGTGTGTGTATTTGCATGCAGCAATGTTTGCAGTGATGCCACTGCGGGCTCCCATCACAATCAGTCATGCTGTTTTGACCGAGAGCCAACTCTGTGGTCACTGTGTGTGTGTGTGTGTGTGTGTGTGTGTGCGTGCGTGTGTGTGTTTGTGTGCACACGCGTGAGAGAGAGAGAGAGAGAGAGAGAGAGAGCTCTATCTCGCTGAACACACAGCGTGCTCGAAAAACCTTTTCTTTTTTTTTCTTCTTTTTTTCTCTTCATCTCCTTTTTCCCAGTTTGGTTACGGGAAAAGGCAGCATTTTTCCTTCCATATTTGGTCATATGGAGCGCGGCCAGCGAGCAGTAGCCTTTTGATGCCGTACAAACATCCCTATTTTGTGTGGGATTTGTACTTTTTGGAAGGCGCTGGCTCCCTCTTCCCTCCGCGCATACTGGCTGATTGCGGGCCTAAAGCATCTGAAGAAAGGAAAAATAAAGGGGTTTTGGACAAAGCGATTTTTATGTTTTAGTTAAAGTTAAAGTGGCAATGCCACAATGTTTAAATACTCTGTTAGTGTTGCAAATGAAAATCTTGTATTAAAAATCTTACTTAAATAAAAGTACAAATGTGTTCATCAAAATGTACTAACCAGCATCACCGGAGAGAAAAAAAAAACTGTTTTATCGCATTAAAACTGGGAAAGCATCTTTGTCATTTTAGATTTTACATTTAGCACATTGGTTGGCTATTAAAAAATAGCAGATATACAAACTCATAGCGAGTCACTTTGTGCCGCGCTACAAGCTTGTAGATCGGCTATTTTTGAATAACCGTGAAAATGTGTGCAAATCTTTTGTGGAATCGGAAAATATTTGGTGACTCATAGGCTAGGCTAGCGAACAGCGCCATCCAGCACCAAAACTTGTCACATGAGTTGTTAATGCAGCTGATTGCGACCGAAGGTCGCAGTTTATTATGAGAAACTGCACATCATGTCTCCGTCCGTCCGTCCGGATGTCTGTCCTTGTACGCTTTTTTACAGTCTATGGGTTTGCCGCTCTTGACATCACTGTGATGTCAGGGGAACCACACTAACAGAATCACTTTTATGCCAATATATATTTAGATCCCTGATGTCATCAGCCCATATCTAACAGGACTTCATATGGGAATGCCCATATATGGAGTAAGACAGCCCATATCTGTGTAGCTGGTTCTACAGACAGGGATCTCCATATATGGTTGCAAAAGGGATTGCATAATGTATGATGTCAGATGTCATAGACGTCATAGGACTTTCACATAACGAATAACTGAGTAATAATGTATGATGTCAGATGTCATAGACATCATAGGACTTACGAACGAATAACTGAGTACCGTAAGCATGTTTGGGGTATCACAGCATATCTGCAATTACAGTACATGGATCTCCATATATGGGTACCAGGGGTCTCCACATATGGTCCGATATACATCACTGAGCAGATAAAGGGTGAGGTCGCTTGTCGCCCTGAGGCGTCTTACTAGTATGTGTGAGTGGCGAGCTAGCCGTCAGCGGCGGACGTTCACCACTAGTGTGGGACAGGAAGGATAGAACACATGAATAGAGGAACAGTGAGTCATTCCCTAAATGCATCCTGCATTACAGCATAGTCCCAGCTATCCCAGGTTACCGAGGTTATCTCGCTGACAGCGGAAAATGGAACCACATTCCACAATGCTACACAGGGATTTTTTCACAATTTCTTTTTTGTATGAAGAAGCAATGTCTGTCTCTCTCTCTCGCTCTCTCCCCCCCTCCCTCCCCCTCCCAGGACTTAATTTGTCTATTTTGGGAAATAACTGCTGTTTGGCATTGTGAGTGTAAAGCTGTCTACTTTCACCCTGTTATCCCTATTTTTGGCATGCCCAAAACCCCGATGTTACTCAAAACATTTAGAACATTTTAAACTCGCGTCCCACGCAGTGTGGGGCGCAAGTTGTCTTGTCTGCCCTCTATCCCCCCTATTGACAGCCGTTGGTTCCTCACAACTTGAGTCGTGAAATATTTGAATAACTGAGCGGGGCCAGACCTAATCTGCCAAGGGCAATATTTCTTTGCAATGGCAGATTCGTCTGGCTACGCGAGGTTAGGTACTGTTACTGTATACATATTACATAGGGGTCTGTGGACTAATATCAGCCTTGAAATGTAAAAAGCTGAGAATGGCTGAGCCAAGCCCAAACGGGCTTTCAACCGCTGAATTAAAAATAAAAAAAGAATAGATCGTATCCACAGTTTTCCACCGAAAGCTTTTCAGTTGTAAGGTGATCACATAACTCACCTCTGTCGACGTACGCACGCACGCACGCACGCACGCACGCACGCACGCACGCACGCACACACGCACGCAGGCGCGTCTGTGTGTGTGTGTGTGTGTGTGTGATTCACAGGGCATGGAGAGGTGTTGTGGAATGTGAACCATTGTCTGGGAATGCAGGTTTTCCCCCCTCCAGTGGAAACTTAACATCTCAAAAAACGTCTCCAGCTCGTTTTCTCTCTCTGCGTCGTCGTCGATATGAACGTTACACCCACCCTCCCCCTCCCATTCTTCCTCTTCTCTTGACAGCCAAAGTCAGCATGGCGGACAGATCTATATGGGCCGATTCAATGGAGGACCGTGCGCGACCACAAGGGTTATTAAGTCCCTAATGGTCGGTTTGTCGGAGAGTAGGGCCGGGCAATTAACCGCAGGTACATCCACACACCCACGTTTAGAACAAATAACTGTCATGATGATGATCTTGCTCCTGTAAGTTAATCGGGATAATCGAGAAGACACGATATCGACTAAATCGACTAGTCTGAGTTGTGGTGGAAATAGCCAATCTGGAAGCCTTGTGAGCTTGTAGATCTAAGGTACTGTAGAAGTTTGAAGTAATCGCGATTTCGAGGCATATTTCCTCAGGACTTTGGGACTTTTACTTTTGGTACTTTTGATGCCAACACTTTCATACTTTTAGTCAAGTACATGAATTCCGGACTTTTAACTTGTAACAGAGTACAGTACTTCTACATTGCAGTGTTGATACTTTTACTTAATTAAAGGATGTCAGTACTTTTCCCACCACTGCCGTGAATAGGATCTGGTTGAGCTCTGTGCAGATTTCCCCCACTTGCTGAGAAGATGAATTCAATTTGGAGAAGATAGGGGCAGCCCTGCAGAAGGCAGATGGTATTGACATCGAGCTGGGTTTTCGTCAGTGGTTGAACGGAACTAAAATACATTTACTCAAGTACTGCACTTATACATGCAACTCTGAGGTGCTGTACTTTACTTGAGTGTCTCCACTCCATTACAGTATATCTAACAATTGTACGTCTTACCCCACTACAATTCTTTGAACATTTGTATTACTCATTACATTGCAGAATTTAACACACACACAAAAAAAATATTTTGTACTTATGCCATTTGGAACAATGTGTCGCATCGCGAGGGTATTGTGAGCTTGCAGGTCTTCTATTTTTGAAAAACAACAATTAGCACTACATTTTAAAGCTGACACTTTTGCACTTTTCACTCAGGTGAAATGTTGAATACAGGGCATTTACCTGACGTGGATCTATACACGGTGGTATTGCTACTCGTACTTATAAGTAACATCTGAGTGCTTTCTTCCACCGCTGGTTTTAGGACGCTCTCAGGCCAACTCCAGTGCCTGCCTAGAATATATAGTCGAAGCATGGAGACCTCGGCTTTGACACCGCAAACTGCTCTGGTCCACTGCCACCGGCACGACTCGAGCAGTCCTCACAGCACTGCCAGGGGTATTATAAGGCAAAATTGCATGCAGATGCAGGCAAGACATGCAAAAACCCAGGCGTGTACGTATATACGTGCGTGCGCGTAGTACACATACGCAGTATACTGTACATGCACGTTCTCTCTCTCTCTCTCTCTCTCTCTCTCTCTCTCTCTCTCTCTCTCTCTCTCTCTCTCTCATGCAGAAAGGGTGAGAGCTTAAAAACTTTTAGACCAATATAGCATTGGTTCTCAAAGTGGGGTCCTTTTAGGGGGGGTTCCAGAGATAACAATGCAGCGCAAGCGCTGTGAGCTTGTAGATCAGTTTTCAACAAAATATCGGTCAAAGCAACTCTGTGATCTAGGACAGTGGTTCACAACCTGGGGTCCCCAAATTATTTTGGCGGGGTCCCCATTTGATGATTAACTTAATGTGCAACATTATTTTCTCACTCAACGGTACAAACCAACATGAAGTCTTAAGTGTATAGAGGGTATCTGCACATTTCTAAAGTGACAATTTAAGGACTTTTTAATACCTCTAAAATTACAAATTAAACATTGACAAAATGTTCAAATATTAGAGGCAGAAATTGTGAAAATAGCAGATCTACATGCTCACCGTGTTATACAAAATGTAACTCTTAGTGCTCGTCAGGGTGGAGGGTCCCCAGTTAAAATATGATTATTTTTAATCTACATGCTCACAACGCCTCGAGCATGTAGATCTGTGATTTTCACATAACCGTGTTATTTGTAAAAAAAATAAAAAATAAATGTAACTCTTAGTGCTCGTCAGGGTGGGGGGTCCCCAGTTAAAATATGATTATTTTGGGGGTCGCGGCCTGAAAAGGTTGAGAAGCACTGATCTAAGACTCCCCGAAAAATCGGGATCGGTGTCGGACCCACAGATCTGGCATTGGTAGTGGGCTTTAGGGCTCTGTTTGAACCAGGAGAAAGAAAGAAAGAAAGAAAGAAAGAAAGAGGATATGGAAAGAAAGGCAGAGAACTCCATGTTGAACGGATGCCAGAAGGAGTGGTGTGGATTTATGAAGGTGTGTAAAGCCAGGGACTGTAAATGTGTTAATGCTGTGAGACCCAGACTCACGTCATACATTATACCACAACTACACACACACACACACACACACACACACACACACACACACACACACACACAGACACAGACACAGACACAGACACACGCACACACCACATGCATGGCCAAGCTTTCCAAGCATAGCAATGAAGATGATGACAGACAGATACACACACACACGCGCGCGCAAGTAGACACTCTCACATAAAGGCACACACACACACATACACACACACACACACACACACACACACACACAGACACACACACACACACACACACACACACACACACACACACACAGCGAGTCTGGATATGGCAGTGCTTTCTGCCATGGTAATTTCTTCAATCATCAATTTGTGGTAAAAGGGTTCTGCTGCTTTAGGTTGAGAATACAATTTCTTGAAATGTGTTTCAAAAGATTGCTTCATCTGTCTCGTAGAAAGACATATTTTGCTTAGGGGTCTTTTTTTTTTGCCAATTACGTATTTTCCCTGCCAACATTTTCTTGCACCCATCAGGCCCATTAGGACACACTCACCAACTAGGGATGGGACGGGAAGTGATATTATCGTTTATCATGATAAAAAACACTCAAACATCGTATTGTGGAGATTTAATTTATCGTGATATCGTACTCCATCATGCACTGGGATCAATTCACCTTTTATTTGCCGAGCTGCATATCTGGTACCACTTAAACCCTCCATAATTGGTAAAAGGTACTTATAATATACGTACTTGATACTTGCTATTTTTTGGCAAACGTTCCGCCCCAAGATAATGGATTTTGATTATTGTGATAATATCGTAACTCGCGATTTCTTTTGTCACAATAATCGTGATATGAGATGTTCATATCTTCCCATCCCTATCACCAACATACTGTAAACCCACTTATACAGTTGTTCCACATAGTCAGTGGTGTAAATTAACTAAGTACATTTACTTAAGTACTGTACGTAAGTACAATATTTAGGTATTTGTACTTAACTTTATTTCCAATTTCCAGTACTTTTACGTCTACATTTCGGATCAAAATATTGTACTTTTACTCCACTACAATTATGTGAAAACTTTAGTTACTGTACTAGTTACTTTGCTGATATAAATTCTAATATAAAAAACAGGCTACAAGCTATTTGAAAATAGCAGATCTACAAGATCAGCTCAACATTTTGTACTTTTACTTTTGGCTCTTTACATTTTGATGCCAACACCTTTGTACTTTTACTCAAGTACATTTTGAATTCCGGACTTTTACTTGTAGCAGCAGCCTATAGTAAAATGTTCTGCTATGTGCTTTCTCTCCATCCATCCATCTCTCTCTCTCTCTCTCTCTCTCTCTCTCTCTCTCTCTCTCTTCTGACTCTCTCTCTCTCTGACAATCTCTCTCTGACTCTCTCTCTCTCTCTCTCTCTCTCTCTCGTTTTTTTGGCAAGGAGAGATCATTCTTGCATGTAAAACACATTGCAATCTCAATGAACATCTCGTTCTCCCGCATCTCTTGCAAATGCGCACCTGCACACACACACACACACACACACACACACACACACACACACACACACACACACACACACACACACACACACACACACAGCCTCCAATACCTCATTTGGCTTCTCCATTCCACTCTTTGACTTGCCCACTCCTGTAGTCTCTCAATTTCATGTATAGAGACCGAGAAATAATTGTATTCTCTACCCATCAGTTTAATATCTGCCTCTGTCTGTACTACTGCTGTGTGTGTGTGTGTGTGTGCGGGTGTGTGTGTGTGTGTGTGTGTGTGTGTGTGGGTGTGCGTGTGTGTGTGTGTGGTCCTCTATAAGTGTATAACATGGAGGCTAAACCCTACCAGAGTGAGGGGATTCATTTCTCAGAGGGCCTGCCCACCCAAAACGAGCAGAGCGCTCGAGGTGGCGTACATGTATAGCATGTGCTCCATGAGTGCAAACTGCAAAAGGGCCACACGCTCACATAAAAACTGTTATTTTCCTGTCCTGGTTATGTGCAGACACAGCCCAGGCCTCGTGACATACTGTAGCAGCACATCATGTGTGGAATACCTCCATACACCTGGCTAACTAAGCCTTCTACACCTGTGTTTCCATCAGCATGCCTGGCCAACCTGCACAGCTATGCCTGGTTTACACTTTCATGGTTCGTGCATCGTCACAGACGGAAAAATAGACCGTCTACGTCGAGCTCACGGTCCTGCCAGCAACGCTGTGAGCTTGTAGATCGGCTGTTTTAGATGCACATTGCGCTCGATTTATTCTTAGTTGCACGGAAATGCACACAGGTGTTTTGCGTGCTGTAGACAGCAGATCTTGTAGATCTGCTGTTTACCGAACAAATATGAATCAGGCCTTAGCATGAAGAGCTCCTCTCCTCTCCTCTCCTCTCCTCTCCTCTCCTTTCCTCTCCTCTCCTCTCCTCCCCTCGCCTGTAATGGCACAGCTTGCTCCCCAGAAGGCTGAAATGAGAGCAACAGTGTGTTCAGCGTGACCATGTTTGCTTTCATGTCCCTACGCTCTGAACCCACTCCTACCAATAATGCTGCTTTCCTGCTTCCAGCGCGTGGACTCTCTCTGTCTCTCTCTCTCTCTCTCTCTGTCTCTCTCTCTCTCTCTCTCTCTCTCTCTCTCTGTCTCTCTCTCTGATTTTTCCTTTGGCCTCCATTTCCGTGCGCCAGTAGTCCAGAAAGGATATCAATGAACCGGAAAATCAGTCAGTGGCAGTCCAAATATTTTTTCCACTGTTTTCTTCTTTTTCTTCTTCTTCTTTCTTTGTTCCTTTCTTCACGTGGGGTGTTGGTCAGTGGTGGAAGGTAACTGAGTACATTTATTCAAGTACTAGTAGGGAAGTGATATTTTTTGTTGTAACGAACAGACCTTTTTTTGTTAAAAGGTTAAAGCACTATTATTTTGATGGTAATCATTGCTATAGCGCAGTGGTTCTCAACCTGTGGGTCGGGACCCCCAGGGGGATCCCCAAATTATTTTGGGGGGTCCCCAGATGATTAACTTAATGTGCAACATTGTTTTCTCACTCAACAGTAAACAAACCAACATTAAGTTTAAGTGTATAGAGGATATCTGCACATTTCTAAAGTTAAGGACTTTTTTATACCTCTGAAATGACAAATCAAACATTGGCCAAATTGTCTAATATTAGAGGCAGAAATTGTGAAAATAGCAGATCTACATGCTCGCAACGCGAGCCGTTGCGAGAGCATGTCATTCCTCAACTCTTAGTGCTCGTCAGGGTGGGGGGGTCCCCCGTTAAAATATGATTATTTGGGGGGTCGCGGCCTGAAAAGGTTGAGAACCACTGCTATAGTGTGTTTGTTCAGTCACAAGGGTCTCCCTCTCCCCCCAGCTCTCTAATAAGCAAAATACATTTTCAGGTAGGTTGAAAATCTTTGGCCGGTCAGGAAAGGGTACCCATTTATCAGCATAGTATTCCAGTTCCAATTTTGTCTGCTCTTTTTTCTTAGTGCCATCACTTCCAGTTTCACTTGCTTAATGTATATTCTGTGCAAGTTCTCTCCAGAGATTGGATAAAATAGGAATCCTGACCTGAAAATCCATGATCTGTTTACTAAAGATATACCACCTATCTCAAAATATCTTTGTATTCCCGAGCTTGTAGATCGGCTATTTTCAAATAGACAAAGTGTAAAATAGTAATAGCCTATACTAATGTAAATCTTCAAAGTAACTTTAGTAACTTGTAACTACAGTTTTCCAATGATTGTAGTGGAGTACAATACTTGCCTCTAAGATGTAGTGGAGTATTAAAAAGTGGCCATACCCAAGTAAAGTAATAGTACCTCAAAAAATGTTAGTATTTTAACTAAGTACAGTACTCGGGTAAACATACTGTGCCCCTTCTTCACCATACTGCACAATGGCACCAGTAGTTTTTTGCTTCTCTGTAGAAATGTTTTGTGCATCCACAAAGTCTCATAACTCTAACCCTTGAGCAAACGTGACCTTACTTTGATAGCCAGGATAAGTAGTACCTTTGGCATGTGGGGATTACCCAAAATAACCAGTTATGTGGACCATTTTGTGTCTCAAACCATAGTCTTAATAACACGCTTTTGCCGTAACAAACTCTGTGTTCTGTGCAAAGATCAATGATGGAAGAAGATTTACTTAAGTAAAAGTATCAAAACCGAAAGTACCAAAAGCGATGCAGATAAACAAGCATCGCTTTGTGACACGTTGTGAGTTTCGGCCATTTTCAAAGTCAAATAAAAAAAACACCCACTATTTTCGGCAATTAACCTAAAAACGGATTATACTTCACTGTACGATACAATGGTGGTGTGCTAAATAAATTATTATTATTATTATTTTATTATTATTACCCTTATTAATTAATTCATATTAATACTTTGACACCAGTAACATTTATAGTACAGACCTTGCCAGAGAGCTATGAGTGCAGTGCAAATATCTTAACACATAAAATGCCAGCTATTTATTAATTCAGGTCGTTAGACAGTACAAGCATTTATTGATTGTACCTTATTTTGAGACCTACGGAAGCCACAAGGGTGTCCATGCTCCACTTCACGCTGTTAAAACATTGATCGAACATGTATTCTTCCACCCGGAAATTGTTACCGCGACTGGCGACTGTCCGTCGTTTAGATACGGCCCGGTGAAAAAAAAGCGTTCCCTGTGGATCGACACAATCTGGAGATAAATTCGGAGATAAAGCCATTTTACTGCCGAGCAATTGCATTGAAGCCAACAGAGTATTTGACTTCCGGATGATGTCATCCCCCAAAGCATCATGTGAAATTGAGTTCCTGCCTAACTCCGGGGCTTCATGTGACCGCGATTTAATATAAAACAATGAATAGATCAATTGACGGACATACTCTTCAATGGCACAGAACCTGAATTTCTGGAGAAAAAAAAGAACATACTCGTCAATGTTATCACATTTGTTAATCGAGGGAAAAGAAATCGACCTCTGTCGGGTCACTCGGGTGAAAACCTCACCTGCACGTCCAAAAATGTTACTTTGCACTTCACACGTTCACAGATTCACAAGTTCAAAACGCCTCGCTTTGCGCCTCGCTTCGAGCTTGGTTTAAGTGTGTTAACCCAAGTAAAGTGAGAGATTCCATGTTCCTAAGAATGTATTGTCCTTTTTTGTTTTGTTTATCTTGGTATTAATTCCTCTTTTTATGGACATAGAGTAAAAAGTCCCCTGCCCTCACAAAGTGCTGTGGAGGTTTTTTTTTCCCCCTCCTTGCTTTAAATGGCATGTGAATGAGTAATTTGGAGACTCTTTCAAGTCCCCCTTCACTAACTTCAGAGGTTAAATAGGAGCATTCCTCACATAGCTCCGTGGGCATATTACAGATTAATGTGTTTGTCTAAAGGTTGAGAGGGGAACGCTTGTTCCGTGTTGCGGGCACAGGCCCGGGGCCCCATGCTTCAAGGACGACTTACACCACAAACTATGTCGAGTACAAACTCCTACAGTAGCCTGTGTGTTTTTTATTGAGCAAAGATGCGTGTAGTTCACAGACAAATGCCAACACTGCTGCACTCCTGACAATATTGGTACACTGCATAATGCCGTGTGTGAAATTTAAAATGGCCGCTCTCAATCTAGCAGTGTAACACAACAGTTTTCATGCACATCTTTCATGTTTTACGATTTGTATCCCCTGCTACAATTAACAAATAAATAATAAATAATAAAGAATAGCATCAATTGCAAGACTAAGAGTACATTTGACATGTGTGCATGTATATAGTTTATTGCGACCATCAGGGAGCAGTTTACTATGAAAACCTCCACCGGCCGTCCGTCCGTCACACGTCACACGTCACACCTTTGCCCAGTATGACATCACACCACATGTGTACACAAACCTTTGTGTACGCTGCCGTGGCAACAGTCTGTTGTTGCTGGTCTGTTAGTGTACGTTAGCAACCACCTTAGCAACCATGGTTTTACCCTAGCAACCAACTGTTTACCCTAGCAACCAACTGTTTACCATAGCAACCATGTTTTTTTACCCTAGCAACCAACTGTTTACCATAGCAACCAGATACGCAGAGCAGGGATCTCCATATATGGGCATAAACAGGTGACATCACACTGATGTCAGATACTCAGAGCAGGGATTTCTCCATAATATATGGGCATAAAAGGGATTCTGTTAGGGATCTCCATATATGGGCATAAAAGGGATTCTGTTAGGGATCTCCATATATGGGCATACAAGGGATTCTGTTAGGGATCTCCATATATGGGCATAAAAGGGATTCTGTTAGGGATCTCCATGTATGGGCATAAAAGGGATTCTGTTAGGGATCTCCATATATGGGCATAAAAGGGATTGTTGGGGATCTCCATATATGGGCATAAAAGGGATTCTGTTAGCTGTTAGTGATCTCCATATATGGGCATAAAAGGGATGCTGTTAGGGATCTCCATATATGGGCATAAAAGGGATTCTGTTAGGGATCTCCATATATGGGCATGAAAGAGATTATGTTAGGGATCTCCATATATGGGCATAAAAGGGATTGTATCCCAGATGATGCTCTGTTAGGAGATCCACACCAGAGTGTATATAAGAGAGTTACGTCACTTACGTCGACTCCCATAGTAAGCGTGGAAAGCCTATTTACTCTATGGTGGGAAGCTTACGCATGCGCACTTGCGCACGCATGGAGCCTGTTCTCATTCCTAGCTAGCCTCTGCTGCTCTTCAGCCCGTCCGCCCCCACTATAGCCGAGGTATTTTCAATCACTGGTAAGTAGACGAAATCACGTCTTTTTCACCCTTTTAACGCATTCACGCATTCACACATTCACGAGAGGCCCGTGAATGCGTTAAAAGGGTGAAAAAGACGTGATTTCGTCTACTTACCAGTGATTGAAAATACCTCGGCTATAGTGGGGGCGGACGGGCAGGAGAGCAGCAGAGCCTCGATAAGAATGAGAACAGGCTCCATGCGACGCCACTTCCGGTCTGCGGCGAGTTCAAAGCGTGACGTAACTCTCTTATATACACTCTGATCCACACTAACAGAATCCATATATGGTCCTACCGACAGCTGCTATAAGCCAACCCTGGCGATAAGGTCTGAGTCGAAGAAATGCTTCTTTCCTGGCAAGAATTGCCCCTTTATACTGTAGGGCTCGTTTGTGTATTGTATGACATCACGCCACATCATCGGCTGAGGACTGTGTGATGTCATCATATCTCCATATATGGAGACATAAGTTGCTCATGCCCAAATATGGGCTGGTGAGGTCAGACTTAGTGTGATGCGTAGGTTATCTCCATATATGGAGATTCAACTTCAATGAGTAACCATGGCAAACTGTCAACTGCCCGTATGTCTTGATAATTGGTAAAACAAACTTTTGGCCTATTTGTGGAGATAAGCGACCAACGGTCGCTTATCTCCCGATTAGGGAGTCTTACTGGTAGTATATAGTATACTAGTAAGACGCCTCAGGGCGACAAGCGACCTTGCCCTAAAGGGCGGGGTTGCGCCATGTCTTGGCCATCTGGCCAGTGATGTATTATCGGACCAGTTACCCATATATGCTTACTCAGTTATTTGTTATGTGAAAGTCCTATGATGTCTACATCTGACATCATACCATTTTATGCTCATACATGGAGATCCCTGTCTGTAGAACCAGCCACACAGATATGGGCTGTCTTGGCCATCTGTCTTGGCCATATATGGATTCTGTTAATGTGGCATGTGGCCGATGTGGCATCTGTATATGGGCATTCCATCACTGACATCACAGTGATGTCAGAGGGGCAAACCCATAGACCGTAAAAAAGTGTACATGTCCAGACGTCAAGACGGAGTCAGCATGTTCCGTTTTACATACTAAACTGCGACCTTCGCAATTAGACTTCCGCGAATGAACAGTGAACAAAGAAAGAGTGCTTTCATCTTTTTTACCCCACACAAATGACAACTGGATCAATTGGTCTCTGTGGAGACATTTAGGGTTCTACTTGAGGATGCGCTACATAAGGACTGCACCTGCTTTGTGTAGCCCTTATTTATCTGTGTATTGTTTTTTTTTTATGTTGTTCATTATTGCACTTTAAAGTATTATAATAATCGATGTATGTACATTTACAGCACCATGTGCATGTGTGCCAGGCACGTGCACACATACAGTAGACATCAAAGGGGGCTTGAGCTTTATCCGTCTGTAAAAAGTGCTCTCTCCAGAGTCCAGACCATGAATGGAGTTTATATGGTGAAAGAAATGCAAACGCCCCCCTTTCCATGCCATACCTGTAGGCAGCATTCAAGAGAATTGCTTTATCCAAACTCTCCTGAACTTGAATGTAGCATCTTATGTTGAAAGAATTGAGATCCATGCCATATGCCACATCTCCAGTATTGACTTGATTATGCTTACTTCAGTGTGGTATCAAGCACTGAAAATAGCCAACCATTTTCACCAAAATGCCCTTTTAGACATTTCAGCCCCTGCCTTTCTAACATTCTCTGCGTCATGCAAACTGTCACACACCATGCATACTGCCACAGCGTGTGCATGGTTTTAATATTGATGAATATTGATGATTTTAATATGTACAGTAGGTGTATTCTATTTTATGCTTCCATCCGATGCTGTTAACCAGAGTGTGTGACATTGTGTGCAAAGAATCAGAATAGTTGTCATTGTCCTGTCAACAGTCTTACAGGTGTAAACAAGTGGGTGAAATTGGTTTTTGTTCCATCATTATGTCGTTTTCAGTAACAAAGAACTGGGGAGCAGAGAGAAGGAGAGCGAGGAGAAAAACATCAAAGACAAATAAAAGAACTTAAACTTTAAATAAAAGTTACTTTTCAGGATTCAGATTTAAAAAATGGCAAAAGCCGTTTCGCGATGCAACGCGGTGTGAGCTTTGTAGATCTGCTATTTTCAAACATGTTTTACTTTTACTTTTGGTACATTTTGATGCCAATACTTTTGTACTTTTACTGACTAAATTTAGAATTCCGGACTTGTAACAGAGTAATTCTATATTGCAGTTTTGATACTATTACTTAAGTAAACCGTTTGAGTATTTTTTCCACCACTGACAAAAGGTTATTTCCACATGGTAGATCCACATGTGGATTGAGCAATTATAGGTACAAAGGCACAAAGGTAGTGGCGAGTAAACCTTCAGTTCCTAAATCGCCACCATTAGAACACAGTTTAGTCGTAAGGAGTGCAGGGACCAGAGCAGACGCCTGTGATCGTAGAATAATCATCTGCCGGGCAAGTGCTTGGAAAATAAAATTGGAGCGATAAGAACTCAAAACTCAGAAAGATTGCAGGGACTTTTTATTTTCCTCCGCCTTCTCCTCCGAGCCCAGTAAAAGAAGGAACATTTCACCCCGAGCCAAAAATAGATGCGCCCTTGGCCCATACTTACTCCTTAAGCCTTCGCTCCCAGCCCTTTTTCTGTTGTGCTATTTGGTGCCACATTTCTTCCTGATAGGGTCCCATTGTTTCGCCGTTGTTAGCTTAAGACTCTGTGAGAAGATAGAGGCATTACGGGGCGGCCTAATCCCAGTGGCAGTCGGGATAACATCAACTTGGCTTTTAGGGCTTTTTAATAGGGTGGCATTTAGACGCTTAGGATGTGTGCCAGGGCCTGGCAGTCTCGACAGGTAGTAATTTGGGCAAATGTGTCATTATGGCTATTGTAGAACCTCTGAGGCAGACAGAGAAATAGATGGGGGGAGAGAGAGTGAGAGAGAGAGCGAGAGACTACTGTTGATTTGTGAGCTGCCGTGATAGGAGAATGATATCAAATGGAACACAACCACCTTAAAGACTACTAATTAATTATATCCCTGCACTATCTGCATTGAGTAACCTCGATACATGACAACAGTTTTACTCCCTTCAATTGTACATATTTAGTTTGTGATTGTATTGTATTGATTGATCGTATTGTATTGTGTTGTGTACACTTCTGCTTTGGCAATGTAAACGCATGTTTTCTCATGCCAATAAAGACCTTTGAATTGAATTGAATTGAATTGAAGACAGAGAGAGGGAGAGAGGGAGAGGGAGAGAGAGAGAGGGAGGGAGGGAGGGAGGGAGGGAGGGGGGAGAGAGAGAGAACAGGAAGGAAAGAGGGAGAGTAGAAGTAGAAGACAGAAAACTCAGCATTTTTTTACCTGGAGTCCTTGTCTAAAACTGTGAAAATAGCCTATTAGTGGGGGAGCCAATCGAGCAGATTCTGTTGGTCGTAATTTTGGAATGTTAATTTTTGGAGACATGTATATCTTGATTCTTGGGGTTCTCAGAATGTCAAAAAACCATGTCTCCAATTTTTCTTTTTGGGTTTAGCTTGTGTAATTAGCATAATTAGCCAATTAATTGCCAAAAACAGTAAATGGCAATAACTTTGCTTCTAGGTAACTTATAAAGGTGATTTAAGAGTCTAAGTCCATATTTGTGAGGTCCAGAAATTCATCTGTTACCATTGTGAAGTCATACAACCTTTCCTAGTTAGCATAATTAGCATAAATGATGCAAAAACGAGGCGAAAATAAGCAAATTGCTGCATTTCTTTAGTTTTAGTCGACTTTGAAAGCTTCTCACAAACTCTAAGATGTATGTTTACAAGTCATCAATTATCATCATCCTAAAAATAAATCATGCAACCCTTTGCCTGTGTAATAATTATGTAATAATCAAACCGAAACTAGAAATAGCTATATTTCTTTGCTTTAAGTTAATTAATAAAGATAATCTTGCAGACAGTGTAAGTCTGTTTGCATGTCTAGAAAATATTCTCTTTCCATAACTAGGATATCTAACCTTTCCTTATTAGCTTAATTTGCATATATTGTAACGACCCTGCAAGAGATCGGGCCGTAACTCGCCATGCCAAGCGAGCTGCTTGCCTTGTCTGCTGAGTGGGGGGCTGGGGTTCGCTTCCCGGTTTGGGAGCGAACTGCCTCACTCAGCAAAACGTTACATTAGTGTCAGACGGGCGGGCCCGTGGAGCATGCCTTTGCGTAAGGGACGTGACGTGAGGGACTCGGCCGTGGGCAGTGAAGTGACATAAAATAAATAACAGTACGAGAAATGGTCACAGAATTATCTGATTGTTTATTCTCAGAAAGTTCTGTAAACACATTTAAATAGAAGGGTCTCCATCTTCGTCGTTGTCATCATCAATCCCCAACAGATGTGCCTTGCTTACATTACAACACACCTATTCATCTGCCCCACACATGCACATCTCAGAGCAGTTAAAATGTTGAGATCGACAAGAACAATGTGACATGCACTGGGATTTTTTGCAGCCACATTTGATCAGTTGGGTAATGGTGGCTGGAGCTGGGGGATCATGTGTTGTGACCACCAGTTGATCTCCATCCATATTCAGTTGCTGGTGGTATCTGTTGGTTATGTACGTGGTCCTGACTCCTCATACCATACCATTGCCTGGTAATGGGCACGGGCAATGGCTTGATGTAATGCTCCTTGTGTAGGTTGCAGCTTCTCGGCTTCTAATTGTTTCTTTGTGAATAACCTCCAACAAATGCTTTAATCTTGTTTTCTGCGTCAGAACTGAGCTTTTTTGTAGTACCTAGTAGCAAATGCAAATGGGAACGCCATCATGGATCAAGAGATGTTCCCAGTGGACTGACCACTTCATAGCCACACTGGACAGGAAGACCAAAGAACATAGTGAGACCCATGTAGTATTTGACCGCCATGACATTGCATCTTCACTGAGGGAGGCCACATGTAAGCGATGCCAGGGTGGCAAGCCCCCTACCACTTATCATGTGGAAGACAACACACCAATAGGGAAGGTGTCAGAAAAACTGTCAGGTATCCACACCAAAGATGAGCTGACTGTCTATCTGGCTAAGAAAGCCCTCCAACTCTTCCAGGGGAAACCCAACATTTTCATAATCACGTCAAGGCAACATGTCCACTCAAACTCTATCAATGTAAAACATCTCCACAGCTCACAGGAAGAGGCTGACACAAGGATAATCCTGCACAGCCTGCTGTGTGTGGGTTACCATCAGCTGTACAAGGACACCTATTTCATCACCGGTGTGGGGAACAAAAAACGTATCATCTCACTGGAGCCAGTAGTGCACTGGGTAAAACAAGGACTTCAGCCTTACCAGGGTTACATGCCATTTCTGGAGCTGACCAGCCAGGCCATTTTGCTGGCAAGGGAAAGTCAACCTGTTGGTAAGCCCTACACCCGTGTCCTGTGGAGGTGGTATCTGCATTTGCTACTCTGGGTACTGCAAACAAGCTCAGTTCTGACACAGAAAAAAACATTAAAGCATTTGTTTGCCAGCTACAAATACAATCCCGGTACAAATCTTGTGGATGTTGGTGAGCTCAGGTGGAGGTTATTCACAAAGAAACAATTAGAAGCAGAGAAGCTGCAACCTACACAAGGAGCATTACATCAAGCCATTGCCCGTGCCCATTACCAGGCATTTGTATGGTATGAGGAGTCAGGACCACGTACACCCACAGATACCACCAGCAACTGAATATGGATGGGAGGCTGAGGGAAATCAACTGGTGCTAGTCACAACACATGATCCCCCAGCTCCAGCCACCATTACCCAACTGAAATCCCAGTGCATGTCACATTGTTCTTGTCGATCTCAAACGTGTAACTGCTCTCAGATATGCATGTGTGGGGCAGATGAATAGGTGTGTTGTAATGTAAGTAAGGCACATCTGTTGGGGATTGATGATGATGACAACAAAGATGGAGACCCTTCTATTTAAAAACAAAACTTTCTGTAAATATTAGAACAAACAATCAATCTGTGACCATTTCTCATATTGTTCTTTATTTTATATGAGGGATATATAATATAGGCCTATATATATTGTAATGTTTTGCAGACTGAGTGAGGCAAACGCTCCCAAACCAGGAAGCGAACCCCAGCCCCCCACTCAGCAGACAAGGCAAGCAACCCGCAACGCCAAGATGGCGAATTACGGCCCGATCAATTGCAGGGTCGTTACACTACCCCCTCCTCACGCTTCACTGCCCACGGCCGAGTCCCTCACGTCCCTCACGCAAAGGCACGCTCCACGTGCCCGCCCGTATGACTAATGTAGCGTTTTGCAGACTGAGTGAGGCGGTTCGCTCCCAAACCGGGAAGCGAACCCCAGCCCCCCACTCAGCAGACAAGGTAACCCGCAACGCCAAGAGAGCTAGCTCGCTTGGCATGGCGAGTTACGGCCCAATCTCTTGCAGGGCCGTTACAATATGCAAATTACGCTAATAAGGAAAGGTTAGATATCCTAGTTATGGAAAGAGAATATTTTCTAGACATGCAAACAGACTTACACTGTCTGTAAGATCATCTTTATTAATTAACTTAAAGCAAAGAAATATAGCTATTTCTAGTTTCGGTTTGATTATTACATAATTATTACACAGACAAAGGGTTGCATGATTTATTTTTAGGATGATGATAATTGATGACTTGTAAACATACATCTTAGAGTTTGTGAGAAGCTTTCAAAGTCGACTAAAACTTAAAAAATGCAGCAATTTACTTATTTTCACCCGTTTTTGAATAATGTATGCTAATTATGATAATTAGGAAAGGTTGTATGACTTCACAATGGTAACAGGTGCATTTCTGGACCTCACAAACATGGACTTAGACTCTTAGATCACCTTTATAAGTTACCTAGAAGCAAAGTTATTGCCATTTCCTGTTTTGGGCAATGAATTGGCTAATTATGCTAATTACACAAGCCAAACCCCAAAATAAAAATTGGAGACATGTTTTTTTGGCATTCTGAGAACCCCAAGAATCAAGATATACATGTCTCCAAAAATTAACATTCCAAAATTACGGAAATTGATAGGCTCCTCTACTATCTACTGTACAACGCATTGCGATGCAATGGAGTATGGGTTAAGTGGTTATAATGTGCCGTATGTACTGTAGAACTTTGGGGCCAACAAGTTAAGAGTTTAGAGATGGAGAGAGAGGGGAAGCAAAGTGCATAGATGTGGGAATGAATGAAGAGGGAGAGAAATGGGCGGATAAAAGGAGGGAGCGTTTTTACAGTGGATGGGCTAAGGCAGGCCAAACGTATAAAAGGCACTGAAACTGTCAAGAACCTGCTCCACTTTATACAATTGTTCTCTCTCTCTCTCTCTCTCTCTCTCTCTCTCTCTCTCTCTCTCTCTCTCTCTCTCTCTCTCTCCCCTGCTCTCTCTCTCCCGCTCTCTCCCTCTCTGTCTCTGTTAGCTTTTTGCAAAGTATGGGTGGTCCCCTCCGGCAGTACGCAGCACTTACATTTCTGCATTTTTATTGAAGGCCTTCTGTGGAATGCGTTGCGAGCCCTCCTCTCTGCCCCGTGTGTGCATCGCCCCCATGCCGAGGCCAGAGAATGCTTTCATTTTCTAACAGAGTCGGAAAGAATCGAGAGTCTATGCCAAATGCACCGTGGCAGTCGGTTCCCCAACGTTTTCATGCCAAGGACCCCCAAAATTCATGTGCATTTGGCCGCGGACCCCCATCTGAGAATGTTATGTGCCAGGGACCCCACAGAAGAGAAGATTTGTGTTAAAAAATGCAACACTTTCAAGATGTTTTATTATTGTTATTTTATGTTATAAAATAGCAGATGATTGTGACGCTATAGTAGTTTTTGCTGAGGATCCTTGGAACACTTGAGCCTTGTCCTGAACCGCAGTGCTTTATACCAGTGGTTCTGAAAGTGGGGTCCGGGGACCCCCAGTGGTCCTTGAGGGAGTTTTAGGGGGTCCCCAGCTAAATGATAGTTAGGGACCAAATGGACACGGGTCCATTTGGTTCCATTTGTACAGTCTCTGAGTTAAATTAATAGTGATTTTACAATATAAATTGGGGTCTCAGAAATAGAAATACAATGAAATCGGGGTCCGTACATAGCCTAATCCATGTCAAACTGGGGGTCCGTGAAATTAAAATGGTTGAAAATCACTGCTAGAGCTATAAAAATCTTCTCTTGCTGTTTATAAGGGTCCCTGGAAGATTTCAAATGAGGGTCCGCAGGCTTATAAATGTCAATTTGGGGGTCCTTGACTTGAAAAGGTTTGAGAACCAGTGCTTTATACAGCTGAGGCACCCTGTCATATTCTGCATTCTGTGATCTCTTGTCCAATTCAAGATAAGTCACATTATTAAGGCAGCACTAGCTTCCAGACAGTGACGGAAAGTAACTCAGTATATTTACTCAAGTACCCAGTACTTACAGTAATTACAATTATGAGGTACAGTATTACTTTACTTGACTATTTCCATTTTCTACTCCACTACATCTCTGGGACAAATATTGTACTTTTTTCTTTTTACTCCAAAACAATTATTTGAAAACTCAAGTCACTAGAATAATAACTTTGCAGAATATTATTATTACAAAAGATACGTTTACCACTTAAGCCCTATTTTATACTTTGTCTGTTCAAAAATGTGATGCATTTTGCGTTGTGAGCTTGTACAGTAGATTGGCTATTTTCATTCCGAAGTTTGACCCATTTTGATAACTTGAAAGGTACATTTTGGAGCCAATACTTCTACGTCACCTTTTATTCAGGTCAAATTGAGAATGCAGGAGTGTTTCTTCTATTAGTGCAAAACTCCGGAGTACTTCTTCCATACTGGCTGATTGCCTCATCCCCGTTTGGCGTCAGTGCTTCTAGGAAGTATGTGATTAGACTCGTCATGTTTCGCGGGCCTTTCCGGGTTTTAGCACCAGCTCGCTCTCATTTTGTCTTAATTACAGTTGTACGAATTGCCCGACATCCAAGCGCCAATTTTCTGTCCCCCCTCTTTTACCCTCCCACCCTCACTTAATGACAAATCTAAACTTATAGAATGGATTCTCGTGGTTTGGGGGGGAAATCTCTCTCGCTCACCCTACCCCCCGCAAAGTGGATATTTGTCAAATAAGTGACTGTTTAATCGTCAATGTCGGACATGTCCATATTCTAACTTTTAGTTTTTTGTTTGTAAATTACTGCCCAACTTGATCATACTACGTCACACAAAAGCATCAACATCAAAAGGATCTGCTGCTATTGATGCTTTTGCATTTGAACCCTGAAAAGTAACAGTTTTGGACTGTTACTTTCAAAATGCATTCAATATAGTTATTATTTAGTTGTTAATACTTCTCATTGCTTAACCACTCTCTCTTTCAAATGCATGCGTTCCTGCACATTAGCGGCTGTGTGTGAATGACTGGTGCACTGGTGGGCACACGTGGTGTGCAAATCCACGGACACGTCTGGTCTGTGTGGACAGCTACAGCATATACAGTAGTCTCCCATTCAGATTGTCCATAAAGGTACCTATGGGTTTGGTTTTGCCAGAGGTTCTGTTTTTTACTCCACCCCTTGTTTTTTCAAAGGGGTGGCGTTTGGCCAAAACACGCCTCTGGAGGCCTCCCATTGCGTCATAAGATTGTTGGACACTAGGTGTCAGAGCTGAGCAACTATTTTCTGGCTGGCTGCCTCTAGTCTATAGGGTTGCAGTGTGTTGAGATTGCTTGATACATTTAGTTTGATAGTGTGCTCACTTGAAATAATCAGCTATTTCATTTTTATTTTATTAAAACATTTTAATCTGCATGAGACATGGTATTAAAATGAAACATACATTATAGGCTCTGCTTTGACTACATAATGAGAAAATAAATGTGCAATGTGACATAGGCCTGTTTACACAATGCTTGCTTTGGCAATGTAAACATATGTTTTTTCTCATGACAATAAAGCTCCTTTGAATTGAATAAATTGGTTAGAATTACAAGGCAGACAAACCAAAGCAAACACATAAACGACCAGCTCTTAACACACTTATCATGTAGCTGTGCCAACACAACACAGAACTGATGCAATATGAAAGTGATGATTTCACTACACAATTTTTTCACAGATCCAACGGTAAGTGTCAGTGCATGGTCCATCGAACCATCTATACCCACTAAAATGCCCAGCACAGTCTTCTTCTCCTCGACTATCAGGCTCACCAGGGTACCAGTACCTGGAGAAATAGGAACATTAAATTCATTACAATACTGTACATTTACAAGGATAGTTTTTCACTTTCATCTTTTGTTTTAGACCTGAGGGCCATGCTAAAAACGCCTTCTAAATCCCACTGGTGTAAAGTAACTAAGTACATTTACTTAAGGACTGTAGTTAAGTAGAATATTTATTTATTTGTACTTTACTAGAGTATTTCCAATTTCCAACACTTTACTTCTACTCCACCACATCTTGGATCCATATATTGTACTTAATAGTTACATTACAGATATAAATTATAATATTTTAAAACTTTAGCCCTATTTTATACAGAGGTTATATATTTTAAAATAGCCGATCTACAAGCTCACAATGTGTCGCATTGTAGATCGTAGTAGATAGTACTTTTACTTTTGATGCCAACACGTTCATACTTTTACTCAAGTACATTTTTAATTCTGGACTTTAGCTAGAGTATTTCTATATTGCAGTATTGATACTTTAAGTTAAGTAATACATGCAAGTTTAGTTTTCTGAAACCATTTTTTATACAAAAAAAAAACATTAATGCAAAATTCATTCATGTTTCTATATACTGTATAACAACTATAGGCGTTGTTCCAGGTCTGAATGGGTTAAAGGAAACCTTTAATAATATAAAATGTTAGTTGAAATGAATAACAGCAGAATAAAGGTATAAAGTATTACGTTAGTGTGGAGATCAGTGGTGTTCCATCAACCCATTTCCACACTCCTTCCTCCTCTCTGTCAGTCAAACCCAGCCACACGTGATGGTTCCTGCTTTTTACAAAGTCCTGGGCAGAAGAGATGCTGGTTACTGAAATACACACTGTACAATAGATAGGTTACAATACACACAAACACACATACATACACACACACACACACACACACACACACACACACACACACACACACACACACACACACACACACACACGTACAAGCACACATGCATGCACACGCACGGGAAATGCGCGTGCGCGCGCACACACACACACACACACACACACACACACACACTATACGGTACCTGTTCTTCTTTGCTGTTGATGATGATCAGGTCAGATTGTCTGTCTCCACACCACAGTCTGCTCTCATCCCAGGTCTTCTTCTCAACAGAGATGTAATAACAACCGCTGCCAAAGGTCTGCCATCCAGGTCCTAACAACAAAAGAATACAGTTAGCAAGTTTTGTTGTTGTTGTTTTCATGTTGCTCAGATTAATGAACAACATGATATAAGCATGAGAATAAAAACAGTGACGTCTCACTGACCACAGAGCCTCCTCTTGTCCAGGTTTTTCTTCTCTTCAGAATCTGTAAGAAAGAGAAACAAACAAAACTGATGAGTTTTATACAGCTTTGTTCTTATCTGACCTCCTTAACTCAGCGGGTGCCCACGCGTCAATCTCTTTGATGTCGCTGGAGGCCCACGACGTGTTGACGTGTTTACTGTATTTACAGTATTAACTTTAAATCTCACCGTTAGGTTGGGGCTACGCATGGATGTAGCCCATTAGCCGCTAGTCGCTTCGAGTCGACGCTGAGAGCATCACGCGGCCGTTTTTCTCCATATACTCCAATGCATTTCCCCATCTTTAACGCCCTTTATCTCTGATGTTTGTTTTATGGCTAAAACTGTGGCGGGGTGCGGCAAAATGTCCAAATTTTGATCGGCAATGAACAGTTATGATCAACAATGGTCCATACAGAAAGTTACACAATAACATCCTGTCTGCGCTCATGTGACCAAGTGACGTCATGACGCATGCATTGACGCAGCAGGGCCGGATTCAATAGAATGGTGGTGGGCCTGGGCAGCAAGAGGGGATAAATGGGGCTCAATCCAGGGGCACCCGATGTGTTAATGAGGTTGTAACAGAGCACTGAAGTCTGACACCACTGACACTAGAGGGCGCTATCACCCTGGACCACTGTGTTGTTTTTTCTATTGGAATTCCCACAGGAGAATCTGAGATCATAAGAAAGACCTGTGTTCCAGGAAAAAAAAAAGAAAGAAAAAAAAAAACACCTCAGAGATCGTACTCATAAATTATGGATATGAAGCATCAACTGACGGTGGAAAAAGTACTAATGTAAATCCAAAGAAAATATTATGTTTTTCTCCAAACATTAAATGAAACTCAATATCATAAACCATGCTGAGTCGCATACCTGAAGAGAACAACAATTATTGAGGCAGTTTGTTTTTTATTTTTGGAACCCAGTTCTTATATGATGTGATCTAACATTCACTTTTAAAACAATTCCAATAAAACAATAAGGCTGTCACCCATTGGTAGTGGGAGTGAGGTCAGGATTTACGTAGCCTACTCTATAGGGCATCGCAGCGGAAGTGGTTCACTGGTCCCACTAAAAATATCCTGTTAATTTTCCTCAGACTTTCACGAAAATATTTATAACAATTATGTTAAGCCTAGAACCAAGCCATACAGGATTGCAGTGAATCATGACCATAAAACCTTTGTTTCTATGAAAAGAACATTTTGAAAATCGCTAAACAAAGGGTAGTTATTAAATGTAGTATATCAAATAATGTAATATTAAAATATGTTTTCACATAGGTTCAAACTGTACTTTGTACTTTTTCCAACACTGCTAAATCCTCACCTGAGTTTTCTGAAAACCATTATATTTTTTGGGCTAGGGTTAGTCTAACCCTAACCCTGACCGTTTTGTTTTTCTTTGTTAGATTTTTTTTTATTTGCTCAGATTAATGGTAAATGATGAACAACATGATCTAACAGTGAATAAAAACAGTGATGTCTCACTGACCAAAGAGCATCCTCTTCAGCTCATCTCTCTCTGCAGTGATGATGTCCAGGTGTTTGGTCAGGTTGTCGTATCTGGACTGTAGATCCAGGTTGGTCAGGTTGTTGATCGGTTCAGAATCTGTAAGAAGGAGAATCAAACAAACTGATGAGATTTATTTGCTAACTCTGTTCTGCACCGACCTCCTCCATACCATTAAAACCAGGAAAGCATCTGTGTCCTTTTTGATATTTAGTGTTGGCTATTCAAAAATAGCAGATCTAAAGCTTGCAGCGCGTTACTTCATGCCGCACTGTGAGCTTGTACTTCTGCTATTTTTGTTGTAGGCTGTAGCTAACACAAGCCGAGACACACCAGACTAATCCATTTCCCCTGTTATCTTGCAGGGCTGTAGGCATATTAAACATTAAAATAAAATAATGCACTGTAATGAAACGTGACTTACAGAGAGTGAGTCTGAGACCAATGTTGAGCAGAGCTTGAACACCACAAAGCAATCCAACAACCAGTCCAATCAGCTTGTACCGTCCTATGACATGCGAGCATGCACACACACACACACACACACACACGCACAAGCACACACACACACACACACACACACACACACACACACACACACACACACACACACACACACACAAGGGAGATCGGTTAAAAACATTCAAATAATTGTTTTTCAGTTTTAGTCGTGGTGATAAAGACAGAAACTTTAAATTAACAACATTTATATGAATATTCTTTAGACTGGATCCAAGCCATCCAGACTCCTGGTGAATTATGTTGTCCATAAAACTTTGATCATGAAAATGTGATTCTGTGAAGAACAAAACAATTGAAAAACGTTAAATAAAGGTATTTATTAAATATAGTAGGCTATATAATCATATAGCCTAATTAAATATTCAAAAATATGTCTTCACAAAATTCAAGTTTTTGTGGTTCATGCTTCACCAGGATCCTGGATGACTTCATTCTAGGCTTAAAATAATTGATATCAATGTTTTTTTGGAAATCTCATAATTATGGGAAAGATTTATGGGCTGTTTTTGAGTGGAACGACAAAACACTGCCATGCCCTATATGAATGGTTTTAATAACATTGATAACATATCTCATCAATAACATTAATTACATATCTTATCAATAACATTAATTACATCTCTCTCCAATAACATTAATTACATCTCTTACCAGACTTCTGTGTTGGTTTCTGCTGAGCTTTGGTCTTGGTCCCATCGTTCACATAGTCTGTGTCGTCTTCTGTGGTCTTGTTCGCAACATCAACATCATAATCTACATCATCTTCCTCTTGGATCTCGATGCTGTCAGAGTGAAAAGCCACAGCCATTTCTATACCTTTCTGACTGAATAATCTGGCGTTAGTGTTTGATATTATGGTCCAGCATTCACCTCTGCAACAAAAGAGAAATTATCCCTCTATGCGTCTCCCTTCTTCCTCTTTTCATTTGGTTTGGAAATGTTTAGAAATACTTTGTTGCAACAAGGTATTGCTTTTAGAGAAGTTCTTACCCATAGAATATATGTTAATGTATAGCACATTGTAGCTTAATTATAAACAGGTGCATGCAGAGAAGTATTATAAATGAGCTCTGTACAGTATAGTTCTATTGTCCATGGGCCCTTTGGGCCTGATACTGATTCAGTTTGGTGTTTGTTAGTTTTTTCATGATACGAACATGAAATGACATACTGTATATGGAGCTCTCTCACACACAGTGGCGTGAGTGACCCCTCATGTCCTGATACTAGCTGTCACAGTGAGGACCCCCTGATACTAGCTGTCACAGTGAGGGACCCCCTCATGTTGTGATACTAGCTGTCACAAGAACACTGGTTTTCAACATTTTTCATGTCAAGGTCCATTAATTATTGAGCCACAGACCATTTGATGAGATTCAGCCTCTCAGACTCAAAACATAGATCATCTTTTTATCGTTGGATAGGATTTTGTCAACAATTCTATGTACAGTATGCCGTACTGATGGTCAGAGAAGCAATAGGCAACCACATTTGTAAGTGTATTCGCTGTCCCTCCACATTTGTCAAAATAACAATTTGTCTACTTTCTCTAATTGTGTAAACTTCTTGTAAATTAAGTAATGCAGATGTTTAACAATATTTTTAGTTTAAAATGAAACGGACCCGTAAGGGTCCATTTGGTTTCATTTTACAGCCTGAAGAGTTAAAGATCAATAAGGGTCCATTTGGTTACCAACTGTCCATCATTTACAGTACACACATGCAGGGGTTTATAAACAAATGAATTGCTAATTAAGTGCTCTTACCGTCATTGAGTTGCTTTCTTGTGTACTTTTTTTTATCGTACAATCTAAAACAAGTTATTCTATTTTTGACTCCAGTAGAGTCATGTTGGCTACCACTTTGTGCCGCGCTGCGAGCTTGTACATCTGGAAAAAAAAGGAAAAAAAGATTAGAAAAAAATATTGAAGATCTTTGGAAGATTTAGAATAATTTCGAATTTTCTTAACATAAATCTTCTCTTCTAGGGGTCACTGGCACACAATATTTTCAGACGGGATTCCGCGACCAAATACGTATCAATTTGGAGGTCCTTGACATGAAAATGTTTGAGAGGACAAGAAGCAGACAGACAGACAGACAGACAGACAGACAGACAGACAGACAGACAGACAGACAGACAGACAGACAGACAGACAGACAGACAGACAGACAGACAGACAGCTTGGCCCTAAAGACATGAAGACGAGTTTCTCTGAGGCTGGTCAAGTACTGTAATGTAAATACTTCATACTACAGTACATCTCAGAGGCAAATATTGTGCTTTGGAGAGAGGGGGGGGGGGGGTTTGACCCAGAGAGAAAAGAGAGAGGGCGGCCACAGAGGGAGGGAGAGAAGGAGGGAGGGAGGACGGGACAGAGAAAGAACGACAGAGGGAGGTCCCAGGCAAGGGAAGAAGAAGGGTATTTGACTTTTTCTGTCGGTTGAGGTTGCACTGTGAGTGTGTGAGAGAGAGAGAGAGAGAGAGAGAGAGAGAGAGCTAGCTGGCAGGAAGCGGTCTTGCCCGGGGAGGAAGCCCCAGCATTGTGAGGAACTGGCATGTGTGAGAGGCAGAGGGCCACTGTGTAACGGCTAGCTTGAGGTAGAGCTCTTTATCATTTGTTTATACATTCAAAAAACAGTGCCAGCTCTACAAGCTTGCATCGTGTCACTTCGTGCAGTGCTGCAAGCTTGTAGATCTGCTGCTCTTTTGTCCAACTGCTTTGAACTTTTCGATTGCACACCGTTACTCAAATGTGTCTTTACTTGGCTTTGTTTTGTTTGTTTTGCTGTTTTACTGTTTACTACTGCTTTAAAAAGGCAAAGACGTTTTGGGATAAGTTGTAAGGCACTGACAAAAATACGGCCCAATGACTTAAATCCAATCTGCAAGCTCATTGAGCGGCGTGAGCTTGATGATGTGCTATTTTTTACCATTTTCTATTTCACGGTCACCTGGTGTTTTCATTAGGATGGGGGACAATTATTTTAGCACTTATAGCGCACCTGGTGACTGCAGAACAGAACATAATAAACATGTCCATTTAACTGTAAGCATAATTTGGTTGTGAACGTTGAAAACCCAGGCAGATATTTGTTGGGACACCCAGCTTAATGTTACTGTCATGTTACTTGTTGCAAGTTATACATATTGTAGCTGCTCTCTTGTGTGTCTTCGCTTACTGTGCTGAAGTTGCACAAAATCTTTGCCACTGTAATTTTCTGCTATCATCTACAATAGATTTTAGATAGGTCTACAATGGATTACTGGATCAGGAACCACTTCCATATCTCAAAGGCATTCACGGGCCACCGATCTGAGATGGGAGATCAATCGATTGTGTTCTTCTTAGATCAATGGAACCAACACGGTGTACTTTACGTTCTTATTTACCAGTATTACAATGAAAACATTTTTTTCAGAGTTTTTAAACATTTTTTATGTTGTATTCTTTCAGCACAAATTATTTTTATATAATCAATAAAATCTAGGTGTTTTTGCCAATTCATTTTGGGGCCCACATGGTAATCTCCTCAGGGCCCACCAGTGGCCCCCCAGCCCATAGTTTGAGCACCACTGTAATAGAGGTGGGGAAACATGATTTTAGGGCGTTCCTTAGATGACAGTGAAGTGAAAATGTAATGTCTTAAGACCTTTTTTAATACCGCAAAAAAGAAAAAGGCCGTTACCGCATCAAAAGTAACCAAAATATAAAAACTGGTCAAACATTGGCCAAATTGTGATTTACTCAACATCTTGCGAGAGCTTGTAGATCTGCTATTATCACAATATTTATCTGAGGAACTGAGACAAACAAAATGCGATGCCTCAACTCCTAAACAATTGCAAGTGATTCAGGTTGGAGGCCCCCCCCCCCCCCCCCCCCCCCCCCCGTTCAAATATTATTTTGGAGTGCCGCGGCCTGAAAAGGTTGCATTAGAGAGTGTTGTATCGCTGCTGTGGATAACCTTATGCGATGGTGTCTGTGTTCATTCTGCGACACACATGGCACTCGCTTAATTGGCCAGGAGCAGTGGTGTAAAGTAACAATTTTGAGGTATTTGTACTTTACTTGAGTGTTTCCAATTTCCAATACTTTTACTTCTACTCCACTACATCTCAGAGGCAAATATTGTACTTTTTACTCCACTACATTTATTTAAAATCTTTAGTTACTAGTTACTTTGTAGAATATTGTATACATTTTGGCCATTTGAAAATAGGCGATCTACAAGCGTCGCAATTAGAGCTTATAGATCTCCTATTTTTAAAAGATTTTTATACTTTTGGTACATTTTGATGCCAACACTTTTGCAGTTTCACTCAAGTGAATTTTGAATTCCGGACTTTTTAACTTGCAACGGAGTACTTCTACATCGCAGTATCGACACTTTCACTCAAGTAAAAACATCCGGGAACTTTTTCCACCACTGTCGCTTGGCCTGCAGGAGTCGCGGCGAACGTCCATTCTAGAGCGCGGATCTGCGTTAGTTGTTGTCGGTGGCTTAGCGGGAGAGATGGTGGGGAGGATCAGTGGAGCCTGGGTGGTCCCCGCCTTGCCTCCTCCTCGCTGCACAGACACAGTCACGTACCCTGAGCCAAGCAGGGTATTTTTAGCGAGAGTGCTCTCCTCGCTGATTGAGTTAACATCCTGTGTTGGCTTCTCTCCCCTCACACACTCTGCCTATACTCTCTCTCTCTCTCTCTCTCTCTCTCTCTCTCTGTCTCTATCATTTCCCTGATACTCAGATCCTTTTGCCCTCACATTCCTTTTTTTTTTATAAATAAGAAGAAATAGAAGGGGTAAAAAACACCTGAAAACAGCGCCCCTCCCTTAACATGTGTGGTCATAAAAGGTACTACACCACAGGCTTGAGGCTACATACAGACAGACCCACCCACCCACAAACAAACATACATACCTACACACACGGCCACGCTATGGAGACGGTGTGACCACCGCTCAAAAAGTCAAGGGGCCACGGGCCAGTTGATAAAATGACATTACTTGATAACTTCTCTCTTTTATTTGCTTTATTTCCACATAATGTATGAAAAGTAAGTGCAATGTTCATTCTTTTATGGCTTGGCGTTCCATTTCTATTCTGTCAATGACACAATTTGTGATCAAAGTAATTTGCTATATCTTTGCGACATTTTCTCTCTTTTTAATACTTTTGTGCAATTAGCACAATAAATAAAACAAACTAATGTACATTTGTCTGCTATTTGTCTGGGTTGTTGTCTATCTGTCTGCCTGCTATCAAGTGGGATAATGTTAAAGATAGCTGAGCAGTGAGCACATCTCTCTTTCAATTGCTTCACAATGTCATTTGTGACTTGGCCCACATTCAACACAAATGGCTTTTTACAGAAAATAAACTAAAATAAATCGGCGATTGGCCATTATCTCTGGAAAGGAAGGTCCAATCTGCTAAGTTTGAAGCTTGTTGAATGCGCGACTTCAAGGACATTAAAGCCCTTTGCACACAGGCGCATTTAACCGCACGGATAAAACGGACAATATAATTTTTTGAAAAGAAAACAATGATTCACTATGACCTCATGCACACCAGCTCCGAATTAGCCGTGTGACGAGTGGCTGCCGCCGTGCGTTTTTTTCTCGATCGAACCCAGTTCGATTTGTGCGTCTTGCCGCATGCGGTAAAAAACTCATCACTCCTTTTATGACTCCTTTTTGGATCCGCAGCGCCGATTCCGCACAGCCTTGCACACCAAATCCAATGCGTTTTATTCATGCCGCAAACGAAAAAAACGCAACTGTCCTGTGTGCAAAGGGCTTAAGTTTGTGGGCCAGTCAAGATTGCGCTGGACCACAGGCCGGAGTTTGAATATCACTGCGCTAGACAAGACACTCAGAGATGGGTATGGTCATGTCGTCCTCTCAGGAATTACTGTAGATCATTAGTTCTCAAAGTGGGGTCCGGGGACCCCCAGGGGTCCTGAGGGAGTTCCAGGGGTTCCCCAGCTAAATGATAGTTGGGAACCAAATGGACCCTTATGGGTATGTAACTCAAAGAGGGTACAAATGGTTTCATTTATACACTCTCTGAGTTAAATTAACATAGATTTTACAATATAGATTGGGGTCCCAGAGACAGAAATGCCATTAAATGGATGTCCGCAGCGTGTCAAACTGGGGGTCCATGAAATTAAAATGGTTGGGAATCACTGCTAGAGCTATACAATTCTTCTCTTATGGGGGTCCCTGGCATATCTTTTCAAATGGGGGTCCGCGGGCTAATAAGTGAGAACCACTGCTGTAGATGGTCCCCATACAGTGGTGGATATGGGGTTTAATGCATGTCGTCTTGTCAGTTGGAAGCCTCATTATGTCCAGAACTGTGTGACTTTTGAGGATTCACATTCAACCCGGAAGTCCGTCTTGAGCCTGCCTTCCTTCCTTCCTTCCTTCCTGTCTATGTAAACTAACATGGCGGTGTTTGTTGATGTCTCCCTCACAGGGCATAACCATGGATGACATGGACTTTGAGCGGCGCAGGGAGTTGAGGAGACAGAAGCGAGAGGAAATGCGTCTGGAGGCTGAACGGTAGGTCCCGTTGTGTGCACGTATTGCAGGACAGTCCAGCTATCTGCTCCAACTTCACCCTGTTTCTGGTTTGACATGAATTTTGTACCTGCACCTCAAAATTCTATTTCTTCTCAGAGCTGTGTGGTAAAAATGTAAGCACTTGCACTGGAGACCCGGGCTCAAATCCGGGGTGGAACAGGAAAGTTACTGTACATAGTGCAGCTTTCATTTGAAATGTATTTACTTACTTATTACTTACTTACTTATTTATTCAGTTATTATTGCGTGGTCCAAACCGCTCCTACGTTTGACTTAGTGTGGTCCCTATGTCCCATATGTCACTATGTATGCAGTACCAACAGCTCACACGAGACTCACGTCATAGAAAGTACGCAGAGACCGACATCTCCACAGCTGATTGTCACAGAGATATCCCATGTGCTTTTTCAAAATATGGGTCAAAACATGGGTAATCGGTTGTGACTCTCCAAAATCGGGAAGGGCATCCGAACCAAAAGTGTGTCATCAGTCGGGCTCTCTAAGTCCTGACAATGCCTCCTCGCATGTGTACAATAAGACAGGACATTGTCCAAACATACCATCATATGACCTGATAATAGACCAAGTTGTTTTTGCACCGACTTGCAAAAAACCCCAAGAGATTCAGATTGTGGTGACACTCCTAGACTATACACACATGCATACATGCATAGACAGGGGTGCAAAGTAGTTTATTTACTCAACTACTGTGCTTGAGTACGGTCTTGAGGTACTTACCTTACTTGAGTATGTAAATGTTATTGCAGACTGAGACATTTGCATACCAGTTCATATCCAGCAGCTTGCAGCAGTACAGCTAGATCAGCATTTAAATGACGATGATGAAGTGTACAGACTAGATTTAAATGGGGATGATTTGAATATTATTACATTTTGTACAATCACAAATCACAATACCCCGATACTGTGGGTTACTGTGGTTAACATTTTGGAGGAATCTTTAATATGAACTACTTTCAAACTGGAGGATATTTTTATCTGAAAACGTCAAAAGTAAGCTTCGAAGCTTGTAAATTTGCTATTCTTTGTATCACAAAGCAAACCGGATCTGAGTGGTTAAGATATGAACAAATATTCTTATTGTCATTGTTGTTGTTGTTTGACTTAAAAGGGGAGAATAATTCACTGAATTCACCAAACTCCATCTCACTTCCATTTCCTCTTTTACCTGGCCACTTTCACTTCCTCCTTGACCTCTTCCACTTTCACTTCCTGTTCTGTCTTATTTATTAGTCTGATTTCAGGAAATGCAGTCTAATAATGAGTTAAATAAGTTTAGGAAAAAGCTGAGATATTGAATACAGAAATGATTATCATGATAACACTTTTAAGTGATATTGCCCCCCAGTGAAGTACTCTTGGGGGTGAGGTCTCCAGGTAGAGACGTGTAGACGTGTACATTATCGTATTGTGTACAGATAGCAGATCTACAAGCTACAACAATCTATCTATCTATCTATCTAACAACGACTTGCACTGCGCTGTAGATTGGCTATTTTCGAAGAGTTTGTGCAGAGGGAAAAATAGCAGACCAAGAACTAGAGACAAAGGTCAAGTTGACTAAATATTGAGGGTCTAACCTCAATCTGGGAGATGTGGTTGTCAGACCGTCCTGCCCACCTCCCTCTTTATGTCCGTGCCAAGTTGGAGAGAACGCCATGCTCCGTTCTCTCCTTTTAATTGGACTCTCTACAGAGCAGGCCTTGGAAAAAAAAGAGAAAAAAGACAAACAACAACACATTGCTCGTTAAATATTGCCCTACGTTAGACAGAAAGATAAGATGAAAAGAATAAGAAGTAAAGGTTGACAGACTATGAAAACGTCTGCTCAATGTCTGTCACTACTTGCCTTAATTGTCTCTGCACTCTGTCTCTCTCAGTGGCTCAAGTAGGTGCATTTACTCAAATACTGTACTTAAAGGGACAGTTCACCCCCAAAATGATTTTTTTCCCCCTATCGAATACCCACCCCGTGGAGACTTGAATTCATGGATATTTTTTCGTTTTTTGTCGCATTCCTACATCTCTTTGTGTCTCCATCGGGAACCAGTGCTGGTCATCAAATTACTGGCTTAGTAATGAGTAATGTTTTGGAACTATTCCTTTAAAGTAAGTTTTTAGGTATTTCTTTACTTTCTTCAGTATTCACAAATCTCAAATTCCCGATTCCGCCAATGTATTTCAATGGGAATGGAGGCGGTTTCCTGCCAGTAGAGGATTTCTGCAAAAGCCGCTCCATTCCCATTGAAATGCATTGGCGGGATCAGGAATCCACTCTCATAGGTGGTTTGGTGTGAGGGCCTGGTCACACTGCACTGTATTTTACCTATGAGGGTGGATTCTGACAATGCATTTCAATGGGAATGGAGCGTTTGTGAACTAATGGCAGCAAACCGCTCCATTCCCATTGAAATGCATTGGCAGAATCTGCCCTCACTCAAGTACATTTTGAATACGGGACTTCTACTCTATTTCTGCATTGCAGTATTGATACTTTTACTTACATAAAACATCTGAGTACTTCTTCCATCACTGATCTCTCTCTTGCTTCCATTCCAACTTTTATGATTCACCCCTTCTCCCTTTCTCTCTCTCTCTCTCTCTCTCTCTCTCTCTCTCTCTCTCTCTCTCTCTCTCTCTCTCTCTCTCTCTCTCTCTCTCTCTCTCTCTCTCTCTCTATCCCCCCACCCCAACCCATGCTGTCTCTGGTGCTACGACCCTGTCAGTTGAAATCAATTGAGGATGTTGTTGATTTCGGCCAGTAAAAATAGCTGTGTGTTTTGTCAGCTCCATGTGCATGCCGATCCAAGACGTTATATTATGGTTGCTTCTGTCAACAACAAAAAAAAAAGAGTTCCACAGAGGTCCCTTAGCTCAGAATAGTGCTTTAGAAAATATGTTCACATGAATGTTAATGTAGTTCACATGGATGACTGTATACACTACTTCTCTATCATAGTTTTTAATGACTTGGGCCCTATATGTACATCATTGTACAACAAATAGAGCGAATACCCAATCTACAAGCTCGCATTGTGAGCTTCAATGACGATAATGACTTGAGATAAGCAAACACAATACTGTAAAGTATACAGTTTGAACGCCTTTGGTCGGCTGCTAGAACCCAGACTAGGAAAAACCTGATGTATGCAGGCTATGCACTACGCACACACTGAATAAGAAGAAAGAAATGGCTCACAGTGTTTCAATTCCAACAACATGGTTTTACTGAAAACATTGCACCTGGCTAAAGTTGACAGTGAGTATAACGTCTCTGTCAGGATCGAAACCTCATATCTCCAAAACTGTTACTTTTCAGGATTCAAATTCAAAAGTAGCTTAAGTTGCAAACTACAAGCTCGAAATGCATCGCAGATATGCCAGTTTTCGATGCTTTTGTGTGACACTGTAGCATGATCCAAGTAGGCCAGGGTATTAATTCACAAATTCTTCCCGACAACAACGATACACCACCTATTTAGCAATGCAGTTTCTCATTGCTCCCCTTAAAACTATTTCTTCTAATCCAAAGAAAAACATCCTTTATTCCTGGATTGTTGTAATCCAATATGCGCTTTATGTTGCGATGACAATACATTTTCAATATAACGTGCAGCCTTAATAACCATCATAACCCACTGCTATGCTATGTTTTCCTTAGCATTGTATTGTTTTTTGTTTTTTTCTTCTTTTTGATCAAATTGTGTGTGAATTTATCTGCCAAACCCTGAGTCAATAACACTCAAGGCTGTGGTAGGTAGTGTTATGCCATGGATTCACTTTCCATCTATTTAAACCCTCTTGATGAGCACATCCAAAGATAATTCTCTGGAACACGTCCTTGCAGACTTCCAAGTTTTGGTAAAGCAGTGGATTTGTGTCTTTTTACATCACCTTTTCCCTATAATAACATGCCCAAAATATGTCGATTATTAATTGATCATTTCAGGTTATTGATTATCAATATTTATTGTATAATTGATCAAAAGGATTAGTTTGATGAACTGTTGCAGCCCTAGATACAAATAAAACATTTCCTCAACTTATAAAAAACAAATGGTCTTGTTACGCTGTTTAATAGTCATGTAAACCTATTTCGCCTGCAGTGGACATTTTGCCTGGGCCTCCGTTCCCAAACTGCTCTGCGAAGGCTTTGATTGAAGTGGAGGTTAATGCAGTTGTTAGGTTTCACAACATGCCTTAAAAATCTCCCAGCTCAATTTATTTATGCAATTTCCCTGCGTTTATGTTATATAGGGGGGGAAATGGAATTTGGCAGAGAAATGATGTAGACTTGGAGGGGTGATGGGGAAAAAGTTATTATGGAAAGACGTGGCCAGCGATAGAGTGAGTGAAAAACCGAGAGAGAGCACGATGACTGAGTAATTGAATGAGTGAAGCAGCGAGCGAGCTGAGTGAGTTGCTCGGTAAATAAGCGAGTGCTAGAGTATGAGAGAGAATGATTCTGCCATGCATTACTATGCTGAAAACACACAGGGCGCCGCTAGCCTAGTGGTTAAAGCTCATACCGTTATAGGCTCTAAAGCAGCCTATAGCAGAGAGTCACAGGTTCGATTCCAGAGCTCCTTCATTTACGGAAAAAAAAAAACATCATGTAGATAAGAGGTTTCTGCCGGACAGCAACGATATCCAAACCGCTCCAAAATACGGCCAGTGGTGGGAAAAGTACTCACATTTCTTACTCAAGTAAAAGTATCAATACTGCCATGTAGAAATACTCTGTTACAAGTAAAAGTCTGGAATTCAAAATTTACTTGAGTAAAAGTACAAAAGTATTGGTATCAAAATGTACTTAAAGTACCAAAAGTAGAAAGTACTCATTATGCAGTTAAACATTTCACAGGTTAACACTTGCCTCTGAGTTGTAGTGTAGTAGAAGTAAAAGTACTGAGAATTGGAAATACAAAAGAAAAGTTACCTCAAAAAGTACCTCAAAATGGTACTAAAGTACAGTATTTTAGTAAATGCACTTTAAAACACTGTCATAAGTAAGAGAGCTTATAGATCGGCTATTTTTGTTGCGTGACACTCGCCGCACGCAACTAACTTTATCCAGTCCTGAGGGAGACGGAAAGAAAGTGACATCTTTGAGTGTAGTTGTAAAAGCACCTTTGAGGTTCGACATTTTCAGCTCGGTGGGAGTTTTTGGTCTGCGTTGTTTATTTAACGGTAATTCCAGTTGGCAGTCGACGGCCCCTCCCCCCCTCCCCTCTCCCCAAGAGGGACGTGGGATTGATAAAAAGATTGGACCGCTCGTGCTGATCCGTTTCCGTTTCTGCCAATACGCCCAAACAATCAATATTTACATGCCCCCTTTTTTCTCCCCGACTAGTCAGAACCACATGTTGTCAGGGCGGCTCGCTCCAGTCAGTGGTGGAAAGTAATTAGGTGCCTTTTTTTTTACTCAAGTACATGTACACTTCTGTGGTTCTCAAACTCTTTCATGTCGAGGACCCCCAAATTGATATGTATTTGGTAGCGGACCCCCATCTAAAAATGCTTTGTGGCGGGGGAACCCCAGAATTGATGATTTGTGTTAAAACGTTTCAAAATTATTCAAAATGTCCCAATACTTTCAAGATAACAAATAAAAAATAGGGGGAGAAGAAAAAAAAACACAAAAGATTTTTAACTTCTGACAAGAGTATCTCCAAGTTTCAGATTTGTACGTTTTTTGTTTGTTTGTTTTTTCTCCCGTAAAGTAAACCCCTGCGTCATCACACAAGACCTTCGTGCAAATATAGTGAAAATAGCAGATCTGCTTGTAGATCGATCGGCTATTTTCACTATTTTAAATCATTTTTAAAATGATAAATACAAAACGGAAGGTTTTGAACATACAAGGTTAGGTTTCCACCCGACAACGACAAAATACTTCTTCCACCACTGGCTCCAGTCAACCATCACAGGGCTATGCTGTGAGGAGACGAGGAACGCGGGGGGCTTGGAATGACAGCGGGGTCAGTAGGGTTTGCCACATGCATAGCCAGGCACGTGCACACATGGACATCAAAGCGGGCTTGAGCCCCTGCCCTTTTATTTGTCTGTAAAAAGTGCCCTCTCCAGACCATGAAGGCAGTTTTTACTAAAGCAATGCCAAATGCCCTCTTTCCATGACATACCTGAAGACGGCATTCAAGAGAATTGTCTTGTCCAAACTCTCCTGAACTTGAATGCAGCATCTTATGTTTAAACACTGTCCCTCTCTGTGTAGAAATCCATTCCGTATGCCACATCTCCAGTATTGACTTGATTATGCTTCAGTGTAGTATCAAGCACCGACAATAGCGGACCTCCAAGCTCACAACCCGTCGCGCTTCGGTGTGGAAACCTCATTTCAGTCAGATAACTCACAAATAGATTGAAGCAATATTTTATTATAGAATGAGTACAGTAACATTTATGTTACTTGGCGTTCAGGCTCAGCACAATTAGAAAACCATCATTAACCATTAAAGCGCAGAGATAAGGGAGATAAGAGTAGGGCCGAAACCCGAAAGTGTGATGTGACGTGATGTGATGTGACGTGATGTGACGTGATGTGACGGTCGGACAGACCGACTGACAGACAGCCGTTGGAGGTTTTGATAGTAACTGCGACCTTACGGTCGCAACAATCATCATCAATATTTAATATCAATGGTCTTTGGTCAGGTGTGTGCTCTGAACAAAACACAAATTGTGTGTGTGTGTGTGTGTGTGTGTGAGAGAGAATCAGCATTGACAGAGAGGTGTGCTCTTGGCTTGCAACAATTCCGTTCAGTAAGGAGCCCTCCTCGCCCCCTCCACGGAGCTGACATTTCTCACACAGTCTCCTGCCCTCCACATGCCCTCTATGCTTTAGCTATTAAAAAAAACAGCAGATATACAAGCTCACAGCGCGGCACCGAGTGCCGCGCTGCGAGCTTGTATATCTGCTGTTTCTGAAAAATGATATGCCGCTGAGAGATGCTCTGCAGTCAGTTTGTTTGTGTTCGAACCGACCGGTTACTTGTACAGTATATATACGGTACCGCCGTCATCGTTTATCACATGCAGTAGGGTCGGCAAACACAAAGCACGCACGCGCACAATATATCCGAGGACGCACGCACGCGCGCGCGCATGCACACACACACATGCAATAAGAGAACACAGACACACGCATCCGAGCATTCACACAAATACAAATATGCAAACACACACACATGTGCGTACAGTGCGCACGCACACGCACGCACGCACGCACGCACACGCACCTACATACACACACACACACACACGCACATAAAACCAAGCATTACACACACATACAAAACACAAACAATACAGTACAGTACGCACACACACACACGCACGGTGGAATGTTTTGACTGCTGTTTTTATGTCCCTCTCGGGGAGAGAGAATGTTCCCACGTCGGAGCTGATCCCAAGCAGCCATCATCATCATCAGCGGTGCTTGGCGTTGGGTCTCAGAGTCACAGTGTAGTTGGTCTGGAGCCACGCAACATGCTCAGGAATGTCATCTGTAATAACCCTCTAAGACCATGGAATTGTGTCACTTAACCAGTACTTTATGCTTTAGACATTCAAAAACAGCAGATATACAAGCTCGCAGCGTGGCACTCTGTGTGTTTTATTTTAGGGGGGTTGCAAATCTTTGAATATGTCTTTTTTGTAACTCAAATATTTGCCCCTGGGGGTCCCTGATACCGTAATATTTTGAGATGAGGGTCGGCGGCCAAATACATATAATTCTAGCGATGGAATAAGAAGGAATAAGAGTAGACTGGTGTGGCTTATTGTCGGTATCAGTCGACACACATCAGGCTGTGGTAGAATAGATGGTGATTGTATCGCGCTCTGGGTGTTGTTTTATTCTTTCAAAAGATCTAGGATTAATGCTTTAATGCTGTTGGAAAAGGTTTCCTCTGTGTGCACACCTTTCCTTTCCTTTCCTTTCCTTTCCTTTCCTTTCCTTTCCTTTCCTCTCCTCTCCTCTCCTCTCCTCTCCTCTCCTCTCCTCTCCACAGCTGTGGTTCTCAAAGTGGATTCCAGGGACTCTGTGGGTTCCTTTAGTGCGGTCTAAATTGACCCTTACAAGTATATAACTCTGACAGGGTACACATGTCTGTCAGTCTGTCTGTCTGTCCCTCCGTCAGTCTGTCCGTCATGTCACGTCACACTTTTGGCCCTACTCTTATCTCCGGCACCGTTGCCCCTATCCATGCCAAACTTTGCACACACACACAATCCTTGGCTGGCAAATCACATTTGTAAAACCTAACGGGTCCATTTGGTTCCATTTGTACCCTGCCAGAGTTAAGCGGAGACCTTGAAATTGCTCTACAGCATACATGGGCAACTGGCGGCCCGGGGGCCACATGCGGCCCCTACCTTCACTTAATGCGGCCCACAGGTTATTACTGGAATACTGATATATTATTGATTTCAGCTGTTACAATTCCAAACATGACCTGCTTTTAGTAGCTTAATGACTAGTATAGTAGTATTAAAATGTATTTTATGTCCAATGTATTTGTATTTAAGTTTACAAAGTTAACATGTGTATATAATTAAATGTATTTGAAATTAAATCAAAATGTTACATTTCAGGATTCCAATTAAAAAATAACAAAATTATTCAGGATTCCAATTCAAAAGAAAAAAAAGTTTGCTTCTTTTGTATGAGATACTAGAATGACAAAGTAGGACGTAGCAATATGCAATGTGGCCCTCTGGAGTGAAGGTGGAAATATAGTGGCCCTCTGGAGTGAAGGTGGAAATATAGTGGCCCTCTGGAGTGAAGGTGGAAATATAGTGGCCCTCTGGAGTGAAGGTGGAAATATAGTGGCCCTCTGGAGTGAAGGTGGAAATATAGTGGCCCTCTGGAGTGAAGGTGGAAATATAGTGGCCCTCTGGAGTGAAGGTGGAAATATAGTGGCCCTCTGGAGTGAAGGTGGAAATATAGTGGCCCTCGCCATCAACAAAGTTGCCCACCCCTGCTCTACAGCATCTCCTCTTGCCTCCATATCCCTCCCCTCCCCTCCCCTCCCTGCCTCGCCCTGCCACTCCCCTCCTCTCCTCCTCCTCATTGTCTATATTCTCTCCATCTGTGCTGACTCACCTCCTCTGAGGCCAGGAAGAGAGCAGAGGAAATAACACCCCTCCTCCGCCAATAGCCCCCCCACTCCCCCCAGTGGTTCATAAAAAAATACCTACAAATCACTCCTAGTGTGAAGTGAGCAGTGCTGTTTGAGTTAATGTCGTCAGGCACCGCTGTGGAGTTAATTTCATCACACGTCTAGGAATGGGACGATAAGCGATATTATCGTTTATCGCGACAGAAAAACCACTCACGATAATCGAATCGTGGAGATTTCATTCATCGTGATATCGTCCTCCGTCATGCACTGGGATCCATTCACCTTTTATTTGCTGAGCTGCATATCTGGTACCATTTAATCTCTCTTATAATATCTCTTAACCGTGGCAAATTATAGATTAGATGTTTTATTTTTATTTTTTACATCACTATCATTGTATTTTATTTACTATGACACTGTGGCATTTTAGGAGTCCACTAGTACTAGTGGTTCTTAACCCTGCAAGGCCCAGCGTTGCTTTTTGGCAACATTTTTTAAATCATTTTTTAAAAAATGTTATAATTAGTTTTCCTGTTCTTTTTTCACATTAACATCACCATTAAATCCTATTGTTTAGTATTACAATGCCATTGGCCACGATATTTGCATATAAATACCCCCCACAGAGACTGACATTCACACCTCCCAGAGAAGTTGAAATTCCAGCGTCTGGACGAACAACATCTCACTTTTTAACTGAAGCTATTCCTCACTAAAACATAAGTAAAATGCCTGTAATATTTTTTTTCGTGATCATTAGAATGTCTAGAACATGTACATGTGTTATTATTGTGAAAAATATCCCCAAAATGCAAATTAGAGCATGATTTATGATTTATGGCTATAAAACCTTACAAAAACATTATAAATTTTTTTAAAATAAAATTTTCCTGTGATTAGGACTCCTACAACACCATTTGATTTAAAAAGAAAATGGCCAGTAGAAATTAATTCGGGTCTTGCAGGGTTAAATGTTTATTTTTCAAGGACCCCCATAACACTGAGTGTGTACAAATGGAACCAAATGGACCCGTAATAGTTCCATGTGTACACTCTCAGTGTTACAGACCTGTTATGGTCATTCAGGGCTAGCTCTTTATGTTTATTGTCTTCTCATTTTGAATGCAAAAATGTCCACCACAAGCCAACATGGCAATGACCCCTGGGCTAGACTAATCCCCTACTAGGAGGTAGAAATATGTGGAATCTTTGCACAGAGGATTTGGGTGTTGGAGGAGCCATTGTTTGCACAGTGTTTTCTGCACCGTCACTGTGGCAATGTGTTGCTCCACCCTGCAGAGGAATTGTACTGTTACAGAAAACACTCCATGTCACAGGGTGGAGGAGAGAAGTCTGCAGCTGACCGCATGTAGTAAAGATGACCCACGCTCTCTTTCTCTCTCTTGGAGGGCCATTCACTGAAACTCTTAATTGGCCAACGTGTTGCAAATGCGACTCCTTGTATAGCATGTAGATCGGCTATTTTCAAAGAATTTATGAAGAAACGTATTGCCGATAACGCCCAACATAGGGGCATCAGGGGTTGAGTGGTTCAGGGTAGGGAGTTGGAGGAAGGATGAGAGAGAAAGAGAGAGAGCAAGAGAGTTTTATCCCAAGCTAACGTTTCCTATGTGGATGTATAACCATTTCTGAGAGAAAATGCGCAATTCTTATGGTTTTGTAAGACAGATTTCTCTTGTTGCAATGTAACACACAGCTCTGTTTACTTTTTTAATATTCCCTTTTATGTGTACATAGTCCTACACCATTTGTTTTGATTGTATTGTTCCACTCTCGCTTTGGCATGTATTCTCAAGCCAATTGCGGTGTTTGCCATGTCCGCTTATTATAAGCGACTTCAGGCTAGTTTCTGTGAAGTAGGCTAGCTTGTAAATATTGGTACAATATTTGGAACAAATGGTTCAACAAAATAGTCTACGTTCTGGGTCTGAGAGGCTAAATCTCATGCATCGAATGGTGGTCCGTGGCTCAAATGCAGAATAAACAAGAAAGGTGCAATTCTGGCAAAATGTCTTGACCAATCCTCTGGAGTTCACAGAGTAACATTTAGCCAATGAGGACAGAGAAAGCAGAAAAAAACTGCTTTTGATGTTGTGGGTATACGTCACCTTACATCATACGTAGCATTTAGCCAATGAGGAATCAGTAAAAACTGCTTTTAGCAGCTGCATGAAGGTGACGTCACGAGAATGCTGGTTCGATCCTCATTGGCTAAATGTTACTCCTTAAACTCTGCACGAGAACAATAGTGTGTCAGACTTCAGGCAACCACACAGATAATGGGCCTCGATATGAAAATGTTTGTAAACCACTAGTGTAGATGGAGAAAGAGGGAGAGAGACGGAAGTTTAGAGCATGGGTTTTCAAAGTGGGTGAAGGGGCACCCTGGGGTGCCGTGACAGCAGAGATAATGTGATCATATTTGGAATTTATTTGGACACTTGAAATAGGGCTGCACGGTTAATCGTTTTCAAACCGAAATCGCAATGTGAAATCTCGCGATTAGCGAATCGCAAAGGCTGCGGTTTTGGCGATTTTCTGCGAAGTTGACTTCCCAAGCATTATGCAGACGTTTTAATTTTAGAAATCCGTTCATAAAAATGATCAAATCACGCTTCCTAAATACCCGCGCATCGCCACACCGCGGATTAGCCGACATTACGGGTTGCTCCAATCTCCTCAGAGCAGGAGAGGAGCCAAGCCAAGGCATGACACTGTCTGTCTAACAGCACGTAAAGTGTATTTCCCTTCCAACGGAGGAGTAGGCCTACTCCATGGCTACAGGTAGTGAATGTTCTGGTAATCATTATAAATATAACATCCTTAAATCCTTGTGCATAGATTAGATCCAGTTTGTCGTAAGCTGAAAGTGAAAGTAATTTCTGTGCAGCATGCTGCAGCTCCCCCTCCTCCGTCCCCCGCACACATGTGAAACTTATGGTGTGTGTCTTATGGTGCTTTTTTTTTGCCTTGATAAAACTTAAGCAAGGCAGCGACATACGGTAGCCTACTTTCTTCCTTGACAATAATGAGAGGCAGACAAAACCATTACTGACATTTTGCTGAATATAAAAACGTTTTATATTGCTAATAAGCAAAGTAAAAGGGAATCTTTTGGAAATATAATTGAACTGAATCAAACCATTTGCCAATTTGCCTAGTTAGTGATAATCAATTCATTTTTAAATGTAAACACACAATAAATATTCAAGGAAGCTTAAATGATGTTCTTTGGTTAAATAATTTCCTTGACAATGAGAGGCATTATTACTGAGATTTTTCTGAATATAAAAAACGTTTTATATTGCTAAAGCAAAATAAAAGGTAATCGTTTGGAAATATAACTAAACTGAATCAAACCATTTACATGATTGCCAATTAGCCTAGTTAATAATAATCAATTTATTTTTTAAATGTATTACACAATAAATATTCAACGGAAGCTTGACCTAAGGTAGTGAAATGATTTTCCTATGGTTAAAATAATTTATTATATCATCCTTTTAACAAAAAAAAAAACTATCACTTATCCTACCTTGAAATAAATATATAAATACAGGGGTTAAGGTTCTCCGTCCTGGGGATGGATTTCCGTCCTGAGGAGTCCCTAGGGGCCATTTATGAGATCAAGGCAGATTTGCCAAAAAAGAGAAAACAAAAAATGGGAGTGGGGGGGTGTAGCCATGGCCATGATGTTAGTAACATGACCGAAATCGTCAAAATGCAGCATAATACTTGCTAGTCAAGTCAAAATAAATTTCCGTCTTAGGATTTTTTTTTTGCTTTAGCCCCTGTAAATATCGCGAATAAAATCGCAATCGCAATATTAGTCAGAAAAATCGCAATTAGGTTTTTTCCCAAAATCGTGCAGCCCTAACTTGAAATAATATTTAGTATCATTTTAAACTTGAAGTACAACGTTATTTTCAGTCAGTTCTAACCAAAATTATCTCAAATTGTTGCGTTTTCCTCGCAACATAATCACTAAAATATCGTCACTGTCGGGCAGAAACCTCGTATCTCCCAAGTTTCAAATGTGTACGTCTTTTGGTAAAGCAAAGCCCTGCTTCATCATACAAGACTGTTGCACAAAACGAGTGAAAACAGCCGGTCTACAAGCACACAAGGCGTTGTGTGCTTGTAGATCTGCTGTTTTCACTAGTTTAGTACATTTTATAGATGATAAATACACGGTTTTGGACATACAAGGTTTCCACCCGACAACGACGATATGCTATAAATATGAGGTGCTGGGAGTGAAAATGATAATGTAGGGGTGCCTCGGATTAAAAAAAATATTTATGGGGTGCCCTGAGACAAAAAAAGTTTGGGAACCCCTGGTGTAGAGGGTGCAGTGTAGGGCTTTCACAATTATGACATAATCGTCTAATCGTGATTTTTTTTTTTTTATAATCGTGATTATTTTTCATAATCGTTTCCATGTTGAAAAATGTTCATATATTTTTAAAAAAAGTGGAAATAGCAGATCTACAAGCTCACAACGCGTCGCATCGCGACGCGTTGTGAGCTTGTAGATCGGCTATTTCCGATCGGCTATTTCCGATCATTATCAATGTTCTTTTTTTTAAGTATAATTTAGATTACGTGTCATATCTACCATGTGCATCTTAAAAGCCTAAATGCCAAACAGAAATGTAATTGTCAACGACAAAAACACAATTAAATCGTTAATCGCAATTATTTGAGCGACAAATAATCGTCATGTAAAATGTCATAATCGTGACAGCCCTAGTGCAGTGCAGTGTGGTCCATCAGGCAGGCACGCCATGCGGCGGATACAGAGGGGAAGTGGTCTGCAGGGCCCAGCGTGGGAACGGCCCAGCATTTCTGACGGTCCAACCCTCCAACCCCCAGATCCCACACCCCACCCCACCCCGTCCCGTCCCACACCCGCCATCCCTTCCTCTTCCCTCTGCTCTGCTGTTCCCAGTGAGTGGTGGAAACCTGTAACCAGGGGTGTCGCACCAAAATCTGGGCCCTGGGTACAAGGATTCACTGCGGGCCCCCTGTGCTTTAACTATTGAAAAATAGCAGATATACAAGCTCACAGCGCGGCACCGAGTGCCGCGCTGCGAGCTTGTAGATCTGCTATTTTTGAAAAACCTATGTTTCTATATCAGTGGAGCTCAAACCTTTTCATGTGAAAGACCCCCAAAATGGTATGTATTTGGCCATGGAACCCCATCTCAAAATATTGAGTTCCAGGGACCCCCCAGAAGCGAAATTTGAGTTACAAATGTTTGCTTAAAAATACATATATTCAAAGATTTGCACACATTTTCATGACGAAAATAGCTTTTTTTGGGAATGTTTTTTGAAAATATTTTGAATAATAATAATTAAAAACAAAACGTAGGAAACAAAGAACAAAGGGATCCATAAAAATCTGTGTGCGACCCACAAATGGGTCCCGACCTACTGTTTGGGAAACAGTGATTTACTCCATTACAAATATTTGACATTGCGAAATCTACTTTAGGTGGCAAGTTACAAAAAAAAAAAAAAACTTTGGCCATTCAAAACTGACGACAAAATATGTGAAGACAAATATCCCTTTCGGGACAATAAAAATTATTATTATTATTAGGGGGTCCACCAAATCTTTGTTCACAACGCCTCATGCTGCGATGAGTTGTGAGCTTGTAGATCGGCTATTTTCTGAGAGTCTGTGAAGGGGGAGGGGGAAAGTAGACCAAGTAGTCAAGTTGACTGAATATTGAGGGTTTAAAGGTTAATCTGAAAATACTGTACACATATTAACATGAATTCGGCTGTTGAATCTGCAACACAATTCACCCTTTGTCAAGTCCCGCCCGTTGTCCTGCCCCTCATCGCACCCATTGGCTGCTGTGTCTTGTGGGACAAAAGTCCTTTCTCTCCATCCACTACCATTGACATTCAGTTGCTTCTTATTGTTATTCGGTGTATTCAATTCTCATTTTAAACTTGGTTCCAGTAAGAAGGAGCCTCCTAGGTGCAGTGTTTGACTGGGCATGTTTTTAAATGTTTTTATTTCTCCAAAAATGATGTTTTAGCAAATTCAACATAACAAAGGCGGAACCAGGGCGGGACAGGGCAGAAAGAGCCTGCTGGTTGGTCAGTCAGGGACCAATCAGAAGGCTGACAAAGGGTGAAATATATGTATATTGTATACAATATACTGTATATGTAGTGGAGGTCCCTGCTTCATTTCTCTCAGCTGGGGGTCCTTGGCCTGAAAAACGTTAAAGACCCCTGACTTAAAGAAAAACTTTTTTAGTTTTTAGTTTGTTTACAACAAGTACATATTTTATTACCTGACTTTCGCCAGATGGTGGCAGCATTGCTTATGCATTGCTTTACCATCTGGGTTCACTTGCGGAGGAGGGGTTCCCTTCGGAATGTCCCTGGCCGGACCAATCAGCGGCAGCTATGGGCGGGCTCTGAGCGGCTCTGAGCCAATAGAGTCTGATTGCAGACCACGTGGAAACCCAGGAGGCGGATTCTGGGTGCAACGTCATGCAGACAGGCCAATATGAGTCGTTGGAGTTGGCACGGCCATATCCAATCACCTGCTTTAGAATTTTAAAAAATGGCCCGCCCCTTACATCGGTTGTGCTGGACCGAGTCCAGATGGTAGAAGCAGAGCGTTATGCAGGCATACGCAATGCTGCAAACCATCTGGCGAAAGTCAGGTTACATATTTTACATTGTAATTGGAGAAAAGAAAAGATGAGTGTTAAAATGTTTTCATTTACTGCTTTCTATCGTTTTAGCTTTATATTTTGATTTCAGTGGGTGGGGGGGCATGCGTACAAGTGGTTAAATATGTCTTTTTAGACACAATAAGCCCATCGCAACATGCACCGCAATCCTTCATGGGCAGATGTCACTTATGGTGGCTAGTAGTGTTAGTGTAAATAGTAATAAAATTGTTCTAAAAAGACCCACTGAAATCAAAATCGCTAAAACGATAGAAAGCACTAAATGAAAACATTTTTACACTCATCTTTTATTTTCTCTAATTACAATCTAAAATATGAACCCTAAAGGCCCATTCCTACTGGGCCAGATAACAGATAAAAAAAATCTCTTTCTCCAGATATTTTTCCATTCAAAGTGGATGGTAGATACAGATAAAAAAAATATTTGCCACAGATAAAAGTATCTGTGGCAAATATCTGTGGTAGATATTTCTTTTATCTGTTATCTGGCCCAGTGGGAATGGGCCTTTACCCTTGTAAAAAAAAAAAAGTTATCCTTTAAGCAAAAATCTGTAATGAACTTCTTCAACCACTGCTCGTTTATCTGCCCCCCCCCCCCCCCCCCCCTTCTGCTTTCACCCCCCCCCTCTCTTTTTCTCCGTTTTACCCACCTCCCTTCCTTCCCGTGTCTGTCCATAATGGGATTTTCTCATGGACTTTTTCCCTCCTAAATTCTGTCCGCTGACATTTTTTAGATAGTTCACTGTGAAAGATAATATTTGGACATACAGTATTTCTGCCTGTAATGCGTTTATGGCTTGACTGCGTTATTTTTGGTGTCCGTTCGCTGTGTGTGTGTGTGTGTGTGTGTGTGTGTGTGTGTGTGTGTGTGTGTGTGTGTGTGTGTGTGTGTGTGTGTGTGTGTGTGTGTGTGTGTGTGTGTGTGTGTGTGTGTGTGGGGGGGGGGGGGGGGGGTATGGTCTTTCTGGGTTGGATCATCGCTGAACAAAAGAGCAGTAGCACTTCACTTGAAGGTTGGGTCTATAATCCATTATAATCACATTTATAATGCATTATAATGTGCTTATAACACTCGTTATCATTTTTTTAAATCGTGTATGACAACGTATGGCCTATAACAACTTTTATGATGTATTGTGCTGGTCATAATGTTTTATAAGCTCATAACTACCCTAACATAGCTAGTTAAACAGTGTCTTTGTTATAAGCTGTTAATTACCGAAACGTTTATAATGATTGCTATGAAGCATTATAAGTACAATATAATGCATTATGACGCATTCTAATTATGATTTCACTTAAGTTTCAGTTTTCATGTAGGTGACAGGCGGAGTGGGGGCGGGCCTTGGTGCGCTTAAGCCCCGCCCCCACTCGACCATGATTCGAGGAAGGCCCCACTCTATCCTGATTGGAGGAAAACCCAACAGTTTTGTATCTAGTAATATCAGAACATAGACCCATTTTGTTATTATTTGAATTAAATAAAATCACTTAAAATGGCTTTATTTGTACACAGCATGGAGTGAAGGCCCGCCGGGCAAATGTTGTCAGCGCCAAAACGAAACCCGAGGACGCAGGCGCGCGATAAATAAGAGATTATCTATCAGTATTCATCTATACCTGAGTTTATCCAGACGAGGGTGGGGCTTATCAGTGCCAGCTGTTAGACGGCGGCTGATACGCCCGCCTGAGGCTGCATAACATGAGGGCAATGACGATTGGTGGCTGGTCATTTTGTTTATGAAATAACCATCACCTTATTTGTTCACAAAGACAACAAAAGATGGGGTTTAATCAACAATTTATCTTAAATCTATATTACTGTCAACAAGGAACTCGAGCAGCGAATAAAATGGTATGACACACTAAAGCAGATTCATACTTTGTCGCGCCACTGTGTCTCATGCCGATAATGGCGACCTACAAGCTCACGACAGGGCACGCGACCACCATCGCGTGACGGAGCGTAAATTAGGCTTAAGGTCTCAAAAACAAGTACAGGTTATGTTCTACTTGCCCAAAGGTCAAAGGTATACAATACTTATAATAATGGGTAAAATGTGAATTAACTTTCATTTTAACATTATTCAATGCATGGGTTGACTTGGAACTTTTCTTTGTAACCCGTTTTTTTACTTGCATGTTGGGGATATTTCTTTACTCAGCCAAATTACAGGAAATAACAATGAAGCATATGATAAATACTTTAATGAATGATGGTGGAGATTTTCTCAATTTATTTTACATTAATCATTTTGATTCGTGCACTTGCTCTGACTTAGAGGTACATTTTAACTTTTAATTTCGGTTCAATGTTGTGCCCCCAGCAAGACTATTGTGTTCCTTAATCAGTCTGAAAGCATAAAACATGAGCAGATGGAAAGAGGAAGTGAAATCATTTGACATTTGCCCAGAGCATGTCACATTTGTCAGGCAAAACCGACCACAGGGGCCCTGTACACTTGTTATCTTTAACAAGCTATAACACCCGCAAACTATGACACTTTGACAGCTATTTTCGGGTGGACTAAACAAGGACATGGTGTAGGCTACAATACGCCTTATACTACTTACTCCACTGAATGCTATACCACTGTTTACTGTGTGTTGTGTAGGTACTACCTGGACTGCAGTATTTGTACTTTACAATCCACTTTTCAATACTTTTACTTACTACTCCACAACATCTCGCATCCAAATATTGTACTTTTACTCCACTAAATTTGTTTGAAAACCTTAGTTGCCAGTTACTTTGTAGATTTGTATTATTATTACAAAACATACTGTACATGAACAACTTCACCCCTATATCATCTCCAAGCTCACAATGTGTCGCATAGATGTGCTATTATCAAAATATCGTCATTTGAAAACTTGTGAAATGGGACTTTCTGCATAATGAGTACTTTCTGCTTTAGTACTTTAAGTATATGTCGATACCGATACTTGTGTACTTTTACTCAAGTCAACTTAGAATTTCCGGACTTCTACTCGTAACAGAGTACTTCTACGTGGCAGTATTGATACTTTTGCTTGAAAAAATGTGAGTACTTTTTCCACCACTGCCTGCCCGAAGCTTACTGCTGTAGCTGCAGTGCCAGGCCAAGTTTATTATCTCCATTACACAGAATATCTGCGCGCTTTACTGCTTTCTCCATCCGTGTGTGTTCCCTCTCCATGAGCCGCTCTTTAAAGCATTTCATTGCTGTCTTGATTCGTACAGTACATGCTCGCAATTTCTCTCACTCTAACACATACACACACGCACGCACGCACGCACACTGGTTTCTCACCGTTTGAATTCCAATTTGGTTTAAATTCAATTTACTTTACTGGCCCAAACGTTTGATGAGCGGCGTTGTTGGTGAAGGCTTCTAAACAATAATTGGCAATAAGAAAAGGCATATAAAATCTCTCTTCTCTCTCTAATTGCATGCCTATCTCTCTCGCTGGCTCTCTGTATGTCTGTCTGCATGTTTCTTTCTCTCTCTCTCTCTCTCTCTCTCTCTCTCTCTCTCCCTCTCTCTCTCCATATCGTTGTTGTCAGGTGGAAACCTTGTATGTCCAAAACCTTCCTTTTTTTTGTTATTAAAAAAAGAGTGAAAATTTAAAATAGTGAAAATAGCCGATCTACAAGCACACAACGCCTCGCGATACTTTGGTGAGACACTTTTGTATGATGAAGCAGGGCTTTAATTTAGGAAAAAAAGTACAAATGTGAAACTTGGAGATACGAGGTTTCTGCCCGACAGTGATGATATGTGGGTGTCAGAGTGTTGGGATATTAAATTGAGGGGGGGGGGGGGGGGTCTTAGCGGGTTCTGCTCTCATCTCTATCCCACCACGGACAGGAATGCTAATTCAGCCTCCGGGAGTGTTGCACTCCCCTCGTGCCCGAGGGACTAGCGTCTTTGTCATCTTCGCTGTAATCGCAGTCGCATGCAGCAGCTGCCAATGGTTCTTTTGTTCCATTTTTAGCCGTTGTCACCCGTTCTCCGGTTTCTCATGACTTTTTTTTTTTTTTTTTTTTTTTGCAGTGCAGTTTCTGGGACAACACAGTCCTTCGGGGGTTAAGTCTTCAACTCCCCCACCCCCACCCACTCTCTCTGTCACTGTTTCTCTCTCTCTAAATTAAGTATTTTTAAAAATAGCAGATCTACAAGTCCACCACAAGTGAACTTTGTCTAAGTGGTACTTGGTGCAAATACTCTTGTACTCAGGACTTTAACTTATTATATCTACATTGTGGCATTGGTACTTTCACTTCAGAGTTGGAGCACTTTTTCCACCACTGTTTATTTTAATTGTAATACTCTGCGTGGACTCTTGCACCAGTAGAAGGAGTTCAGTTGGAGCTGGACGGAATGCTGACATCGATGGAATATGAAGGGAAACGTGTTATGAGTTATTAAAAACTATTTCACTTTTTTTGGGGGGGAAAGGGAGGAGAGGAGAGGAGGGGATGGGAGGGGGCGCCCAGATCAGAAGCCTGTCTCTTTTCTCCACCTCCCATATTTTTAAACTGTATTTCTGCGCTCATACGTAAATACTGGTGAACAGCAGGGACGTGCAGAGAACATTAGAGAGGCAGGGGCTGAACTTTCTAAAGGGGCCTTTTGGTGAAAACTTTGAAAATAGCAGACCTCCAAGCTCACAACTTATTTTCGGTGCTTGATACCACACTGAACTAAGCATAATCAAGTAAATACTGGAGATGTGATGTGCAGCATGGACTTGTACACAAAGAGGGCAATTCTTTCAACATAAGATGCTGCATTCAAGTTCAGGAGAGTTTGGATAAGGCAATTCTCTTGAATGCTGCCTTCAGGTATGGCATGGAAAGAGGGCATTTGCATTTCTTTCACCATAGTAAAAAACAGCATTCATGAATCATGGTCTGGAGAGGGAACTTTTTTACTGACGGATAAAAGTGCAGGGGCTCAAGCCCCCTTTGATTTCTATGTGTGCACGTGCCTGGTGAACTGGAGTAAAGTCCTGGTGTTCATTTAGCTCAGAGAGCATATCAAACAGTACCAAATGGCAGTTAAGTAACTAAGTACATTTACTCAAGTACTGTACTTAAGTACATATATGAGGTATCATTTTTGAGACCAGGGAAGTGGGGTAGCTCGTCAAGCCGAGTCCAACAGTGTAACTTTCGTCACTCCACGACCTTCTGTTCAAAAGTTAGGTTTTTCGTTAAAGGAGTATTTCGTTTTCAGCACTTTTACTTCTAGAGGCAAATATTGTACTTTTACTCCACTACAATAATTTGAAACCTTTAGTTACTTAGTAGATTTTGATTATTATCACAAACCATACAGTAACCACTTCAGCCCTATATACAGTACATTTCGGCCATTTTGAAATAGCCGATCTACCAGCTCACAATGTCTCGCGATGCAACGCATTGTGAGCTTGTAGTTCTGCTATTTTCAAAAGATTTGTATACATTTGATTAATTTGAAAACTTGTGAAGTTGGACATTCTGCATAAGGCTGCGGTCACATCAAAGTACCTATGAGAGTGGATTCTCGATTCCGCCAATGCATTTCAATGAGAATGGAGCGTTTTTTGCAGAAATCCTCTAGTGGCATGAAGCTCCATTCCCATTGAAATACGTTGGTGTGACCGCAGCCTAAACAGTACTTTCTACTATTTAGTAAGTACATTTTGATGCCAATACTTGTAAATTCAGGACTCCTGACTTTTACTCGCAGTATTTCTACCTCGTAGTGTTAATACTACTAACACATTATTATTAATATTATTATTTTGAGTACTTTCCCCACCATTTTCCTACATTTGGTACCGTTTGGTATTGGTACACTCTCTGAGTTATTTCATGTGCACACTTGGCGCCGCACACATGCGGGGGGGGGGGGGAGGTGCTTGGTCAAAATCTCGCACTGGGGCCTGGCGGGGTGGGGGAAAGTTACACCACTGCACACACACACGCACACTAGGGCATTAACAAAAAAGTCGTCAAGTCGACTCAGTCGACTTCATTACACAAGTCGACTCCCACCAGAGAAAGTCGAAAGTCGAAGTTGAAAAAAAGAAAAATCTATTGTGAAAATAGCAGATCTACACATGCTCACAACGCCTCGCATCGGCTATTTTCACAATTTCTGCCACTATATATTTCACAATTTGGACAATGTTTAATTTGCCATTTTAGAGGTATTAAAAAGTCCTTACATTGGCACTTTAGAAATGTGAAGATAGCCTCTATACATTTAAACTTTATGTTGGTTCGTTTACAGTTGAGTGAGAAAACAATGTTTCACATTAAGTTAATCATCTGGGGACCCCCCTACATAATTGGGGGGTTGTGTGTGATGTGATGACGTCATCAAACGATAAAGTCGACTTCAACTCAACTTTTTACTGAGTCGAGTCGACTTGCAAAAATCACAAGTTGTTAATGCCCTAACGCGCGCACGCACGCACGCACGCACGCACGCACGCACGCACACACACACACACACACACACACACACGTGATCCAAACCCTCGCCTGATATGGCCGTGACATCACTGTCCCCCAGGTCTAGGTCTTGGGTGTTGACGGTTACGTGTGTGCTTTTACATTACGACTGCATTCCTCTGAGAGGAAGAAGGGGAGCGGTTACGTGTAGAGTAACTAAGTGCATTTACAAGTACAGTTTTGAGGCATTTGTACTTTACTTTAGTATTTCCAATGTCCGATACTTTTACTTCAACTCCATTACATCTCAAAGGCAAATAATGTACATTTACTCCACTGCAGTTGTTTGAAAACTTTACTTAGTTACTTTGTAGATTTGGATTATTATTACAAAACATATATTAACCACTTCAGCCTTACATACATTTTGGACATTTTCTAAATATTTTGTACTTTAAGTATATTTTGATACAAATACTTTTATACTCTTACTCGAGTACATTTTGAATTCTGGACTTGGAACAGAGTGTGTCTACATTGCAGTATTGATACTTTTACTTGAGTAAGGAGTGTGAGTATACTGTTTCCATCACTGCGGAGAAGAGAAAGCAGCAAGAGGTGAGGGGAATTTATGTAAAAAAAAATAACACACTAGTAAGAAAAAATACACACTAGTAAGACGCCTCAGGGCGACATGCGGCGAGGTTGCGCCAATTCTTGGCCATCTGGCCAGTTACCCATATATGGAGACCCCTGGTACCCATATATGTAGACCCCTGGTACCCATATATGGAGATCCATGTAGGCCTACTCTATGGTACATCCCTTTTATGCCCATACATGGAGGGTGCTGTTGAGACTATCCTGGGGGGGGGGGGGAGAGAGACAGAATTCATAGATCTAGAACACATAGAATTCATAGATATAGAACACAGAATATGTACAGTACAGTACAGGGTTGGTGGGTAAACCACCGCTCAGTTCACACGGGTGTGATTTTTTTTCATTCAAACAGCTCTATCTCTGGAACCATTTGTCCGATTGACAAAATTCTTTTTGCCACTGAATCACAACAACTGTGTCTTTATGTCTTTTAAATTATAAAAAAAAAATCATTTTTTTCATTGCATAGTAAAGAAAAACATACAAAATCTCGGCACAGCTACCTTGGAGCCATTTTGGCATCTGGCACAGAATGAGTTAAGCGACCCATATTGGTGTTGTTATGTTGCTGGCTAACCTGTTGCTACTTGCTAATCAGCAAACGATCTGCTACAGGGAAGTTTAATGTTTTGTTAACACAGAAAGAACACGTGTACGCACATACACAACCTCTATCCACCTCATTCCAGCACTGAGGCCCAGTCAGTGTGGTTGCGTGTGGGCCAGAGGCCATGCGCTCATCCCTAGCCAAGCCACGTATCTGCTGTGTCTCCAACCTGTGGGCGCGGGGCCCACTGCTGGGCCTGGGACAAAAGGGTAGAACGAGGGGGCACGGTGGTGCCGTTGGTGGCACTGTCGCCTCACAGCTAGAAGGTCCCTATGGGCACTGGTGTTCTCTCCTCCGCGGCATCAGCGCCCACACCCCAGGTGGGGTTGGCGAAAGGGCCTTTCTGTGTGGAGTTTGCATGTTCCCCCTGTGTCCCCTAGGGTAGGTACCCTCACAAAAAACGTGCAGTAATCCTGGTCCCTATACTGCCTCCCCCCTGGCCAGAGGGGAAAGGAACTGGTTGGAATAACGTGTTCCTTCCACGCACTACTCTACATCCTACTGGGGAATCTCCCCTCTGTCAGTTGATAAGAAACGGATTTCTCACTCCTCATGCATTGAAGGAAGCATGAGCTCAGTTTGCGGTTCTCCCCAGGTTGGCAGAGGGAGAGCAGCGCCCAGGATTACAGCTTAGGCCAGGGGTGCCCAAAAGGTAGATCGTGATCTACCAGTAGATCACCAAGGGTGTGCAGGTAGACCACATGACATGCCTCTAAAAATATATAATGAAAATATAAAAAGAATATGTCAATATGACATCAAGAAGGGCCTGTCAGCTCCCTTCATGGCTTCTAAAGTAGGCAAACCTCCAATGCAATACTTTGTTCAAAAGTCACTCAGTAGCATTATAAAGAAAACCCCAAAACCTACCACTTCCATACAGAAAGGGATGAAGACATTCCCCCCTGTATTTCCCATTTATTTCCCCCTTACAGCAAGTGTGTTTGTCTAAAATGTAACGCCAGTGCTGCTATTCCAAAGCCCCCCTCAGGCCCTCAGCTAAAACATTTTGGATCGGTAGATCATGTTGAGCTAGTCATTTTAAAAGTAGATCTCACGTCAAAAAAGTGTGGGCACCCCTGGCTTAGGCAATTGGCACTGGGTGAAAAATAGGTTACAAAATTGTGGGATAAAAAAAAAAGGTGCTCTAGTCTAGGGGGACACTATGACTCAAACGAATTGGCCGGATCGGTAGTGCGCCGTAGTTTTTATAAATAATAAAGATATTAATTTGAAGTCATATCATCCAGGCCTACCCTGTAGGTGTGGGCACTTTGTGGCTAGTCCTGCATGCATTATTTAGCATTGGGCTGTCACTGCATATTTCTAGTGAGGCCCTGTCAGTAGGTTATCATCAGGATTGTGATGACATCCGCGCGGGTACCAGGGTTGAATCCACCATCTGTTGGTCTGTGGTGTCGATGATGGCTTGTTGAAACCCACTCGGTACGTGCTGTGCTGTGCTGGGCTGGAGGAAAATAATATAGTAGAGAGCGAGAGGAAAAAGAATGTTTGGCCAAGATGGATGGTTGAAGTTGCGAGAGTGAGCAAGACAGAAGCACACACACACACACACACACACACACACACACACACACACACACACACACACACACACACACACACACACACACACACACACACATACACACACATACATACACATACACACACTCTTTAATTTCATACTGTATTATCTGGGACAGATGTGACCCAAGATTTAAATACACCATGTACAAGTCTGGCATTTGCATCTGTAATATATACCCACCTTCGTTCGGCAATGCATTTTCTGCATATATCAGGCATTTTGTTTTTTGCACAATGCATACACTCTGCACTACAACTCAAAATATTGCTCTTAACGTCATTCTGCTTGTGTTGACAAAATTGTATTTTAAGTCCACCTGCAATGTTTGTTTTTTCTTTTCTTTCCCCCCCTTTGTTCCCTTTTGAGTGGTGTCTCAGTGCTCCATTGCTTGACTGAGTGTGTCTCTATGTGTCTACCCATTTCCCGCAGTAATCTTAAGACTCTATCTCACCCCCCTCTATGTTTGTGGTACGGCCTCACCAGCTGCAATACCGCTGGGTGACCTACCTTTAAGTGGCGCTGTTGAGCAGCCTAAAGGGCCATTCACACTGTGCACTAGAACTATAACATGTGGCCACCAAAGGCAGCGCTCACTAGTTCACACTGGTGTGATTTCTTTTTTTCCATTTACAGCATGTCTGTCTCTCGCCATATAAAATGTCTCTCTTGGTATTCTCTCTCAATTCGATTCGATTCGATTGAATTCAGAGGAGCTTTATTGGACTGAGAAAACATGTGTTTTTAAGTATCTCTCTCTCCTACATATCAGGATGGCGAGGAATGATGACGAGGAGGAGGAGGTGGCACGCGAGAAGAGGCGCAGGGCGCGGCAGGAGAGGCTGAAGAGCAGGGAGAGCGAGGACGGCAGTGGACAGCCAGACGGACTGCATGTCACCAACAGCCACAGGTAACATGTCACCAGTTCTCCTGAACTTTATTGCAGCATCTTATGTTGAACGAATTGCCCTCACCTTGTAGAAATCCATGCTGTACACCCACATATCCATTATTGCCTTTTATATGCTTAGTTTAGTGTGGTATCAAGTACCGAAAATAGCCGACCTCAGCTTGGAGGTCTGCTATTTTTTATTTTTTATATATTTTTTAAGATTTGTTTTGGGGCTTTTATTATTTATGCCATTATTGGATAGGACAGTAGACTGACAGGAAACAGGGGGGAGAAATGGGTCGGTTCCTAATCGGGAATCGAACCGGCGACGCCGCCAGGCATCCATGCCTATGTGGCAATGCCTAAGTGGTATGCACATGGACCAGTAGGCCAGTGGGCGCCCCAGAGGTCTGCTATTTTCCCTGCTAAGGCCCCTTTAGAAATGTTCAGCCCCTGCCTCTCTAACATTCTCTGCACGTCCCTGGTACACATGTACAGTAGCCTAATTATTTGTACCCTCTCAGAGTTACGGATAAATTAGCCTGCAAGATGTCACTGTATTGTTGGCAGTGATTTTGTAGTGTAGTGTAAGTGATTTTACAATGAGTGATTTTCACAATGAGTACTTTCTACTTTTGGTACTTTAAAGGAGTAGTCTACCCCCAAAATGACTTTTTTTTTCCTATTGATTACCCACGCCATGGAAACTACAATAATCATTTCATCATAATCATCAATTTACCCCCATTGATTCCGGATGGGGACCCAAATGCATTTGGGAGGTGATGGGGGGGTGCATTTTGGGAGTGAACTACTCCTTTTAAGTACATTTTGATACCAATACTTTTGTACTTTTACTCAAGTAAATATTGAATACAGGACATCTACTTGTAACAGTGTATTTCTGCATTGCAGTATTGTTTTACTAAAGTAAAACATGTGAGTACTTTTGCCACCACCGGCGCTGACATCCAGCGCACAGAGGCCACTTAGTTTGTGGCTGCAAAAGCCGTGGCCGCTTCCCGGGTGTCGCTCTCCATTCCGACATGTCGCCACTCCGAAATTGACTTCTTATTGTCGGAGTGGCGACACTTCCATAGGGGTTAAGTTTAGGGTAAGGGTTAGAGATAGGGTTAGTGTCGGAATGGAGACATGTCGGAAAGGAGACATGTCGGAGTGGCGGGGTGTAACCCCGCTTCCCAGGAGGGTCAAACCAAATTCTGGGCCCTCTGTACAAGGATTATTACGCATTATTTTGTGCTATAACTATTGAAAAATAGCAGATTATACAAGCTCACAGCATGGCACCGAGTGCCGTGCTGCGAGCTTGTAGATCTGCTATTTTTGAAAAATCATGAAAGTTTGTGCAAGTCTTTGAATATTTCAAATCCTTCTAAGGTTTTTTGAAAAGCCTATGTTTCTACGTCAGTGGTGCTCATACTTTTTCATGCTTAGGACCCGCAAAATGATATGAATTTTGCCACGGACCCCCATCTCAAAATATTTAGTTCCAGGGACCCCCCAGAAGCAAAATTTGAGTTACAAATGTTCACTTAAAAAATACATGCATTCAAAGATTTGCACACATTTTCAAGACTTTTCAAAAATAGCAGATCTACAAGCTCGCAGCGTGGCACTCTGTGAGCTTGTATGTCTGCTATTTTTCAATAGCTAAAGTATAAAATAATTAAGGCCCCCTCCACCTTGGGCACTAGTAACTCAGTCCCACTTTTCCCCCCCTTGTGACGCCCCTGCCGCTTCCTCTCGAGCTCACTCTTCCTCTTTATGAGCTCACTGATAGGTCCAACGGCTCGTCCAACAAGCAGAGCATTGTCCAGGAAGGATGCGGAGACGAAATGCCATGTGCGACGCTCACTGTCCATTGTTCTCCAGGAACGCTATAATGTTTGCCAGATTGTTGGGTCACGATGAGTTGTGGTATACTGTAGGTGGGTTTGTCGCAGATGGATGGGCAATAGTGATCAGTTGATTGGATGGATTGATGGATTGATTGATTGATTGATTGATCGAGTGCTATAGCGGAGGAGATTGAAGATGGATGGATGGATGGAAGGGTGGATGATTTAGAGGCCGATTCCACAAATGCCTTATTTTGCAGATGTACAAGCTTCACAAAGTGATGCCAAATTCTAAAATGACACAGATGCTTTCCCAGGGTTTTAATGGTTTAAATCGATGGACAGATTAAGGACATTATTGACTGAACGATGAATGTAGCATCTTATGTTGAAAGAATTGCCCACTGTGTAGAAATCCATGCGGTACACCCACATCTCCAGTATTGCCTTTTTCATGCTTAGTTTAGTGTGGTATCAAGTACCGAAAGTACCTCCAAGCTCACAACGCGCCACAGCGCGACGCGTTGTGAGCTTGGAGGTCTGCTATTTCCATTATTTTCACCCAAATGTCTTTTTCTTTAAATCGATGGACAGATTGAGGACATTATTGACTGAACGATTGTCCGGTATGTTGAGAAAGTTGCCGAAGTCTCTCTCTCTCTCTCTCTCTCTCTCTCTCTCTCTCTCTCTCTCTCTCTCTCTCTCTCCCCCTCCCTCTCCCTCCCAGCGTGACAGAAACGGAGGCGGTGAGCAGCTCCTTCGGAGGGGGAGGAGGCGGGGGAGGAGGCGAGGAGGAGGAGGAGCAGGCCCTCATGGAGCGCATGGCCAAGCGGGAGGAGCGGCGGCAGCGCCGCATGAAGGAGGCGCTGGAGCGCCAGCGCGAGCTGGACCCCACCGTCGCCGTCGCCACGGAAACCAACAACAACACCGAGGAGGAGGAGAGGAGGCCAGGTTCCTGGCGCGGCGGCCGCCATCGCCACGACGACGAGGAGGAGGCGGAGACGTACGGCGGGAGGAGAGAGCAGGAGAAGGAGGAGGAGCAGCAAGAGGAGGCCCCGCTGCCAGCCGACCAAGAGGAGGAGCAGGTAGGCGTTGATTGATAGAGTGGTTCCCATACCGATACTGGCATCGATAAACATGCTTGATTCAGGGACGTGCTGGCCATTGGGAAAAGCGGGACAACTCCCGAACGGCCAGTTCATTCCCGGCCGGTCCAGGCCGGCCGGCCATTAGGAAAAAAAATTAAATAAAATGTCGGCCTTCGTTCCATTTTGGGGGCTGGGCGGCCAACAAAGTAAATCGTCAATGTCGGGCAGAAACCTTGTATCTCCAAGTTTCAAATTTGTATTTTTTTTCGCAAAGCAAAGCCCTAGCTGCTTCATCATACAAGGCCGTCGCACAAAAGTAGTGAAAACAGCAGATCTACAAGCACACAACGCCTCACGAGGCGTTGTGTGCTTGTAGATCGGCTGTTTTCACTAGTTTAAATCATTTTTTAAATGATAAATACAAAATAAACTGTTTTGGACATACAAGGTTTCCACCCGACAACGACGAAATATAACTCATGTAATTGGCCCACTGGTTTGTCACTTGTCATGATCTGAAATGGAAAATCTCTATAGCGCACAATGAGGGCCTCTCCAACTCTTTTTCCCGGGCTGAATCAGGGGCCCAGCATGTCCCTGTCTTGATTGATTGAATATTTGATTAGACAGAAATGTAAAACACTTAGGGCTCTATTTCCGTCCATGCCTTACCGCTTATTCACTGGCCTTGTGGTTAGAGTGTCCGCCCTGAGACTGGGAGGTCGAGGTTCGAACCCCGGTCGGGTCATACCAAAGACTCTGAAAAATGCTTGGCATGCCTCCCTGCTTGGCACTCGGCATCAAGGGTTGGATTGGGGGACATACTGTACTGTACTAGTGTCATGTCCAGGGGGTGTTCTTGTACATCAAGCTGCCTCACGCTACATAATCAGGAGATAGGCTCCTGACCTATTGGCCCTTTCGGCAAGGCTACTTACGCCTTATTATTATTATTCTTTTTGAAAAACATTTTTGAATATTTCAAATAACTGCTCTTTTTGCCATAGTAGGCTATAGGTACCGTTCATTGTCTTCAGTCATTAGTGTGGTTGCCATTAGGGATGGGACGATAAGCGATATTATAGTTTATCACGATAATCGTATCGTGGAGATTTAACTTATTGTGATATCGTCCTCCGTCATGCACTGGGATTAATTCACCTTTTATTTGCCGAGCTGCATATACCACTTAAACCCTCCATAACTGGTAAAAGGTACTTATAATGTACGTACTTGACATCTTTTTTTCCACTCTCTATCAATTGTCTTTGTCAAAAAATAGCCAACCAACGCGTCGCAACGCAACACGTTGTGAGCTTGTAGATCTGCAATTTTTTGGCAAATGTCCCTTCTCAGGATAATGGATTTTGATTATAGGGATAATATTGTAAATCGCGATTTACACAATAATCGTGATATGAAATGTTCATATCGTCCCATCAAGCACACAATGCCTCGCACTGCGAGGCGTTGTGTGCTTGTAGATCTGCTTTTTTCACTACTTTTGTGCGACAGCCTTGTATGGTGAAGCAGGGCTTTACTTTGCGAAAGAACATACACATTTGAAACTTGGAGATATGAGGTTTCCACCCGACAACGACGATATATACAGTAAATGAATCTTTCTAGTTATTGCGCCAGCAGAGTGTGCAAGTAGGGTGATCGGTGCTGTCTGTGTCCGGCCTGCTGACGGTACAAAGGCTGTATGTATTGTATGTGAGAGATGTATTGTATAGTTTTATGCTGAAAACACAAACCAAACTGTTAATCGCAATCATTTGTACAACAAAAAAATCGTCTACTAAAATGGCGGGATGGTGACATCCATAGGAGCAGGTGGGAGAGGAAGAGGCGGGGCAGAAAGGGGTGGAGCCAGAGGAGGAGGAGCCACCGAGGAGGTCTTACATGAGAGAGCAGGTGAGTCACTCGTTTGCGGGAGAAGTTTTGTCCCTGGAATTTTTCTTAGAGGTGGTTTGCTTTTTTGTGTTAAATAGCTTCTTATTCTGATAGTAATCATTGTTATCGAGTTTGTTCCTTAACAGTGGTCTCCCTAGCCTGGAATCCAGACTGATTGCTACATTTGGCTTTTAAAAGATTGTGTAGCGTATCATCTTTAGTACAACAGAAAATACATTTTCAAAAACAAAATAGCAAAAGACTAAATTGAAACTAGTAAAACGGTTCTTTCGCTTGATTGAATGAAATTGGCAACTGACCTGCAGCCTATATTTTCTGTTTACTAAAGAACGGGAAAGACATAGAGTGACGGGACTGTACAAAACAGTGAGTCATTGAATGATTACTGTCAGAAGATAGAGCTTTAATATTTTAACTCATTTAGTGCCACCCTAGTCACCACTAGAGGGCGCCCAGTGGCCATAGAAAATCCCATAGAGATATGCTGGTATATGCAGAAGCCCTGCAGCCATGACTTGCCTGAACACTTTCCTTTGTGCATGTACAGGAAGAGGATGAAGTTAGCTTGAAGTTAGCTATTGGCTACCAAGCATTTTAGAAGCCTTATTTTCGTCAACTTAGCCATGATTAAACCTTGCACACCTCATGCATGGGAAAAAAACAGAGAAGAATGAGCTCTAAAAAATCCAATGCAATCCTGGATTGCATTGGAGTGGATTTGTGCAGTTTGTTCACAGCTTTCAAACAAAAAAATCCGATTGGAAATCCGTTCAGGCATTCTTGAGATAATCGCCATTATGTTTTACATGTTATGTAAACAAACATGGCTGCCCTGTATGTTAGATGGGGTTGTATGGGGGTGGAACATGCAAAATCGCGATTGAAATCATGTTCACTAGATTTGATGGGGTCCAAAAAAAAAATTCAAAAAAAAATGTTTCAAAAAAAAAATTGTTTTTTTTTTTTTTTTTTTTTTTTATATCCCGAACTAGTTCGGGATAGGCATTCTGGGATGCGATAATATATCCCAAACTAATTCGGGATAGGCACTCAATGAGTTAACATCAAATTCTTTATTTTAACCGAAAAAATATCTCTCACACTACCTTTAAGACACTGTCCTGGCATATGTCACGATTGTCTCATTATCCGTAGGAATCGACTGAGGAGCCGTCAAAAACACCTCGCCCTGAGTCGATCGTTCACTCATTTTCACTCAGTGCCTTTTTTAAAGTCTGCTCCGTTTTCGCAGGAAAGTAGTGGAAATGAACTGAGTACATTTACTCAAGTATTGTACAATTTCTAGGCATGTTTTACTTACAGTATACTAATACTGCAGTATTTACAAATTTCAGTACTTTTACTTCTACTTCACTACATCTCAGAGGCATATACAGTATTGTACTTTTACTCAACTACAATTATTTGAAAACGTTAGTTTCTAGTTACTTTGTAGATTTTGATTATTATTACAAAACATACATTACCCACCTCGGCCCTACATTTCAGCCATTTGAAAATAGCTGATCTACAAGCTCACAATGTGACACATTGTGAGCTTGTAGATCTGCTATTTTCAAAAGGTTTTTATACGTTTTATACATTTAAAAAACGTGTGACATTCTGCATAATGAGTACTTTCCACTTTTGGTACTTTTGTACTTTTACTCAAGTAAATGTTTAATTCCGGACTTTTACTTGTAACAGAGTATTTCTACATTGCAGTATTGATACTTTACTTAAGTCATCTGAGTACTTTTCCCACCACTGCGCAGGAACACGCAGAGGATCGCACACCTCGCGTAGGTGACGACAACAATTCAAATCAGGGGGAAGAATCAGCCCGTTCGGAGGCTGAAGAGGACGCCATCTTGGCGTCCGAGGAGGTAGAGGCGGATGAGCATGTAGATAGCGTGTCACACGACACGGCTAGGACACCAAGCGGTGACGCGCAGGAGGATCACGAGGTGTCTGAGAACGGCTTGGATGTGGTGAGACGTTGGGCTCAGACGTGTGACGATGGCACAGCATGTGTGACGAAACCACACCCGGGTCATTTCAACGTTTGCTCGGTTAAAGGCATACTTGGTAGAATCGCAGAATCTCTTTGTGTACACACACACACACACACACACACACACACACACACACACACACACACACACACACACACACACACACACACACACACCCCTCCCTCTCTGAAAGCTATCAAAGTGATTGCTGTCTTTGAGGCTTTCATTGATTAGAGAGAGCACTAACGAGCTGGCACAATCAATCAACTTAAATATATTGTCGTTGTCGAGCGGAGACCTCGTATCTCCAAGTTTCACATTTGTCCATTCTTTCGTAAAGTAAAGCCCTGCTTCATCATACAAGGCCGTCGCACCAAAGTAGTGAAAACAGCCGATCTACAAGCACACAACGCCTCGGCTGTTTTCACTAGTTTGAATCATTTTTAAAAATGATAAATGCAAAACGAACGGTTATGGATACAGGGTTTTCACCCGACAACGACGATATATAAATATATATATTTAAAAATCCTATCACATAAAGATTTGGCAGCCCCAACTACTGCCAAACTACTAGTAACGCTGAGGGCCCCCAGCCCCTATCCTGATTTATGCTCCGTTGCACGTTGGTGTCACACGTATCTTATCTTTTTGGAGCTTTTAGGCCTGTTATTCTTGGCGTGCAGCACCATCGTTGTGACGATGCATACATTAGGCTAAAGCACTCACATACTCTGGGAGGGGGAGGGGGGGCATTTTTAAGATGTAAACCAAGTAAGCCAAAAACAAAAAAAAGACATGGCAGGCCAGACGTTGAAATTACCCAGACACCCCGTGTGGTCACAGTGTGGTTTTGCACCGGCAGTAAAACGAGCCCCAGGTTTTAAAAGGTGTGGTCACGGAATGCCGGATGTTTTTTTTTTACGTTCTTTCTTTCTTTCTAGATTAAATCAAGCGTGGTCACACTACGTTTGGGGTCACAGTGTGTGTTTTTACGCATGCCACCCCCACATCCCAACTACCCCCCCCCCCCCCCCCACACACACACACACACACACACACACACTTGTGTTACTATGCATGTGAGGGCATCGACATTTGAGGTCATCAATTATGAGCGGTGCTCCTGAAAGGACCATCTGGCTTTGTCCGGGCTCTGAAGCGTGGGCCTGCATCTATTCTGACATTGGCCAAGCTTCGAAGGGACGCTTATTGAAATGAACTCCTGAATAGCACCGCTCACTTCACACCAGGTGTAATTTTTAACCTTACACCTGAGTTGTACATAGTTGCAAGCGAGTGTCGTGCACTGCAAAAATAATAGAGCTACGCTTGTAGATCGGCTATTTTTGCAACCAAGCATAAATGAGTTGTAACACCCTCACACCAACCCCTAAACCTCTAACCTCTAAATGCCTAAACCTGTGCCTAAACCTGATTTTTTTTCCCATTTGTAAATCATTTTCAACAGGACCTATTGTGTGGACCAGGAACAATACATAGTCCTCACAATGACCAATGTCCTTCACATTCTGCTACACTTTGGTGATATATGGCCCTCACAAGTATAGTAATACAAGTACAAACTCACGCGCACGCGCGCACACACACACACACACACACACACACACACACACACACACACACACACACACACACACGCACACACTCCACCACAAACCACAAACCTTTGTCATTTTAGATGCCTGGAGAGGGTGGAAGGTGACGGCCAGAGTGCAAGAGCCTAGTTTAAGTCATCATGTGCTGTATATGCGATAATAACATACCGTATGTTCACATAATAGGCCTTATGACCTAATTATAAAAAGGAGGGGGCGCAGTTATGTTTCTGGAAGGAGGCAGTGCAGAGCCTGTATGATAACGGGGTAGCGGGGATGAAATATATAGGTTGGCGCGTTGGTGCCAGTGCCCGTGCCAGTGTCCATTCTTGAGCGAGCAGAGGTGTAAAGTACATTTACTTAATAAGTACATTACTTTACTTTACAATTTCCAATACTTTTACTTCTACACCACTACGTCTCAGATCCAAATATTGTACTTTTACTCCATTTATTTGAAAACTTTAGTTACTAGTTACTTTCCATAATATAATAAAACATACATTAACCATTTAAGCCCTATTGCATACCTAGGCCAATTGAAAATAGCCAATCTACAAGCTCACAACGCGTCGCATTGCAACGCGTTGTGAGCTTGTAGATTGATTGATACTTTTTCCACCACATGTTCTGGAATGCCTAATTTGCACTTTGGTGTGTGTGTGTGTGTGTGTGTGCGTGTGCGTGTGCGTGTGCGCGTGCGAGCGCCACTGAGTGTTACTCGGGTTTAAATAGTCCTTCTGGAATGGAGCACCGTGTGATGTGAAGCTCTGTTTTGCAGTGTGGTGTTACACGCTCTTTCTTTCACAGCAGAGCAGACACACTTGTCTGAATGCCACGATCATGTCACACAAAATGCCCCCGCCCATCTCAGTTGACACTACAGTGGTCCCTGGTTAACTCTCTCTCTCTCTCTCTCTCTCTCTCTCTCTCTCTCTCTCTCTCTCTCTCTCTCTCTCTCTCTCTCTCCCCCTCACCCTCCCTCCATCCCTCTCTTCCCGACAGGTGAACGAGAGAGGCGGGGCCAGGGATGAGAGAGAGAGGAAGCAGAATGGAGGCCTGTACGAGGAGACTCCGCCCCCCAAGCAGCACAGACAACCAGAGAGGACCTTCAGGTAAACAACATGGGTCAGAGACACACACACACACACACACACACACACACACACACACACACACACACACACACACACACACACACAAGCACACGCCTGACTGACGCACTGGTTTCCACCAAGGACAATTTGGAGGAAAGGACACCAATGTAATTTTCCCTATCATGCAATTCCAACCGGCAGATTCGTCGCACCATGGGTGCCAAACAGCAGCCGGAAGTTCGGTAGAATGCACTGGAGTCAGTGGAAGCCTGTGGAGCAGCTCATGAACAAACACTATTTCTGAACAATTGAGACCTTTATAACATACTCAGCTCAGGAAAATAAAAGAAGGCATGTCACAATAGTTTTTCTGCTGTGTTGATTTTTGATGTGCGATGTGGTAACACAAAGTATATTATTATTTAATGATGTACTGTGCACATCAAAAAAACAATTGGTTGTAAAAATACCTGTGATCTGTCTTCTTTTATATTCCTGAACCGATCATATGACAAAGGTCTCAGTCGTTAATACAATAAATGGTGTTTGTTCCTTCCAGGTTTGTTCATGAGCTGATCTAGCCAGCTCCATTCACTGACATGTATTTCATTGCGCTTCCGGTGCAAGTTCTGGCACCCATGGTGAGCGTCATGGCCGGTCATGGCGCATAACCCGTAATAACCTTCTTTCCATACATTGCTTGGTTTCCACTGCTGCCAAGAGCACACCACCTCGTCGACGAAAATATAGCTTGTATCATGAAGATTAGACTTTGTGTGGTTGTCTTATCGCTGTCCCTGCTGCAACAATTCACGTGGAATGGGTAGACTGTGTTCAGTTGTATGATTTAGCCATGGCAGCAGAGAAGTGATTGGTAATATTGTCATATTTGGGGGAGCTATTGTTCTGGGGAAACGTTGAACAACGTTGAAGTAAAATGACACCAGTCCGAGTTTGCAATGTCGCAGTGCTTTCTGTCCACACTTTTCTTTATTTGTGCACATTAAGTTAATCATCTGGGGACCCCCCAAAATAATTTGGGAACCCCCCTGGGGGTCCCGACCCACAGGTTGAGAAACAGTGTCCTAAGAGACTGAAACCGACACATTGAATGTCAAACAACTTGGTATTTCTAAAGCTTCATGTATATTCCAACATACAACATTGTGACTTGCCTAAAATTGTGTTGTGTTGTTAGCTTGTTGATCGGTTCTTTTAGCCAATTGACACCGTTGTTCTAATAAGTATGAATTAAGCTTCAGTCTACACTACAGTATCTGATCTCCAAACATAAGGAAAAGATCAGTACACTTGAACAATGCACACCGACAAGTGAAAGTGATGTACAGTATGTGTGCCTTCTTGCATATTATTCCCCATTCTGCTGTAGATACCAAGCCGTACCATAATCAAGATTTACGGACAAACCAACTATTTGTTTGCTCTGTGAGTAAAGAAAATGAATAAGTGTGTTTACCATGGCTCACCTAGACTGCAGTCCCCGCCGGGGGAAACGCTGTCGCTGAAACCTGAGCCGAGCTGTTACCTTAGCCTTGGCACAGGGTTCTGTTTGTGCACGTTTGCGTGTGAGTGTGTGTGTGCGCGCGCAAACGTGTGTGCCTGCGAGCACATGCTGTATGCCATGTGTGTCTGCCTGTGCGTGACAGAGAGCCATTACTGTGTGTGTGTGTGTGTGTGTGTGTGTGTGTGTGTGTGTGTGTGTGTGTGTGTGTGTGTGTGTGTGTGTGTGTGTGTGTGTGTGTGTGTGTGTGTGTGTGTGTGTGTGTGTGTGTGTGTGTGTTTATTATTCATTTAGTATCGCATGACTGTGTTTACCTGTCTCCTGCAACCAGCTTTGTAGTGTTAACACACGTGTCCTAATCCTGCTGATCTGACCACTGTGTGTGTGTGTGCGTGCGTGCGTGTGTGTGTGTGGTCGTATTACTATACTTGTAGGCCAACTATCCCCACAGTTAACTTGTAGATTCGCTCTTTTTGGGTGTGCAATTATACTTACGCATTAGGTTTAGGCTTAAAAATGGGGGAGCAAAAAAAGGTGAGGTCCTAAAACCTCACGAGTAAAGTAATACAAATGTGTGTGTGCCCGCACGAGCGCGTGCATGTGAGCGGACGCCTCTCTCTCTGTCTCCAACCCTGACAAAAGTCACATTACCGCGAGCGAGTGAGCGGGTGACCTCACGAGACGGCGGCATCACGTTACGCCCCAGCGCACCTTGTTTTATTCCCATGTGCACAGTGTGTGTATGTCCTCTTAAGACCGTGTGTGTTTGTGTTTTTCTTCTTGACAGTGTGTGTGTGTGTGTGTGTGTGTTTATGTCTGTGCCTTTGCCCGCTGCAGTCGCGGCAGCGTTCGCTCCCCAGACCCAACGGGAGCCGCAGAGGACCCGGACGACGGCGCGGCCCGCCTGGAGGCGGAGCGCAAGCTGGAGGAGCTGCGGCGGCGGCGCGACGACGCCGAGAGCGAGGAGTTTGAGCGCATGCGGCAGCGGCAGCAGGAGGCCGAGGTGGAGCTGGACGAGCTGAAGAGGAGACGGGAGGAGCGGCGCAAGGTGCTGGAGGAGGAGGAGAGGCAGCGCAAGCAGGAGGAGGCCGAGAGGAAGGCCCGCGAGGAGGTGAGAAGCCTCCCCATAGGTGACCTCGCGTAGCCAGGCTTACTCGCACCTGCGAAGAGAAAAGCTCCCAGCGCCGCACTGCGAGCTTGTAGATCTGCTATTTTTGCAAAATCGTGAAAATCTTTGAATATTTTGACCCAATTCTGTGTCATCTAAATCCTTCTACGGTTTTTTGAAAAATGTATGTTTCTATGTCAGTGGTGCTCAAACTTTTTCATGCCACGGACCCCCAAAATGATATGTATTTGGCCACAGATCTCAAAATATGTAGTTCCAGTGACACCCAGAAGCAAAATTTTAGTTACAAATGTTTGCTCAAAAAATACATATATTCAAAGATTTGCACAGATTTTCACGACCAAGATCTGCTATTTCAAAAATATTATTCCATATATAGCTATATTCCATATAGCTACTCTTGGTCTATCGATAAATGTGTGCAATCTCTGTGTTCATGTCAAGGTGCAGGTTTGTCCATATGTGTTGAAATATAATGTCCATGTATTTGCTAGAGAATCACAGTGTTTACTTATTTACATCCATCCAAAACCTGCACTATTGACACGTTTCACACAGATTTAATTTCTTTGCTTAATAGTTACTATATATATTGAATCGAATTGAATCGTATCACTCTGAATGAACCATTTCGTCCATGTATCGTATCGTCAACCATGTATCGTGATAAGTATTGTATCACTGTTATGATGTTACACCCCTAATATGTACAGTATGTATGCACGTATGAATATGGCCTCAACAGCTGCGCCTAAGGCACCTCTCACTCCCTCTGGGTGGGATTCTTTTCCCCATTTCCTGAAAAGAAACAGTATTGGACATACACGTTTTCCACCCTTGTGTGTGCATTTCTCATTCCATATTCATAATCATAATATTCTCCCCGCTCATCTCCCCATGCTCAACTTCCTTTGTTGTGTGTGGTTGTTCTCTCGCCGGTGTGGGCCCCGCTTGCTCGTCTCTTCTGGCGTGATGTTAATGAGGCGGTGCGGTTTTGTTAATTAAATGATGGCCCAGAGATGCAGAGAGACTAATTAACTAAGACGAGGCCGGCGGGGGAGAACGCTGATCCACCGCCAAGCCAGCTCCGAACGGAGAGCCGGAGTCAAATCGTTAGAAAAATGATAATGCACTCCATTAGGCTTTGGTGCGGTTTAGCTTCAGCTTAAGTAAAGGTATCTGTAGAATGTACAGATGTGCAATATAGAAATGCTGTACTGAATAGATGTTTCATAACAGCAATACGTTGTTGGCGTCTTCAGACAAAATAATGTACTGCCAAGCGTTGACCGCGCACGTGTGTGTGTGTGTGCACTCTGTGTGGTGATCTATCGATCGTCCGAAAGTGGGGGTTCTTGAAATAAATAAATCAAATAGGCTAAAAAAGAAGGTTAGCCTTGGCCGTCTTTTCTTGGGCAGGACGAGAAGAGGAAGATGAAGGAGGAGATAGAGAAGAGGCGGGCGGAGGCTGCAGAGAAGAGGCAGAAGGTGGAGGAGGACGTCGACGGCGAGGGCCAGCCCTTTAAATGTGTCAGCCCCAGAGGCTCCTCCCTCAAGGTGAGCGCTCACCATAGCCCTGTGCCTACTTGTGCGCCAGCACAGCGCACCATGAGGTGCGCTCACCACTGGCATCATCAGGAATGCTGGTCCCTCATTGGCAGTTAATGATGACGTTACCAGAAATGCTGGTCCCTGATTGGGCTACGGCATACATGGGCAACTGGCGGCCCGGGGGCCACATGCGGCCCCTACCTTCACTTAATGCGGCCCACAGGTTAATACTGGAATACTGATATATTATTGATTTCAGCTGTTACAATTCCAAACATGACCTGCTTTTAGTAGCTTAATGACTAGTATAGTAGTATTAAAATGTATTTTATGTCCAATGTATTTGTATTTAAGTTTATAAAGTTAACATGTGTATATAATTAAATGTATTTCAAATTAAATCAAAATGTTACATTTCAGGATTCCAATTAAAAATAACAACAAAATTATTCAGGATTCCAATTCAAAAGAAGCAAAAAAATAGCCGATCTACAAGCTCAAAACGCATCGCAGCGCGATGCGTTTTGAGCTTGTAGATCTGCTATTTTTTGCTTCTTTTGTATGAGATACTAGAATGACAAGGTAGGACGTAGCAATATGCAATGTGGCCCTCTGGAGTGAAGGTGGAAATATAGTGGCCCTCGCCATCAACAAAGTTGCCCACCCCTGGGCTACGGGCTTAAACACAGACATGTACCTATACCTACCTACCTACCTACATACGCAGCCGAACACATTACTTGCGTGCTCTGCTGGCGCAAGGAATTAGCTGATCTACAATCTCCTGATGCATCTTAAGCTGTGGATCTGCTATTTCCACATTTACAGTACACCTGCTGTTTTCATCAGGACGGGTTGGGGGACTGTTATTTTGGCGCTTTAATAGCACACCTAGCGACTGTACCTTTCATCAGAACAGAACACGACAACCCTCTGTGTAAGCACTCAAAACAAGTATAATCTTAAGTGTGGTGAAAACCTGGCACAATTTGTGAATATTGAAAACTGGGACATGTTAGTGTTTTAAAGCGGTGGTTTTCAGGCCTCAACCCCCAAAACAATCATATTTTAACCCTGATGAGCACTAAGAGTTGTAAGAGTTTAGGTATTACATTTTGTATAACACAGTTCTATTGTGAAAATAGCCGATCTACATGCTTGCATTGCGAGGCGTTGTGAGCATTTAGATTGGCTATTTTCACAATTTCTGCCTCTAATAATTGACAAATTGACCTTGTCATTCAAAAGGTCCTTGTGTGAAATGTGCAGATACCCTCCATACACTCAAACGTTATGTTGGTTTGTTTACTGTTGAGTGAGAAAACAATGTTGCACATTAAGTTAATCATCTGGGGAGTGGGGACCCCCCAAATTAATTTGGGGACCCCCCTGGTCCTGACCCACAGGTTGAGAACGACAAGTGTATTTGTCGGGATTGCACTCCCCCGCTTTCGAAACCTGGAACATCTGTGGTCACCGTAGCGTGGACCTTCAGGACTTGGTGTTCATGCCAACCTCGTTTTGAAATTCAACTAAAACACAGCTTATCCGCTTTTGACGCATGTCTCCTCCCTCCCCGCTCACCTGACTGTTGATTTCCTTCCAGTGTAAGTGTGTTTATTTTCCACCAAAACATTATAAAAGCATGTTGGAAAGACTTTTTTCTTTTTCTAGCTGAAATCCATCCGACCACATTTCACCCCAACGCAGATGCTTATAGCTATTTTGCGAGTAAACCTCTCTTCAAATGCTCACAGCCGTAAATGGTAAACCCTATCGTGCTTTGCTTATTATGCCAAACAATCTAGTCGTACAGTCTGCAACCGGGGGAAAAAATCTCATCAAACACATACTGTATCTCCTCTTTGAATACAATTCGTCTCTCTTCGACTTATCTTCAAATACCTTGGCTGTTTGGAGATATTATTTTCCGTTCGCGTTTGAAGTCTTGTCAGGGGCATAGTGTGTAGTCGCTGACGCCGCACAATCCCCAAAATCCATCCTAGAACTTCCTGCTCCAGGCACAAATATCCAAAGCATTTGAAGAGATGAAGTGTTTGCTTTGCCCCCTGATGTGTTGCGTGTGTGCGTGTGTGCGTGCGTGCGTGCGTGCGTGCGCCCCTTTTTTTTTGCGCACAATACAAACTGTGTAATTCAGGGGCCTTCAACAGGAGGTCCGGGACCCAGGCACACGCACACATGGACATCAAAGGGGGCTTGAGCCCCTGCCCTTCTCCAGAATTGACTTCAGAATTGACTTCAGAATTGACTTGATTATGCTTAGTTCAGTGTGGCGTCATGCACCGAAAATAGCCGACCTCGAGGTCTGCTATTTTCGATGTTTTCACCAAAAGGCCCTTTTAGAAATTTCAGCCCCTGCCTCTCTGACATTCTCTGCACGTCCCTGCCGGGACCTCTAGGGGGTCCTCAGAGTTACTACAAGGGGGCCACCAAATCTTTATGTGGCCGTTTTTAGTTTTTTAAATTAAAGGGGAAGACCACCCATTTTCAATATTGAAATATGTCATTAATATACCTTAGAGGAGTTGTGTGGAAATAGAAAAAAAGTTCGCCCCCTTCTGTGTTGCCTAGAACTGGAGGATTGATTTTGGGGTTTGTATTGTAAATTACAACTTGATGACATCACACATTGTACTTTACAATACAAACCCCCAAATCAATCCTCCAGTTCTAGGCAACACAGAAGGGGGGGAACTTTTTTCTATTTCCACACAACTCCTCTAAGGTATATTAATGACACAGTTCAATATTGAAAATGGGTGGTCTTCCCCTTTAACCACATCAACCCTAGCATCCCTATTATGTTGTGAATACTATCCAAAAATAGCATATCTACGGCCTGGGCCACTGGTGTAGTGGTCTAGGCACCCAGGCTGGTAATCCGGCCGGACAGCGTGTTGCGGGTTCAAGTCCCGAACCCGATGACCTCTGCTCTCTCTCCCCATTTCCTGTCAAGCTTCTGTACATAAAAAGCACCCAAAAAATCTTGAAAAAAGAAAATAGCAGATCTATAAGGTCACAAGCATGAATCCAACATGAGTCTATGAAGAAGTTTAATTTGCATCACAATTTAATGCAATACGTATAAACGTGTGGGGGTCCCTGCTTCATATCTCTCTCAGATAAGGTGTCCTTGGCCCGAAAAACGTTGGAGATATTGGTATAATGAATGGCCCTGCTGCCTTGTGTGCCGCGGTGTGATGGATAGTTAGAGCGCTGCCTGGTAGGGGTGCAACATTTTAATAACTTGAAAAGATAAAGATAATTGATTGATAATCGATCCCTATTTTGGGCATATAGATGTTTTTTTTTTTTTTTTTTAATTCATACATCTATACTATAATTTTGCGAATGTCTGAGTGAGTGAGTGTCTGTCTGTCTGTCTCAGCGTTTCTCCTCGGTGGCTGGAGCAATTGATCTGAAATCGCATCACCATCAGCATATGAACACACCTGACATAACTGTGAAGCCCGTTTGTCACTTTCACAAATCGTATGCTGTATATTAGCATTTTTATGGTGTATCTATATCTATTTAGCCTACAGTACCTTTTGTGACCACACATGTTAAGGGAGGGGCGCTGTTGTTCAGGCCATGCACAATCACACACAAACCCACACACACACACACACACACACACACACACACACACACACACACACGGGGGGGGGGGGGGGGGCTGCAGGCGGGCGGGCGGGGGGGTTCTGGCCCTGTTACAGATGATGTCCAAAAATCATGCAGATCGGTACACAGTATCTCTGTAGCCGTTAAATGGAACGGGTATTTCTTACATTGATGCTCCTACATATTAGCATGCAAGCACCAGTTAAAGTTACTTTCCATCCCTCATATACTGTGTGCACAGTGCACATCCCATAACCCACACACTGCACATCATTTCGGAGCTCATATCTTTGAACGGGTAAGGGCTAGTTTAAAAAGAAAGACGCAAAAACGAAAAAGGGACGATATCTTTCCCCAGAAGCACGTTTGTTTTCAATTAGTCTGTTAAAATGGAGATTGAAGTCCATGCAAAGCAGCACATCGTACTGTACGAAAGAGAGCAAAAAATATATATATCTAAAAAACTAGCACTAAACAACACCCCAGTGCTGACCAACACGCCTCCGCGAAAATAAATACATGTTTGTCAGGCATTAGTTTGAGCTTAAAGGACAACTCCGCCCTAAATCACTTCTAGGCTCATTTTCCTACTATTGATCCAAAAAGACTGTCCATGGGGTCCATTGGGCAGAAATGCTCCTGTTGTCCAGTTTCCCCAGCAGAACCCAGCAGCTCTCATACTGTAGCTTAGAGTGGAGCCTATAAGCCTATCGCTTTTACACTATTTGTTGTGTTCAAAAGTGATTTTCTTTTTCATGAATGTGTTACCAGTTGTCATTACAAACACATCCATGCCTTGGTTGTCGCATACAAGCCTCCACAATCTCATAAATAATGTTTTGGGGTGAGCTTTCGGCACAAGTGCCAATCAAAGTGACTGCACTGGCCAATCATCAAAGTGACTGCACTGGCCAATCACAGGGCATCTTTTCCGGGACTTGGCAAAACACATAAAAGCATAACATCTATTTAGCAGAGTGTGATGGCTTGTGTGGGACAACGATGACATGGATGAGGTTGTAATGACAACTAGTACCACATTCATGAAAAATAAAAACACTTTTGACCACAACAAATGGTGTAAAAGCGATAGGCTTATAGGCTCCACTCTATGCTATGAGAGCTGCTGGGTTCTGCTGGGGAAACTGGACAACAGGGGCATTTGTGCCTAATAGACCCCATGGTCTTTTTGGATCAATATAAGTAGGAAAATGAGCCTAGAAGTGATTTAGGGCGGAGTTGTCCTTTAATCAGCCCGCGTATGTGCAAATGTTTCCAGCCTTTGCCAAAAACACAACTCCCACACGTTTGGAATTGGAAGATAAAAATGAAGAGAAAGGGAACTCGAAGAGAATTTTTCAGCTGGTGTAGAAAATCGAATTAGCGACGATGAGCAATGCTACTGTATGCCCTCCCTGAACCCTTGAGGCGAGGGCACAGGAGCGTCGCTTCCAATCTATTGCATTTTGCTGTTTCGATGTGGCTTGTTTGTTTGTGAGTTTGTGGTCTTTTTTGGTAAATCATTTCTTCCAATGCCACCCCTCCCCTCGCAGCTTTACTTCGTTGTGATGTACACTGTAGGTACTGCTGTGTGCGTGTGTTTCTGTTTCTGTGTGTGTGCTCGCGCGTGCGTGTGCGTGTGTGTGTCTGCCTGCATGCAGGCCAAAAATCCTGAGGTTTGTTTAACTTTAAGTGGACCCATACAGGTCTGAACCCTGCGGATTTTGCTGTATGCTTGCTGTGTCAGTCTGTGTTAGTTTGCTTTCTTTCCCCGGCTGTGTTTGCGATGATCTTGTGTTCTCACGTGTGCGGTGCCGTGTGTGACACTGTCCTTGGTGTTCTGGTGGTGTTCTGCATGTCCTTCCAGATATACAATAGGCTCTCTGTGCATAACTTGTAACTTCCCGAAGATGGCATATGGTATGCCACCTTCGCAGGGGCGTCACAAGGGGGGGGGGGAGTGGGACTAAGTTACTAGGGCCCAAGGTGGAGGGGCCTTAATAATTATATATTGCCATATCCAAGGTTGTCGCACCAAATTCTGGGCCCTGGGTACAAGGATTTACTTCAATTATTTTGTGCTTTAGCTATTGAAAAATAACAGTTATACTAGCTCACAGTGCGCGCTGTGAGCTTGTAGATCTGCTCTTTGTGAAAAGTTGTGAAAATGTGTGCAAATCTTTGAATATTTAAGAGAAGAGAACATTTGTAACTCAAATTTTGCTTCGGGGGGGGGGGGGGGGGGGCTTCTAAGGTAAGAAAACCTAAGAAGGATTTGGAATATTCAAAGACTTGCACAAAGTTTTAAGTTTTTTTCAAAAATAGCAGATATACGGTGCCGCGTGAGCTTGTATATCTGCTATTTTCCAATAGTTAAAGCACAAAAATGCTTGCCTGGCGGTGCCAGCCTCTATCACACACTTCGTTTTGGGAAGAGAGTCTGGCATTGCAGGGAGAGATTCCATTTCTGGGGGCGGGGGGCAGGCTAAAGCCTGGTGAAGTCAGCCAGAGCTCTTAATTGCTCCCTTTGAACTTCGAAAGGGTTGTGAACTGCGGTAATTGATTGAGCCATACAAGTGTCAATAGCTCGTTAGTCAATGAAAGCATCAAAGACTACGACCTGTTTGATGTCTGTAATTAGAGTGGAGGGGGGATGTGTTTGTATACACACAGACTCGCCTGATTGGCTGAATGGTTCTGAACCAGGCCACCACCCACCACGTGCCCCAAGCCTACAGCCCTGATTGGCTAGCCCTTTCATCGGGCTAGTGGAAAAAGCTTATTTAATGTGAAGGGCCAGACTTCACTACAACACCACTACCGCCAGGGGGTGGTGTTGAGTGCAGTCTGGTTTATTAACCAGGCTACAAAAAAAATGTGGTGCGACACCCCTGCGACGGTTTGTGCTTATGCATGGTCACTAGAGGGGGATTGCAGAGCTGGTTGGCTCGTGAGAGTACCCACTGCAACCCCTTCTGCCATATTGTCCCTTCAAATCTATCGCTTCTGATGGACTGAAGTATTCAGGGGGGAAACAGGGGGGACTTCAACATCTGACCAATCGCACACGACATTCTGTCAGTACTTTTCCTCAGACAGTCAGAACATCTCTGAGGTGCGAGGACAGCCAAGCAACGTTCTGACAGGCAACGCCGACGTTCCGAATAACGTTGTGTTGTAGCTATCGCCCACTCTCTGTCTGAACAAACTTCGGAGGTCAGTTGAAGTATGCAACAGGCTTAACATTCACAGCCCTCAGAGGGTCCCTCGGGGCCCATTTCCAAAACTCTCTGTTTGTCTTATTCCAAAAGCTCATCAGCCTCCGTGAGAAAATGAGCCTCCCTTTTCTCCCTCATGCCTTGCAGGCTTATGCAAAGGTTATAATGTAATTTAGATAGCATGTCATGTAGACAGATGCCGGGTTCATTTTGTTGACCTGGCATCCTATTGACCTTATTCACACCACGGCCATCTTGGATCACATGACCACATGGGGTGGAAGCCTGCATTACAAACCATTGTAAACAATGGAGCGATGGTCCCAAAGTATGAGTTCTGTTCAACCAATTTATTTTGACCAAATCGACAAATGGGCAGATGACAACATCAACATCCCCAAAAGAAGGGTACAATATTCATGGTAGTTGGGTTGCAATGTTACTCTGTACAAAGACTTGCTACAGTGTCTGTGCAGACTAGTGCTTGCTCTACTATCATATTAACTTACTGCAGGGGTCAGCAACCTTTTTGAAATTAAGTGCCATGTTTTTTATTTTCTGGATAGTCGGTGTGCCATGTCAACATACATTTGAATGATTCTGACATATTTTGATTGTCAGGACATTGTTATAACGATCATTAGACTCAGAGCAATATCCCACCTATCTCCCCAAACTCACTCTCTAGTCCAAGTTCAGTTTTTAATGATTGTAGAATTATGTGACTTAATTTAATTTACCAAATAAAAAAATATATATTTCTCTCACACTTCTGCCAGTGTGCCAGTGATCACCCTCCCCTGTGCCAATTGTGGCACCCGTGCCTAAGGTTGCCTACCCCTGACTTACTGTATCGTGATTTTTGCATATTAATCAGGAACAATCTAACAACAAATACTGTAGTTAATATGATGGCGGGACCATTGCTCCATTGTTTACAATGGTTTGTAATGCAGGCTGCCACCCTATGTGGTCATGTGATCCAAGATGGCCGCGGTGTGAATAAGGTCAATAGTCTGGTGTAGTTTCAATGTACAGACTTTTTTTGTATTCACTCGCGTTAAAGTCACTCTGGATTACGAGCGTCTCCTAAATGCCTAAATTGTAAATTGTAATGCCTTTGTGTGGTCATAGAAAGAGAGTCACTTTATGCCACAACCAGTGGTGTATAGTAACTAAGTACATAATTTACTCAAGTACTGTAAGTACTGTTTTGAGGTAGTTTTACTTTATGGAGTATTTTCCATTTTCAGGAGGCAAATATTGTACTTTTACTCCACTACAATTATTTAAAAACCTTAGGCTATTTTATATATAATAATCAACAGTGTTGTTGGTGTATGGTATGCTGTAGTGTAGAACCACTGCAGTGCCACAAACTGCTCCTTCCTTGTAGCTTCCCAGCCACCTGTGTGTGCGTGCGTGCGTGCGTGCGTGCGTGCGTGCGTGCGTGCGTGTTCAGCCACAGCTAGCATACACATACTCAGCTGAGCGCTGCAACACTTAATGTGGATAAGGGCGAGCCGTTGTCGTGGGTGAGACAGAGGGCAGCGAGGGACGTTGAGTGAAGGACAGGCCTTTGTGTGTGTGTGTGTGTGTGTGTGTGTGTGTGTGTGTGTGTGTGTGTGTGTGTGTGTGTGTGTGTGTGTGTGTGTGTGTGTGTGTGTGTGTGTGTGTGTGTGTGTGTGTGTGTGTGTGTGTGTGTGTGTGTGTGTGTGTGTGTGTGTGTTGGGGGGGGGGGGAAGAGACGCAGGAAAACGATTAGGGCTTAACAGGATTATTGTAACCACGTTGGGACGGTTACGGGCCTTTAACACGCGTCTGAGAATGGGGAATTTCCTGTACAGCAATATTTTTGGGAACTCCCACATTCGCGGCGGTGGGGGTCGGGCGCGGGGGGGGGGAGAATTCTGAGAGGATTTCTTTTCTTTTTTGTGCCTCCCCCCAACACACACACACACACACACACACACACACACACACACACACACACACACACACACACACACACACACACACACACACACACAAACTACACACTTTTAGCTCTTGTTGTATATCATAAACAATCCTGTGACATTCCCACAGTCAGAAGGCTGGGATACAAGAATGCTCTGTGTGTTTTTCCAGGCTTTGCATGCGTGTTGGTGTGTACACTGTATCTGTGTGTGTGCGTGCGTGCGTGCATGCGTGCGTGCGTGCGTGTGTGCGTGCGCACGCATGTGTGTGTGTGTGTGCAAATGCCATAAGCAATAAAGTAAAGAAAGAACAAAAGTTAATGGTTTGATGTGACTTTTGCAGAGAGTTATTCATGCCTGTCAAAAAATAAAGAAATAAAGAAAAAGTTCTGTTATGAGATGCTAAATATATTTTGGGATTTTTGGGATCATTCATCACTCTCTGGAAGTGGCCCATTCATGGTTCACTATGTATTCAATGCTTTTTTATTATCTCACGATCTAAGCTCTGTTCTGTCCTTAATTTTACCGGAGTAGCTGTTTTTTCCCGTGCTTAAAATGTCAAGGATTATTTTGGACTAAGAGGCTTCAGATGATCTGCATACTGTACATCATGATGATACTGTAATGTTTTCTTACAGATTGGAGAAAGGGCAGAGTTCCTGAACAAGTCTGCACAGAAAAGGTGAGAACCGCACACACGTGTTTGAGGGTTTGTTTTAGAACTATTTGCGTAGCAATTAGACGGTTAATACAGTTTTCAATCAATTGAAAAAGAATATTTTGTTTTCAAGTTACAGAACATACCGTACTGTATGTACTGTGCAGTATATTACTCCAATGACGATAAATATCAAACTTGTCTGATCCAGGATTGTTTTCAACAAATACATGAATAGAATACAGTACTCTACATTCGTAACCACTTTACTCACCAGCTACTATTTTCACTATTGTTGATTTATTTTATATATATATCTTTGTATTCTTTTTTTTTTTTTTTATTACTTTACCCAAAATAGGGACATAAACCAAAATAATAGGTCTGCTTTGCTCACATGTTTACAGACATTGTCAACCTAAACAAACTACAGGCCCAAAATACAGCAAACACAGTTCCAAACTGTATCCGTTGCCTGTAGTGTTAAGGGCTATCCACACCAAGCACCATAACTATAACAGCAATTAAGTCGGCATCCACACACAGATGTTGTCCTTATACTGTATGTTGTGGTGAGGACTCTGTCATCCATTTGAGTTAGAAAGATTTTAAATTATACTGTATTTGTACAGTATAGTCATACAGTAGCTCTCATGCTTGGTGTGCACACCAAGCACAAAAGTATCAATCCTGCAATGAAGAAATACTCTCTTACAAGTAAAAGTCTGTGCAGTCAGTCACGCGGTGATACTGTTTTCAGTATGGTATGTCAGTGTTTTCAAACATTTTTGTCTCAAGTCACCCACTGAGATTTTCACGTTAAATAGGTAAATCTTTCCCCTTAACACGTTGCAAGCCGCGGCAGAACCCTCTGAACAGAGGTAGCGCCGAAGAAATAAGCCATTTATTTACAAACATGTTTTAAAAAAACAAAGCCCACATGATAACAACACGTAATGGAGTGCTCGACACAGCGTACATATTCATCCTGCAGAGGTCGGCGATCTTACTTTGGCGAGGCGGAGGGGAGATCAATTCCATTCGTTTACGTGCGGCGAAGCAGGGAAAGGAGCGATAGAGAAGCGGCGCCCGAACGTGATTGAAACCGCGATCCACGAACAGAGACAAAGACCAGCCATCTTGTTTGAGCTTCTTGTTGATTTTCAACACTGGGGAGAGGATGAGGCTCCTCCTGGCCAGCCATCCATCCAGAATGTGAGTCAACGGCGTGGCCTGCTGGATATTAGGAGTATCACACCCAGCACCAGAAAATGACTGTCAGAGCATATTAACCGTTTCAGATCGCTCCAAAAAGACACAGAGAAGAATTTCCGATGTTTTTTTTTTTTTTAATTATAATTTATATCAAAAGTCCGGGAATAGACGTGTGGCTGATGGGACCCAGTAGGAAGTCCGAGGGAGTACGGCCAGGCTTAGAAGGTGTTAAGATACAGTACAGTAATGAGGAAGACGTGACTAAATATCTGTTTCCATTATAACATTTGGCGTTTAGCCACTTAAACCCCAGCATCTATATTCTGGGGGAACATTCACCAAAAACAGCCGATCTACAAGCTCACACCGCGTCATGCTGCGAGGCACTGTGAGCTTGTAGATCGGCTATTTTCCGCAAAGACGTTTGGCATAGAGGGGAAAAAGAGCAGACTAAGTACAGAGTGAAATGTCAAGTTAAGTATTGACGGTTCAAGTGGTTAAAATACTCATCTCAAAACACAAATTGACATGAATCCAAAATACAATGGTGATTGTGCTGTCAAACAATTAAACTATATGGAATCTATGAAAATGTTGTGGGGGTCCCTGCTTCATCTCTTTCTCAACTAAGGGGTCCTTGGCCTGACACATTTGAAGACCCCTGCCCTGCGGTATGTAATGAAGTGTCTTTCTTTGTGGTTGACAGCACGCTGAAAGCATCTCACTCTCCTGTGGTGTCCAAGATAGACAACAGACTGGAGCAGTACACCTCGGCCGCACAGGTCAGCACCAGCATCTACTCTTCAATACTGTACACCAGTGGTTCTCAACCTTTCTCACGTCAAGGTCCATTACTTATTGGACATTTCAGCCACGGACCACCATTTGATGAGATTTAGCCTCTCAGACACAGGACTTAAAATATTCTGTTGGATAAGATTTTGTCCACGATTCCATGCTTCCATGTACTGATGTAGGAGAGACAACTGGCCAGCGTTGGGTCCATTTGGTTTCATTTAACGCTCCCAAGAGTTAAAGATCTAATAAGAGTCCATTTGGTTACCAACTCTCCATCATTTAGCTGAGGACCACCTGGAACCCCCTCAAGGACCACTGGTGGTCTTCGGACTACTGGTCGAGAACAACTCCTGTATATTCACTATTCAGCAGCGCATCAACTCTGCTGTAATTCAGCAGCATCTACTCTCAATAGTGTAAACCAGAGGTTCTCAAACCTTTCCCCCCCACTATATTACAGTCACAAATACCAAAAATAGCCATTCTACAAGCTCAAAACGTGTGCTATTTTTTAATTGGAATCCGAAATTATTTTTAGATATTTTTGAATTGGAATCCTGAAAAGTATTACTATATATATATATATATATATATATATATATATATATATATATATATATATATTTCCAAATGCATTTATATGTTCTTATGTTAACTTTATGAACTTAAATACAAATATATTGGACAGAAAAAAAGACTAGTGCTGTTAAGTCATTAAGCTATACTAATTTAGACGGAAGTAATTAAATTGAGTCATGTTTGCATGGTTGGAATTTTAACAACTCAAATCAATACTCAGTATTAACCAGCGGGCAGGGCCGCATGAAGTGAAGGTGGGAGCCGCATGTGGCCCCCCAGGCCGCCAGAAGCCCATGTATGAGATAAATAGTTGAACTTGAAAGGGAATTTAGGCAAGGCACATTGACCGGTGGGTGCTGGGCCAATAAACTTGAGTACAAAAACGTGGAAAGCCCACCCACCAAGATAGGTACAAAACATCTTTTATTTGGATTTGGACAATTTTCGATCTAGTCTTCATCAGGTCATCACATGACCTCATGAAGATCAACTAGACCGAAACATTGTCCAAATAAAGACGTTTTGTACCTACTAGGGATGGGACGATAAGCGATAATATCGTTTATCGTGATAAAAAACACTCACGATAATCGTATCGTGGAGATTTAATTTATCATGATATCGTCCTCCGTCATGCACTGGGATCAATTCACCTTTTATTTGACGCGCTGTGAGCTTGTAGATCTGCAATTTTTTTGCAAAATGTTCTACCCCAGGATAATGGATTTTGATTATTGCGATAATAGCGTACATCGCAATTTCTTTTGTCACAATAATTGTGATGTGAAATGTTGTGTGCGGGCTTCACACATTTTTTAGATAAACAGTTGACCACGGTGTGATTGTGCCCACAGAGGGAGAACAAGGAGTCGCGCTCCCCCCGCTCCGGGGCGGTGGACCTGCCCATGGTGATGGACGGAGTCCGAAACATCAAGAGCATGTGGGAGAAGGGCAGTGTATTCAGCTCCCCCGGGGGAGGGGCAGCCGCGGGGTACAAGGTACACGCACACACACACACACACACACACACACACACACACACACACACACACACACACACACACACACAATCAATCATAACAAAGCTAAATGTCCTCTCGAGGATTGTAAAAGCCAGACAAATGTGATTATGGAGATGGGTTTCTGGTTTACCTTTTTAAAGGTACGAACACGTTTTAGTAAAAATTAGATTGATGTCGAGGCTGGCGTTCTGAATAGGCGTCTAGGGGTTTGGTTTTGTAGTTAGGTGCAGAAATGCCACACACTAAAAAAATATATAAAAGTTGCATATTAATGAAATTGTGCTTTTGACACCCCATATGGATTGTTATACAAACGTGTTTGTGCGTGCGTGCGTGCGTGTGTGTGTGTGTGTGTTTGGGACTTGTCCAAGGGATGGTCAAGAATGCCAGAGTCGTTAAGAAATAGCGAACAGGTGTGTGTGTGTGTGTGTGTGTGTGTGTGTGTGTGTGTGTGTGTGTGTGTGTGTGTGTGTGTGTGTTTGTGTTTGTGTGTGTGTGTGTGTGTGTGTGGGCGTGTGCGTGTGTGTGTGGGCACCCTGGTGGAGCATGTACCAGGTACAACCAGAGAAGTTAGTAAAGCGCAGCTTCATGAAGGAAGGAAGTGATGTAATAATCTGGGGAGAGGGAGGTTATGTGGGTGTACTGCACATGCATGTTCACGCTTCATGTCTGAGTCAGCAGAGAGAGAGAGAGAGAGAGAGAGAAGAGGGAAATGGCCCACATCGCAGCCACTTCCTGCCACGCCCCGCTAACTGCTGACGAGCGGGCGTGGCTCGTCCTTCCGTCCGTCGTCTGACCTCTGACCTCTGTCCAAACAGGAAGCAGCTGTGATGAAGATAGGCGTGGCGGGACGCATCAACGACTGGCTGAACAAAACCCCCGAGGGCGGCAAGACGCTGGCCGGAGGCAAGCCAACGGTAGGTCACAGCCATGGAGCTCTGGGGGCGGGACGGGGACGGGGACGGGGACAGGGACAGGGGGGCATTGGCTAAAACCAGGGTCTAAATGTCTCAATGGAAGAGGAGGGAGCAGGCATGTGCACACATAGAGGCATGTACACATCTGTAAAAAGTACCCTCTCCAGACCATGATGCAGTTTTTACTTTGGTGAAATAAATGCAAATGCCCCCTTTCCATGCCATACCTGAAGGCAGCATTCAAGAGAATTGCCTTGTCCAAACTCTCCTGAACAATTCATCGAAAAATCCATTGGAACACAGGTTATTTTTATTCCAATTCTGGAAAGATAAATGCTTTGGACATACTAGGTTTCCACGCAACAGCCACGATTTATATTAATCTCAAAATCACAGCCCTGTCTTGTCGCTGCATGTGGGATGAAATCCATTTAAATGAGACAGAGGATTCATGAAATCTTGTGTCTGTGAGATATAGTGTGTCTGGCACCATCTGGTGGCCATAAATCGCAACTAACTAAAGTGATATATCAGAGTTATCGCCCTGGCTCCATTATAAATATGCTTACAACTGTCATTTTATCAGGATATGGCAAGTGCTCATATATTTCAGGCTTAGTATCAGTGTGAGTGCAAACGTTAACTTAATGGACGTAATCCAAAGCTTCTGTTATCAGGCAGATTGTTTCTACTATAGCGGCTACAGTACATTCCATGTAATGATGTTTCTCTTTGCTGTCTCTTTTCCTCGCCTATATTTCTCCCCCAGACAAATATTAATTCATCTTGAGGCACTTAAGGCCGCCAGGCCCCAGGAATGTACTGAAAAACGTGACACACAAGCCTGAGACATTGTCGTTCTCAAACTAAACATTACATTTCTATGCACAGGGAGGAAGTCCCATGTCATATATATTTTGAAGGTTTTCAAATTATTTTGAAAACAGCAAAAGTATGAAATACGGCTTATGGGCATGGTCACACCAAACAAAGTTTAATTCTTCCTATGATGGTGGATTCTGCGAATGCTTTTCAATGGGAACAGGTTGCTCTTTTTTGTGCAGAAACACGCAAATGGCAACAGACCGCCCTCATATAGGTAGAATTCAACTTTGGTGTGAGTGGCCTAAGGGAGTGAGTAGTGCACCCAAAAGATACATTATTTTCTTTAAATTTCACATGAATGTGTGTGTGTGAATGGGTGAATGTAATGCACTCTGTAAAGCACCTTGGATGCGAAAGTAAGTTGGGAGTGGCTTATTGTCGCTATCAGCCAGTAACACACAGGAGTCTGTCCCTGTTACAATGCGGTAGACCCCTGGGAGATGGATTGCTGAGGTGGAGCGTAACACCTACCATCAGCTCTCATGCTACTCATACGCTGAGTTGGCGGTGCCCGGGATTGTACTATGATTGTTTTTGATTGAAGACTTTATTAGAAGTTTGCATAGGAAAAGGTACAGTTTCATGACGGTACAGTTCACTGGTACAAGGTCAACTAAAAGGAGATCCTAGTAAGCACTTGGCTTACTTGCACAGGAAACCATTAAAGTATCTCATATGACATTGAATGACAGATGAATAGAACACTATACTATGCAGTAAGAAAAAAATAGGAAAATAAAATATCAGTGCAAAAAATATATACAGTAGATAATTACAAATAAGGGTCAGGGGGAGGGTAAGGCTGGGCTAGGTTTGTTTTTACCAGTTACGAACGGCTGCCGCCTGTAAGTGTTTTTTTAGGGCGATTTTAAAGGATGTTAGGGATCTACACTCCTTTAAGGCCTTCGGTAAGGCATTCCACATGTTGGTGGTATAGCAGGAGAACGAGTTTGACCCGTGACCTTATGGTCCAAAGGCGAGAGCTCTTATCGACTGAGCTACCCGGACACAAATGTCTTGGATGAAGGCTCTCTATAAATGCACCATTTACCGTTGTTGCATTCCTAATAGTCGGGGACCCACAAGCCCAAAAGCTCAAGGAATAGGGTTGAACCTGTGATGTTCTGCCGCACTTTTTATTTCTGTTTTATCTATTAGTTTGGTCATTAAGGTCCACAGAATGAGAGGCCTGCTCTGCCGGAAACATCGTGAAAAAAAGTTATGGCCATTTGTATATTCACTGTATATTCACTGTCCCATTGACTACACAGGAAAGGAAATATATTATAAAAAAGAAAGAATCTGCTTTAAGTAGCATGTGAGGGGTCAAACTAGAGGGTTTTCATGATTCTGAATCCATTGCAAGCATTTGTTTTGCACAAAGAACATTCCTTGGGCTAGAAAACGGACCAACAAAAGTGATGACTGTGAAAAGTGATGACTCATCACTTTTCACACTTTTGTTGGTTCGTTTTCTAGCCCAAGGAATGTTTTTCGTGCAAAACAAATGCTTGCAATAGATTCAGAATCATGAAAACCCTCCAGTTTGACCCCTCACATGCTACTTAAAGCAGATTTTTTCTTTTGTATAATATATTTCCTTTCCTGTGTAGCGAGTCAATGGGACAGTGAATATACAAATGGCCATAACTTTTTTTCACAATGTTTCCGGCAGAGCAGGCCTCTCATTCTGTGGACCTTAATGACCAAACTAATAGATAAAACAGAAATAAAAAGTGCGGCAGAACATCACAGGTCCTCTCGCATTTTGAGGGACTGGATCCCCGGCTATAAGCCAATGATATGATATTAGCTAAGTCTCTGGTAGACTCCTACTGAGTCTCATATTGACCGATGACACAGGCATCAAATTATTGGCTCAGGAATGCGACAATAGCTAAATAAATCTCCATGAATTCCAGGCTTCGTGGGGTGTGTAATGGAATAGACGATATGGTCTTTTGTGTGTGAACTACTCCTTTAATTGGTTAATGCAGTGGTTCTCAACCCCAGGGGGGGTCCCCAAATTATTTTGGGGGGTCCCCAGATGATTAACCTAATGTGCAACATTGTCTTCTCACTCAACAGTAAACAAACCAACATAATGTTTAAGTGTATAGAGGTTCTCTGCACATTTCCAAACTGACAATTGAAGGACTTTTTAATTCCTTTAAAATGACATATTAAACATTAGCCAAATTGTCAAATATTAGAGGCAGAAATTGTAAAAATAGACTATCTACATCTGCTATTTTCACAATAGAACCGTGTTATACAAAATGTAATGCCTCAACTCTTAGTGCTCGTAGGGTGGGGGATAATATGATTATTTTGGGGGTCGCGGCCTGAAAAGGTTGAGAACCACTGGGTTAATGTACATTTTGTGATAATGATCTAAAGCCACATATTGACTTGTAACTAAATTTTTCAAATAATTGTAGTCGAGTAAAAAGAACAATATTTGCCTGAGGTGTAGTGGAGTAGAAGTAAACACTCAAGTAAAAGTACCTCAAAGTGGTACTTACTTACTTACTTAGTACTTAGTTACTACTTCTGCGTACTTCTACCACAAGACATTAGGATTATTCACAAACGTGTGAAGTCGCCAACGGGTCATGTCAGCCTGCCAAGGCTTAACACTTGAGGGTGTAAAGAATGTGAAAAATGTTTCACGGCGTACAGTAATTGACATCGCTGAATCAGCTGTTGAACTTTCCCGGGCCACATGTTCTTTTGAAGCAAGCTGTCGGTGATGAGCTGATGAAACGTGTTCTAGTCGGCGGTTGCAGCCGTCGGGCCTGTGTAAACACAAGAAAGCTTTCATAAAATATGTATGATTCTCGCACCAGATGTGTAGTTGTTTTTTGCCGTTCACACGTTTCAGGCACACTGTTATCAGACGTGACTGGAAGGGAAGCCATGCGTGCCTGGTTTATGAACTATTAAGCCTGATATATTATTTGTCAAAAAATATAGTTGACGCACGCCAAAAATAGCAGAACTGCAGGATCACAGAGCTCGTATTTTTTGCACGCATGTTTGGGCGGTCTCTGCTTTTGTCAGATATGGGGGGGGGGGGGGGGGGGGGGTCAAGAAAACCCTCTCTCCTGCATCTCAAGTACTGCATACCTATTGACTATGTCTGCTAATTGACCTACGACTGCAGCTCTAAAGGTAATGTTGGGGCTTTACCCAAATACGGCGGCAGCCAATAAAAACTACCGTCAAACAACGATCAAGAACTGTGTGTGTGTGTGTGTGTGTGTGTGTGTGTGTGTGTGTGTGTGTGTGTGTGTGTGTGTGTGTGTGTGTGTGTGTGTGTGTGTGTGTGTGTGTGTGTGTGTGTGTGTGTGTGTGTGTGTGTGTGTGTCTGGGCCAATCACCTCCACATGTCTTGTGCACGCTGCCAGTCGACCAAGAAAGTAAATCCCTTTAACTCATACCCCGCCATTTGCAAATACCTTCGTACTTTCATATGCCATCTGTCCCCATAGACTTCCATGTAATTCATAGTGCACTGATAATGTCATGTCCATGCCTAGATCATGCACCACGTGTGTGCACATTGCTCACAGCTATCCGTTCAGGCATTCATGAACTAGCAGCCATTATGTTTTCCTAAAATGTAAACAAAGATGGCTGCCATGTTTGAAAGATGGCAGCCATCTTAAACATGCAATTTCGCGATTGCTATCATGCCTACTACATTTTTTGGGGTCATTTTTTTTTTTGTGGAACAAAACGGGAAATTCTCGGGATTATCAGGCCTGGCAGGGAGAGACATTAGCATATTCTCGGGACTATCGGGCCTAGCAGGGAATGAGAGTTAATATATTTCACGTTGTGTTTTCACATGCTTTTCAATGTTTTTTTTTTTTTTTTTTTACATTTTGTGAATTCATAATCTCAGATCCGCCGCCCCCTGCATTATTTGGGCAAGACTAACATCAACCAGAAACCACCAGGTTCTAATACCCTGTCTTGTTTCAGTCGTAAAAGAGTGTCAGCCGATGCGTTTGAAAACAACATCTCCTCGCGGAATCGCTGAATCTCTTCGGACAATCTTCGTTGAATGTAGGCCGCAGAATAGGGACGCTATAGGCAGTGGCGTTTCTGAAAATTGTGGGGCCCCCCTGCGAGGAGGCGGGTGGGGGCCCTTTTGCAAATGATGATGGAGTTATATCTGTTCAATGTTATGAGTCATACATAAAGGTTTCCTATGTAAATAAGCTGAAAAGCTTACTAGGATCTCCTTTTAGTTGACCTTGTACCAGTGAACTGTACCGTCATGAAACTGTACCTTTTCCTATGCAAACTTCTAATAAAGTCTTCAATCAATCAATCAATCTCTCTGGAAGAAGTTGCACATGAACTCTGCTGGCGGACTGAGGCGCTCCAACACAACCACTAGCTAAATGCAGGGACGGACTGGGACTAAAATTCAGCCCTGTCATCTTGACTAGACCAGCCCCCACAACCAGCGGTCGCGCAGATACTCTACCGACTTGTCGGGTCGAGGGGGGAACACAATTAAGCTTTTAATACCACAACTTTTACACCACCAACAAGCGGAGTATGAACATGATTAGTGCCAACTCTACCAGAGGGAGATTGACACTAGAAACACAGCTGTTAACACAAAGCAATCTGTTGGACATTGAGTTTGATATGTCCATTTTAAACAACTGTTGCAGTGGGCCGCTAGGCTAGGGGGCTGCCCAGTGGCAAAAAAAAAAAAAAAAAAAAAAAAAAGATTTTTTTGTGGGGGCCCCCCTCTGCTGGAGGCCCCCCTGCATTACGGGGGTTGCGTGCCCCTCCCCTACGCCACTGGCTATAGGGTTCAAGTGGTTCAAGGAAACTGATGTCATCTGCCTCTTGTTTTCTCTGTCTGTCTGTCTGTCTGTCTGTCTGTCTGTCTGTCTGTCTGTCTGTCTCTCTCTCTCTCAGGACCTGAAGCCAGTTGACGTTACCAACAAGCGGAGTCTATGGGAAAACAAAGGCGCTTCACCGGCCAAGGTAACGTACCTTTAATCACGCTTCGCTCGGTCACTGGAAACACAAACACATCGTTACCCCAGCCTGCGGTTCATTATGTAAAGTTTGCATTGGCAATGCGTGTGACGCGGTGACAACCTTGCATTAAGCTAACATCATTGCGCCGCTGCCGCCACCAGTGTACATGGATGACCACGGGTTCCCAGAGTTGTTCAGCTTGTGACTCAAAAGAGAACTTTCAAAGCTCACAATGCGTCTCAATGCGACACATTGTGAGCTTGTAGATCGTCTCTTTTTGGCTAATGTTCCCCCCGGAATTTTGATAGTTAACTTGTAGTAGTTAAGATGACCTGGGGTTAACAATCCCGCACATTACACTTGTATGAAATCTCTACAACGTGTTCGGGTCTGAACTATGGCATTAAGTAACAGGATTTCAGTCTCGCCAGGGGACCATGCTTCCTAGAAACGTTTTCAGCTCCTAAAGTTTCTGCCCATGCCAAATTGGTTCCTGGTCGTGTTCGCCGACTTCTCTCACGGTTTCTCATGACATCGAGACTCCCAAGTCCAGAGGCAGAGTGTTTTTAATAGGCATCTTTGAAGAGATGACAAATGAACATTAAAGTCATCACGAATAACTGCATTTTGACCTCCGCCTGGCAACAGCGGGAATAACAATGGCTCTGTGTTGTGTTTTCTTTAAAGAACTCTGATAGCTAGTTGACTTCACTGGAGCATGGAGAGGTACTGTAAACTAAGCAACAACAAAAAAGCCAGTGAATGTGTTTTTTTTCCCCACATTGCTTTAAAGCGCATACAATATATCACGCCAACGACTTTCTCTATGTTGTCATTCTCCTCCCTGTTGCTCTTTGTCATCGACAAAGCCACACAGTAAAATCCTCTATGTTTTAAGTGTCTATAGTTGAGAAATGTATGTAGGCCTATACATTCTCAGTTAAGCCCTATATACTTTTTGTAGGGTTAATAGTGATCTTATCTACAAGCTCAAATTACGAGCTTGTAGAACCGCCATGTTCATTATTTTATTTTCCTGAATAGTGGTGCCTATATGTCCAAAATAAGGATGCCAGGATTAAAGTGATTGAAAATGAACATTGAGGATTTTACTGTGTAGAGTATGCGCTATTCTGCAGTGGTTGGACATTGTTGGTTAATTATCGATATGAACTAAATTCCAAGTTTCATTCCAAAATGAGGGATCTGCTAATATCCAAATAAAATTAAGTAGCCTAGTTATTAGTATATTAGTAGTTGCGACCGTCAGGTCGCATTTACTATCAAAACCTCCACCGGCTGTCTGTCTGTCCGTCCGTCCGTCAGTCAGTCAGTCAGTCAGTCAGTCAGTCAGTCAGTCAGTCACACGTCACACTTTTTCCCTGCTCATGTCTCCGCAACCGTTGCCCCGATCCATGCCAAATTTTGCACACACACTCCTTGCCTGCCAAACCACAACCTGCACCCATCAATTCTCACATGGCCCTCTTCTAGCGTCACCATGAGGCCCATTCTTGCAAAACACATTTTTGGACACTGCTCCTACAATTTTTTCCCTAAAATTCCCGCAAATCGGTACATAGTATGTCTACACTCATCTCATCAACATGGATCTGTCCCATTTAACGCCACCTTCAGGCTGATTTTTTTAAACACATTTTTGGACACTACTCCTACAGATTTGGCCCTAAAATCACGCAAATCGCTACACAGTATGTCTACACTCATGTCATCAACATGGATCTGTCCCATATAGCGCCACCATCAGGCAGATTTTTTCAAACACATTTTTGGACACTGCTCCTACTTAATGTTGCCCTAAAATCACGCAAATCGGTACACACTTGCTCTACACTCATGTCATCAACATGGATCTGTCCCATTTAGCGCCACATTCAGGACGATTTTTTAAAACACATTTTTGGCCACTACTCCTACAGATTTTGCCCTAAAATCATGCAAATCGCTACACAGTAAGTCTACACTCATGTCATCAACATGGATCTGTACCATATCGTGCCACCATCAGGCCGATTTTTTCAAACACATTTTTGGACACTGCTCCTACAGATTTTGCCCTAAAATCATGCACATCGCTACACAGTATGTCTACACTCATCTCATCAACATGGATCTGTCCCAAATAGCGCCACCATCAGGCCGATTTTACACATTTCCTACACATTTTGGCCTAAATCCCGCTGCGACCTGACGGTTGCTTATCTCCCGATTAGGGAGTCTTACTGGTATATGTACTACTACTACTACTACTACTACTACTACTACTACTACTACTACTACAGTAGTAATAGTAGTATGGAGAGGAACTAGTTGCAGTAGTAGTAGTATATAGAGGAACTAGTTGTAGTAGTATTTCAGATGGTACAAAATACACAACAAACAAAGCAACATCCAACAATAGACTCCATGAACAACGAGTAGCTCGTCAAGGATGACACAGTGAAAATTTGCTTGACAAAAGTCTGAGCGATCACGGAGCTCAAAACCTTTTTAGCCAGTTGCCTTTATTCTGTCCAACTGCAGTGCAGAGGCCAACGCTTTTCACAAAATGGCTGCAACGCATCACCCCTCTCTCTTTTGATCGATGCTATAGTGACTGACCAAGGTATGGCTACTATGCACTGCATGCAGACATATCTTGGTCACTCGTTCTCATGCCTCTTGTTTCTTAAATCAGTTTTTCAGAGTGTGATTTAGATAGCATACACTGTTCTCTTTATTGTACGGTCTCTGTTGGGTGGAAAACTCATGTCCAAAACGGTTCTTTCACGAGTCAAATTCCTCCGCGTTTTTTTACTCGAGGTGTTATATTGCCCCAATAGAGAGCACCGGTTCTCATTGTGGGCTCCAGGAGGTCCCCAGTTTACCCATTAAGACCTGGAACGTGTCAGTGCCGCATTAGACTTTAACCGCTTTATACTTTAACTATTACAAAATAGCACATATACAAGCTCACAGTGTGAGCTTGAGATCTGCTATTTTTTTTTTGTGAGAATTTGTGCAAGTCTTTGAATATTTTGACTCGATTCTATAAATGTCTTCTAAATCCTTCTTCTAAATCAGTGGTTCTCAAACCTTTTCATGTCAAGGACCCCCAAAAATGTATTTGAGCACGGACCCCCATCTCAAAATATGTGGGCGTGTCCATCGTGCACCATGCAGTGCACGGATGGTGCACGCTGTGGTCCGTTCGCGATTACAAAAGTCCCCATGTTAATCCATGCTGCATTGCTGAGCTAGCAGCAGTGCAGTGTGACAAGGAATTAAATGCACAGAGAGTGGCCCTAGAACAGGGTTCTTCAATGTTTTCAGGCCAAGGACCCCTTAGTTGAGAGAGTGATGAAGCAGGGACCCCCACAACCTGTTGATAGATTCCATATATAGTTTCATCATTTGACAGCGCAATCATCAGTGTATTTTGGATTCAATTCGTGTTTTCAGATACATATTTAACCACTTGAACCGTCAGTACTTAACTTGACATATCACTCTGTACTTCGTCTGCTCTTTTTACCCTCTACACCAAACGTCTTTGCCGAAAATAGCCGCTCTACAAGCTCACAATGCCTCGCAGCGCGAGGCATTGTGAGCTTGTAGATCTGCTATTTTTGTCTAAAGTTCTCAGAATATGGACAAAGTAACTAAGCTATTGTACTTACAACAAGGTTTGAGAACCACTGATTTAGAAGGCATTCATAGAATGGGCCTCAGGTCTTAACCCTTTAAGCCTTAATGGGTCAATGGGTTATGGCAGTGATACTCAAACTCCGGCCCGCGAGCAGATTGGACCTTCCGTTCCAGAGATAATGGCCATTGAATGGCCATTGAAATTGTCGATTTTCGCTTTTTTTTGTTTTAGTTTAGCCATAACCTGGCTGCTATAACCATTTTCACAAGTTTATTTTCTGTAAAAAGCCATTTGTGTTGAATGTGGGCCAAGTCATAAATAACATTGCGAAGCAATTGCTTTCAATTTTGCTATCTTTAACAATTTGGCTATCTTTAACATTATCCCACTTGATAGCAGGCAGACAGATAGACAACAACCCAGACAAATAGCAGACAGATGTTACATTGGTTTGTTTTAGTGTTTGTGTGGAATATGCTAATTGCACAGAATTATTAAAAAGAGAGAAAATTTAGCAAATTACTTTGATTGCAAATTGTGTCATTGACAGAATATAAATGGAATTCCAAGCCATAACATAATGCACATTGCACTTTTGGAAAGCAAATAAAATAGAAGTCATCAAGTAATGCCATTTTATCAACTGGCCGTGGCCCCTTGACATTTTTGTAATGTGGCCCACAAGTTCAGAAGTTTGATTATCCCTGGGTTATGGTAAAAAAAAAAGAAAAAAGATAATCAGAGTAGTTCTCCTTCCTCCACCACTGGCTACAGAAGCCCCTGCACCCCTTGCTGGCAGCATGTGCAGCCAGCAGGGCTGCAGTGCAGGCCAGGAGAACTGTGGTCCCACCACAGCCAGCGAGTTGGTGGGCTGGTGGGTCTGGAGGGTATGTGGGCGGTGGTCCGCGCTGACGCAAAACGCGCCCCGGACAGGAAAAGGGGAGGTTTAACTAACCGTGTTATTAGCTAACCGTGCTATGCCATGATGTCAGGGGGGAGATGAAGGCAGTGTGTATAGGGGACAGAGTGCAATGGGGGCTTCTGGGTCAGTTATGGTTCTCATTCTCAAACATTTTCACATCAAGGACCCCCAAATTGATATGTTTTTCTATGTGGACACTTTTTGTGTCAGGGGCCCCATAACTGAAGATCTGTGTTTAAAACATATTGAAGAATCCAAAAATATACTGTGACTACTTGAAAAACTATGAACATTTTAAAATAGCTAGCTGTGTTTAGTGGTTTGGTTCAGCAGTGAATGAGTTAAAATAGCTTTTTTATATATAATAATAGTAATAATAATAATAGTTTTTTCTCCAATCAATTATTCATCTCATGAAGCTTTGAATTCACACAGAATCCTAAAATGCTGTTGTGAAACTCGGATCCCTATTTTCCTTCAATTCATCAAATATTCTCATACATTTTTTACGATAGAAAAATTGTCATGATTTCAAGGCTTCGTGAGTTCGTGGTGTAGGCCTAGGTGATTTAAAAATCTAAATTAAATGAAGACGGTGGTGTTGAAGTAGATGCGGGTGCTTTGAGTGGTGAGTGAGGTCTGAGATATTTACTATTTACTAAGTCGGCGATAAACCCTCTGGCTTTATGAACTTAACTCAGACGTGTTCCGTAAAATGCTGCTTACAGCTTTGAGAGAGTGTATAGCTGTGCTGACAGGGAAACTTATCCAATCAAAGTTGATGACATTCTTTTTTCTACCAATCTCTCCCCCCCCTGGTCTCTCTCTCTCTCTCTCTCTCTCTCTCTCTCTCTCTCCCCCTCCCTCTCTCCCTCCCTCTCTCTATCTCTCTCCCCATCTCTCACACACAGGCGACAGGCAGAGGAGAGGCTAAATCGGTCACCAACGGTAAGTATGCATAAAGTCGCCCTAATACATCCTCGCTGTCGGCAGAGGTGGAAAAAAAAATTACTTGCGTAAAAGATGCAAAAGTGACAAAATGTACCTAAAGTACCAAAAGTAGGAAGTACTCACTATGCCGTTTCACAAGTTATCATGTCTGTGACCCAGCGCTGGGTGGGTGGGTGGGAGGCAGGCAGGCACGTGCACACATGGACACCAAAGGGGGCTTGAGCCCCTGCCCTCTCCAGACCATGAATGGAGTTTTTACTGCGGTGAAAGAAATGCAAATCCCCTCTTTCCATGCCATACCTGAAGGCCGCCTTCAAGAGAATTGCCTTGTCCAAACTCTCCTGAACTTGAATGCAGCTTCTTATGTTGAAAGAAATGCCCTCTCTGTGTAGAAATCCATGCCGTTACGCCACATCTCCAGTATTGGCTTAAAGGAGTATAGTTCACCCCCAAAATTACTTTTTTCTATTGATTACTCACGCCATGGAGACTTGAGTTCAATAACATTTTAGTTTTTTTCGTTGCATTCCAAAGCCAATTATTTTGATTACAATGAATTCACCTCCATGGATTCCGGATGGGGACCCAAACGCATTTGGGTCCCCATCTGGGAATCAATGGGGGTAAATTTACTATAATTATTTTTTTGTCTAATGAATGTGACAAATACCAAAAAATATTATTGAACTCAAGTCTCCCATGGCGTGAGTAATCAATAGAAAAAGAGTCATTTTGGGGGTGAACTACTACTTTAATTATGCTTAGTTCAGTGTGGCATCAAGGGCCGAAAATAGCCGACCTCCGCAGCGCGACGCGTTGCGAGTTTGGAGGTCTGCTATTTTCGATGTTTCCTCCAAAAGTGCCCTTTCGGGAATTTCAGACCCTGCCTCTCTTACATTCTCTGCACGTCCCTGGTGGGAGGGCATGCGTTTGGTTTTTATAAGCGTTTGGCTGCACTTCGTGCTAACAATACCCAGACGGAATCACAACAGAGGTTAAAGCGGACTGCATGATCTCATCTCTTTCTTTTCTTTTCTTTTTTAACATAATAGACCTCGTTTTGCATTAGTTTGAAACACGTGAACAGTCAACAGATTACAGATTGTTTTTTACATTTTTTAATCTGTCTTTCTTGTTTACGCTTAGCTTAACGGGGTAAAGTTCATTTGGGCAGAGCATTGTGTGTCGCACGTAGCCACACACACACGCACACACGCACGCATGTGCGCGCGCGCACGCACACACACACACACACACACACAGATCATTGAAGTCATCAAGCTTTTATGGATCGTGCATGCGCTGGCACACACACAGTAACACACTGAGGCCTCTGGTTTGAGGGCGGGTAAAATGGCACACTTGGCATACTATACTGTAACGTTACGAGTCGGCCCAGCACTGTGTGTGTGTGTGTGTGTGTGTGTGTGTGTGTGTGTGAGTGTGAGTGTGTGTGTGTGTGTGTGTGTTGTTTTGTATTACGAGCCAAAACTGTCACCTGCAAGTGGCATTCCAGATGTGTGTCAGCACTATTCCTCCCGCGTTCCACTATTCATTCTAAACTGGAATGTGTGATAAGGTTTATAAAAAAGGCGGAAAAAATAAGCATGACCCGCTGGTGGGTTCTGGTTGGTGTCGCATTTATTTTGTTCCCCACATAATGTGAATCAATTTGTTTAGTCTCGCCAGTCGCGAGTTAGAACAAAAGATGGACGTGCCAAACGATTATTATATCAAAATAAACAAAACGATTATACCAAACTAAACACGTTTTAAACTTTGGGGAATCACCCTAACCACTTGGCTCCCTTTGGCTCAGTGATTTACACTCCACCATGTGTCCCATAACGGCCATAACGGTCCCACTCATAACCACCCCGCCCCCAAACCGTTGTCCCGGGAGGCCTCGTCTGGCCATAAATCAGCTATTTGCCGTTTGGCCTTTTTGGGGCCGCGGCAATCTGAGATGCCACAATGAACATTGTTTGCTATTTTCACATTGGGGCCGAGTGCAGCCTCCTCCCGCCCCACCCGGGCGGGAGGGGGCTTTTTAGCCTTGAGGGATTCCACACGTGTCTGTGTGTGACGCGGTCCTATCGGACAGACACGCCTGTGAAATGCAATAAAAGCAAGCGCGCGTTCTGTGTACACTCATATACTGTACATGCGTCTCTCCCATTCCACTGCACGGATCGCTCTGTTCTGTTATAGCAACGCTACCCCCGATTTGAGGTGCCAAAATGTTTTACCGTTGAGCTAATAGAGCCTGCAAGCTTGCTCAGGGGATAAATTGAGTCTCGACCATTAGGTCAAACTTCGTGTCGGTGAGACGGGACCTTTGACACTATCTAAAATGTCTCTATAGAAGTACGAAACATAGTTACATAGTGCTACTTTACTGCAACATAAAGTAGCATTACTCTGTTACAAGCAAAAGGCCTCTATTCAAATTTGACATGAAAAAGTATAATCAAAGTACCAAAGTAAAATTAGTAAAATCTTAGTATTTAGTATTTATTAAGTATATAGTAAGTATAAAATAGGGCTTAACTGGTCTTGTTGCGACCGTAGGTCACTATTTAGTATGACAACTTGCAGCTCATGTCTGTCACATCATAGATGTCTGACGTCATAGATCACATGAGACTGACACAATATATCCATATGGGCATTCCCAATAGACCACATGAGACAATATGTCCAGACCACACTAATACGATCCCTTTTATGCCCATAATGGAGATCCCTGATGTCATCAATATTAAGCCCATATCTGGGAATGTCCATATATGGACATATTGTGTCAATCTCATGTCTCCATATTTGGGAAAATATGGCCACATTTTGTCCAACTTAAACAACCAACCAGGTCTGTGAATTTTATTCAAAGTATATATATATATATATATATATATATATATATATGGGAGTAAAGAGTACAATATTTAGAGGTACTAGTGGAGTAGAAGAATGGCAAAATGTGAAAAATGTCCCTCAAAATGGTACTTTAAAAAATTAATTTTGTCCAATCTGTATGGTAGAGTTTGTTAAAACATACAATCAGGGCGCTGGTATTTGGTCGCCCTGCTCTTCTATTGAGACATTTTAGATCCTGTCAAAAGGTCATGTCTCACCTAGACACAGGATCTGACCCCAGCAGGCCGGCTCTATTAGCTCTATTGTAAAACCTTTCAGCACTTGCGCTGGAGACTCTGTTCACACCCGGGGCAAAGAAGAAAGTAACACAGTGTTGCTTCAAGTGCCTTGAGTAAATGTACTTAGTTTACTTTCCACCACTGCCCACTCGTCCCATACGCACATGCACACATAGACATCAAAGGGGGCTTGAGCCCCTGCCCTTTTACCCGTCTGTAAAAAGAGCCCTCTCCAGACCATGAATGCAGTTTTTACTATGGTGAAAGAAATGTAAATGCCCTCTTTCCATGCCATACCTGAAGGCAGCATTCAAGAGAATTTGTCTTGCAGCATCTTATGTTGAAAGAATTGCCCACTGTGTAGAAATCCATATTCCATGCCGTATGCCACATCTCCAGTATTGATTTGATTATGTTCATTTCAGTGAGGTATCAACTACCGAAAATAACCGACCGCGTTGTGAACTTGGAGGTCTGCTATTTTCGATATTTTCAACAAAAGGCCCTTTTAGACATTTCAGCTCCTGCCTCTCCGAACATTCTCTGCACGTCACTGCACACACGGATATGCTTAAAGGGATAGTTCACCCAAAATGCACGATTTCAATCGATTACTCACCCCATGGAGGCTTGAATTCATGGATTTGTTTTTGTTTCATTTGTTCCAATAATTTGAGTACCAGCAGTGGTTCCCTATTAGCCAGGGACCCAGTCACCAAAATGGGAGGGGACCTGTGATTTTCTGCCGTACTTTTTATTTCTGTTTTATCTATTAGTTTGGTCATTAAGGTCCACAGAATGAGAGGCCTGCTCTGCTGGAAACATAGCGAATAAATGTTATGGCCATTTGTATGTTCACTGTCCCATTGACTCCATTAGAAATATATTAAAAAAAAGAAAAAAGTCTGCTTTAATTAGCATGTGAGGGGTCAAACTAGGGGTTCTTCGTGATTCTGAATCCATTGCAAGCATTTGTTTTGCATGAAAAACATTCCTTGGGCTAGATATCGGCACCCGGAGATTTCATTTTTTATTATTTTTTTGACGGTCACGGCCCTAAAAAGGTTGAAAACCACTGTTGTAGAACCCTTTGCACCCTCATCATGAGTCATGACATGACATCATGATTTTCATACATCTGAAAACTTGTGAAACAGGACATTCTGCATAAGGAGTACTTTCTACTTTTGGTTCTTAAAGTACATTAATCCTAAATCCTTCTAAGGTTTTTGAAAAACGTATGTTTCTATGATCGGATACAAGTACATTTTCAATTCCAGACTTCTACTTGTAACAGAGTGTTTCTACATTGCAGTATTGGTACTTTTACTTGAGTAAATCATTTGGGTACCTTTTTCCACCACTGGGTATGGGACGCTAATGTCACTCGTGTCTCTCTCCAGGTATGGGACACTAATGCCTCGACGGACCACTGGAGGCCAGGGGACCCACGCGACAATCCAAGACTCTTCCTTTTGATTTCTTAAACTTGTCCCACGTACCAAAATATGATGACCGCGCTTCCGAAGCGTGCCCCCCCCCCCCCCCCCCCCCTCCAAGAAACCAGAGAGGGACACGACGGAGCCGCGCTGTTCCAAAAGCACTGTACCGTAAACAGGATCACAAATGTACGGTTGCCGAGTATAGTGCAGTGTATTTGCACAACAATATTTTTTATTATTATTATTTTTGCTTTCTAAACGAAACAAAAAAAAAATGCTGTGAAATTTGGACGTTTATGATAAATAGGGGGTGGTGGGTTTTGTCTCGTAGGATCCTTCCAGAATATAAAACGCAATCTTGTAAAACGTTTTTAGATTTTCTCTACAACGTAGCCTTGAAATGATCGTAGACCAATAGACTAACTGAGATGGAAAATTAAAGTGTCCGTATTCCAAAGAGATTTTATGAAATCACTTCTCTCCCTCTTAAAGATCATGTTCCATCTCTCTTTTTTAATTTATATTTAAAGCAAAAAAGAAAAAAAAAAAGCCTTCACACATTGCTATTTTATTAAATGTTCACCCATTCAGGATAGAAATTATAAGCACTTCTAGAATTTAGCCAATGACACATTTATGTTTTACCAATAGCGCAGCGACGGTCTAAGTAATATATGTTAGCACATGTGTTGTTTTGAATATGAACTATCATATTGTATCGTATATAACGTCTTTATACTCGTAATGAAAAGGTATTACGCTTGTTTTTTTTGTTTTTTTTATGCAGAAATGACCCACCATCAGGCAGTTACAAGGATTCATGTTAGCCTTTATTGTGCCGTGTTTGAATATTCGGAAAGCCAATATGACTTTTATCTTTTAATGTCATTTTATTTATGTTTTTCTCGTGTTTTGTTCCTTTTGCTATGATTTTCTCAGCTGTGTTGTTTTTTGTTTGTTTTTTGTTTTGTTCTTGTTACTCAAGTCTCTATCTCTTAAACTTCATAGACATTCCTCTATCAAAGCAGGTATACACATAAACATTCCTTATACATTGCAGGTATAGGCAATGTAGACACAGACATTCCTTTTAAAAGCAGGTATACAAACAAACAGATATTCTTCGTAAAAGTAGGTACACAAGCAGACATTCCTCTTACAAGCAGGCTACCTTTTAATCTCAGCTATGCAAATGCACATTATTTTATATGATATTGGTCTAAAGAAATTGAAATAATCGAAGTAATCGTGTAGAAATGATGCAAACCTTCTACACGCACACACATGTACGCAGTATACCACTTTGTAAATCTATAAGCCTTATGATTGCAATAAAAGCATTTACTTTTACATTGATAGCTGAGGTACAATACAGCAGTGGTCCTCAAACATTTTCATTTGATGTATATTGTATACCCCAAAACTGGTTTGTCGTAATTTGGCCATAGACAAACCCCCCCAACTCCATAGACACATACATAACTATGGAACCGCCTCTTTAAATTAACGAGAATCACTGCTGTGCCGTACAAATCTTCTCTTAAGGTGGTTGCACACTGCTGCGTTTTTCGTTGCGAAATGCGTTTTTCAGGGCAAGGAGAGAGAGAGAGATAGAGAGAGCAAGGGGCCGAGTGGTGCGCGAAACGGGCGGCAGTGTGCAAACGTGACTGACATAACGTGAGGTTGATTTTTTTATTTGCGTGCTCCGAAATTCAGTCCGATATTCGGCCCGAAAAACGCAGCAGTGTGCAACCAGCTTTACGGCTTCTCTTCTCTTACGGCTTCTCTTATAACCCTGGCATATCTTTTCATGTCAATTCATGTCATTTCTAGTGTCAATTTGGGGTCCCTGACTTGAAGAAGTTTGAGAACCACTGCGCCAGACAATCAAGAGTTCAGCTTATTTTTTTAAATGTTAAGAAATTTTCTGACGAGGTTGAAAGTATCACATTCCAGTTATTCCATTTGCTGGGGGGAAGGGGTTGTATTAAATCAGTGGTTAATAGAAGTTCATTAAAAGATTTTTAATGAAGTAAAAGAAGCAATACCACAATGCAGAACTCAGTTACAACTAAACATCCCGTATTCAAAAGTAAAAGTACAGAAGTATTGTCATCATATATTTACAGTACCAAAGTACAAAAGTGTTTGACAAACTTTTTTTTTCCAGAAAGATTTTTTCTAAAGTATATAAAAAAAAACTATTGTCTTAAATGGTTAATATATGTTTCATAATAATCTACAAACGTAAATCTGCAAAGTAACGTTTAATTAAACGTTTTCAAATAATTGTTGTGGAGTAAAAAGTACAATATTTGCCTCTGAGATGTAGTGGAGAATTATCGAAAAAAGTAAAGTAAAAGTACCTTGAAATTGCACTCAAGTACAGTACTTGAGTAAATGTACTGTAATTAGTTACTTTCCACCCACTGCTTTAAATTGATCTGCGTGTTTCTACTCAAAATAATGTCTTAGACAATCACATTCCACAGTTCCTATGACCAAAATGTGGGGGGTTTTATATACGCGTTGGTTTTATGTGCTTTTTTATACCATGGTCGTTTTTTTTTTCTTTCTTTTTTTTGTTGTTGCCTTTTTATCCTTTTATTTCCATGTTTATTGTTAGGGCAGCGGTTCCCAACCTGTGGACCGGGGCCCACTTGTGGGCCGTCAGGATACTGCAAGTGGGCCCTCAATTAATTGGCAAAACACTTAAGATCTGTTTGATCAAATGAAATTAAAATGAACACGTAAAGGTAAAAAACTATTTCATGGTATGTTTTCTTTAAAACCTGAGTTTTCAATGTGATGCCAATAACTAAACTTCTATGTTAGTTGCATTGAGCCAAGCCGGATCACAAGCGATATTTTTGTGTAACATTCATTTTAATAGTTTGTTTTAGTGACACTGGCCTTGTGGCTAATTACAGTGTTTGTCTAAGAAGCCCTAGCACCCGAGAGGCGAGAATAGTTTCAAAAGCAACAGCACGTCATCAGAAACAATATGTATTAACTGTAAGACACATAAATACATAAATACGTTTCTGTCATTTAAACAGGTATGTTTAATTGTGTTTAGAGAAGTTGTCGAAGAACCCATTTTATGTGGAATGGTTATTGTGAAAAATATTCCAGTGAAAGATGATATAAATGTGTAATTTTTGACATAGTTACACAATATGGCTATATAATAATACAAATATGATCTGAAAAAATGCACACACTTTTTGTGATCTTCAAGTGGGCACTGGTCCAGAAAAGGTTGGAAGCCGCTGGTGTAGAGGTAATAATAACCTATGCAAAGCAAAGCACACGCTATCTTTACGTTTCTCCCAACACTTCTCATGTCCTAGTAGTGGGTAGTTTCCAACTGGATGAATGTTTTTTTTTACACATTGTACCATTGACTCAACAGCAGCAATAAAGACAGTATGGTAATCTCCTCGCTCAAGTGTTTTTCACTCCTCACTCCTTCACTTTTTTCATCTACAAATAGCTTGTAGATCTCAAGTGTAGAGCTCACAGGGGTTGCAACTCACAACCTCCAGCCCTGATTTCTCACATGGCCCTCTTCTAGCGACACCATGACTTTTGAAAAACACATTTTTGGACACTGCTCCTACAGATTTTGGCCTAAAATCACGCAAAGCGGTACACAGTATCTCTAAAGTCATGTCATCAACATGGATCTGTCCCATTTCTCATATTCCCTCCTGATTGGCTACCATTGGCTTCTAAAGTTTGTGTATGCGACCTGACGCTCGCTTATCTCCCGATTAGGGAGTCTTACTGGTACTATTGTATGATGAACTATAAAATAGGGCTTAAGTGGTTAATCAGTCTAGTCAGTTTAGTCTATTAGAATTTGGTCAGATTGATTTGTTGATATATAAGAAATTGTCATAAGGGAGTACCATGTCACTCTGACTCAGACATAACCATAAACGACCCAATATGCCCATATACAGGCATATATGGAGATCCGGTTGTCCATGCTCTAAAGAGCACTTAATAGAAGTTGTTGAGTATGAACCATGGTGTTGCAGTAGTTGGTTATATAATATTTCACTTAATAAGCATGCAGTAGATCTAATTGGTTGTACCTTGCAAAATATTTTAAGTTCAAAACTGAATCTTGGTTTTAAAAAAAATATTTTCCCCCATGTTTGTGGCAGGCTCTAATCTACCACTGAAGAGCATGCACTAGAACTACAATAGCTAAGTATGAACATGGTGGTACACCTCGCAAAGCAGACATGAGTTCAAAAGATGATGTTTTCTTTCAACCAATCTTTCAATAAAGAGCACACAATAGAACTTGTTGAGCATGAACCATGGCCGTGCAGTGGTGTTTTTCAACCTTTTTTAGGGCAGTGCTCCCTATCGAATATCCAGGTCCTTTAATGCCCCCCACACACAATTAAAATGTTATTACCAAATGACCACCCCAACGGGGCTGCTCACGGGGCATTCCCGGGGACCACCCACTCCTGGTGCTCCAGAACGGATGCAAAAGTGGTGGCGCCCCCAGTGGAGGACCCCGTGCCACTGCAGCTCACATAAAATGCCGTAACTCGGGCTAGGAGCGACCGGGAGAGCCGGGGCCGGTACCTATTCGTCCGCCTTGGCGGCGCGGAGACCCCACCCCTCATTTCTCACATGGCCCTCTAGCGCCACCATGAGGCCGATTCAGATTTTGCCCTAAAATCACGAAAATCACTACACAGTATGTCTACACTCATGTCAACAACATGGATCAGGAAGATTTTGGAAAAACACATTTTTGCTCTATTTGTGGAGATAAGTGACCTACGGTCGCTTATCTCCCGATTAGGGAGTCTTACTGGTTTTTATTGTTGAGAAGCAGACATCAAGACCATGTAGATGACCTGGAGCTAACTGGAGAGAACAGCCCAAGACAGAGATGCCTGGAGATCACTTGCTGACAGCCTCAGAAGGGGTAGTAGGCGTAAGTACGTGAATATTTTTTTCATTCAGAAAACATCTCATCGATTATCACGTCACATGATACTGACATGATACTGGCATGATACTGACATGATACTGACCATGATACTGACATGATACTGACCATGATACTGACATGATACTGACCACCATGATGCTGACTTGATAGTGGCATGATACTGACCATGATACTGACATGATACTGACCTCCATGATGCTGACTTGATACTGACATGATACTGACCATGATGCTGACATGATAGTGGCATGATACTGACCATGATGCTGAAATGATACTGGCATGATGATGACTATGATGCTGACATGATAGTGACCATGATGCTGACATGATACTGACCATGATGCTGACATGATAGTGGCATGATACTGACATGATACTGACCATGATGCTGACATGATAGTGGCATGATACTGACCATGATGCTGACATGATACTGATCATGATGCTGAAATTATACTGGCATGATGATAACTATGATGCTGACATGATAGTGACCATGATGCTGACATGATACTGACCATGATGCTGACATGATACTGACCATGATGCTGACATGATACTGACCATGATGCTGACATGATAGTGGCATGATACTGACCATGATACTGACATGATACTGACATGATAGTGACCATGATGCTGGCATGATACTGATCATGATACTAACTGACATGATATTGACATGATACTGACCATGATGCTGACATGATACAGACCATGATACTGACATGATACTGGCATGATTGCCTACCTGATTGAGGAGGAAATTACATTATGTTGTTATTGGTTACATGTAACCTGATTTCCAGTACATTATCTTATTCATCTGTGTGCCCTATGATACATTATATTTTACATGACGTAAGAGCCAAGCTGTCTCTCTTAGGCCTGATAGCTATTGTTTATATTGTCACTGTCAGGCAGAAAGTTTGTATCTCCAAGTTTCAAATGTATGTTTTTTTTTTTTTTTTTTTCGTAAAGCAAAGCCCTGCTTCATCATACAAGACTGTCGCACGAAACTTGTGAAAATAGCAGATCTACAAGCACAAAACGCCTCGCACCGATCGGCTATTTTCACTTGTTTAAATCATTTAAAAGAAATGATAAATACTAAACGGTTTTGAACATTGAACAAGGTTTCCGTTCCACCCTACAATGACAATATATGGTACAGCTTGTCCTTATTGCGACCGTAGGTCGCATTTACTACCAAAACCTCCACGGGCTGTCTGTGAGTGAGTGAGTCAGTGAGTCCGTCACACTTTTGCCCTGCTCATATCTCCACAACCGTTGCCCCCATCCATGCCAAATTTTGCACACACACTCCTTACCTGCCAAACTACAACCTCCAAGGACCCCCGGAGCTCCAGGGACCCTGGGGGACCCCCAGGTGTAAAAAAATGTCCGTCCGTGAGTCATACGTCACACGTCACACTTTTGCCCTGCTCATATCTCCACAACTGTTGCCCCCATCCATGCCAACTTTTGCACACACACTCCTTACCTGCCAAACTACTACCTCCAAGGACCCCCGGAGCTCCAGGGACCCCCAGGTCCCTGGGGGACCCCCAGGTGTAAAAAATGACCAAATGTGCAAAAATTACCAAATGACCACCCCCACGGAGCTGCTCACGGGGAATTCCTGGGGACCACCCACTCCTGGTGCTCCAGAACGGATGCAAAAGTGGTGGCGCCCCCAGTGGAGGACCCCCTCCACTGCAGCTCACATAAAATGCCCTAACTCGGCCTAGGAGCGTCCGGGAGAGCCGGGGCCGGTACCTATTCGTCCACCTACGGTCGCTTATCTCCCGATTAGGGAGTCTTACTGGTAACATGACAGTATAACTATGGTCTGATTCCTTGTGCTTGGGGCAGAACCACTGTACCAACCACAGGCCTGTGTGTATTCAATGCACATCTCCCCTGTCCACATGTATTAAAGCACCAACACCACCACCTTCTACTGTAAGTGGTGCCTCTGACCCTTTTCCTATTACTGATTGACCGTGAATTCCACCACACCCCCAAACTTACGCGTAACTATGCGTACACCCCGGCCCTGGGGGACTGTACTGCCCCCGCTGAGAAACACTAGATTACACGAAATGCGGTTAACCACCCTGTAACCCCCATTCGGTTCCAGGGAATAGAGCAGATTACTCTCCAGAGCGGGGGTGATGTTGAAAGTCAATCAAGGCCCTGTATTGAATCTGCATGCTATAACGTTTACAACCCTTAAAGCGATATCATATTTCACATTCAAACATAGACGTTAACATACTCAGGCTTTTGTGAGCACCCCAGACAATTTTTAAGTTGCTCGATTCAGTATGTAGATATTTGATATTCATTTTATCAGCCACACCCCCTCCCTATACAAACCTATTGTTAACTTCAAACTCCATTTTAACCATGATAAACTCATTGAATACGCACGTCCTTTGTTCTGGTGACAGATATTGTCCTTCTAATGCGCGAGGGCGGCATGCTTTTTCAAATATATAAAGACTGAATCAAGCAACTCAGAGACTGTCTGAGGTGCTCATAAAAGCCTGACTAGATGTTAAAATGACCCCAAACATGTTTGAAAGGAAAATATCCCTACATTTAGTGTTGTTGTGACTGTCAGGTCCCAGTTACTATCAAAACCTCCACCGGCACCGTTGCCCCTATCCATGCCAAACCTTGCACACAAACCACAGCCCCTGTCATTTCTCACATGGCCCTCTTCTAGCGCCACCGTGAGGCAGATTCTTGCAAACCACATTGTTGGACACTGCTCCTACAGATTTTGGCCTAAAATCACGGGAAGCGGTACACACTACACAGCATCTCTAAAGTCATGGCAAACCCTGATTTCTCACATGCCTCTCTTCTAGCGCCACCATGAGGTTGCTTTTTGCAGAAAACATATGCGACCTGGCGGTTGCTTATCTCCCGATTAGGGAGTCTTACTAGTAAATAAATTCAGTGTATTGGTGTTTCCCTCTCTCAGTAGACAGTAAGAAGACAGACATTCTAAACTGGCCCTTGTGATCCGGTTTAGGAAAAAGGGGGACAAAGAATTGTGGTGGGGTGGTGTGTTCTGGTTGGCGTCACATTGTGTTTGTTCCCCAAATATTGCGAATCAATTTGTTTAGTCTTTTAGCCGTGCTACGAGTTAGAATAAACGATGGACATACCAAACGATTATTATACCAAAAGAAACAAAATGATTACACCAAACTGAACACATTTTAAACTTGGGGAAATCATTTTGGAGGTTGAGTGTGGTCTCTGTAGTACACTACATTTGGGACTACAATTCCCTTGGTGATTAGTCGCTGGATTGTTGGACACAGGTGTCTTACATTGGCTATCAAGTGATGACACTGCTCGAATGCTCATGTACTGCTGCATTCACTTGTATGCCTGAAGGTCACACGAGTCACGACCGAAACAAGCTTGCAGTAAAACTCGGATATCTGCACAGTGTTTTTTAAGCGGGTGGCTGCTGTTTTGTTCTGTTTAAAAGAAAATGGCACTCAGAAAATTGCAGTCCTAAAATGTCCTCACAAGTGTAGTAATACAAGTGTGTGTGTGTGTGTGTGTGTGTGTGTGTGTGTGTGTGTGTGTGTGTGTGTGTGTGTGTGTGTGTGTGTGTGTGTGTGTGTGTGTGTGTGTGTGTGTGTGTGTGTGTGTGTGTGTGTGTGTGTGTGTGTGTGTGTGTGTGTGCGTGCGCGCGCGCGTGTGTGTGTGTGTGTACACGTGCCCTTGTGCGTGAGAACGAATAGGAGGGCTCGCGGTCATTGTCAGGCCTTCCTGGTCTGGGTATAATTGGCATATCCAACAATAGAAGCCCTGTCTGGGCCAATCAGGACTAACACAGGGAGGTCACATGAATAGACAGGACTTTTTTATGATATTATATGATTGGAGGTGCTTCCTTGAAACTCACGCTTCTGGACCTGGAAGAATAACTGCGACGCAAGCTAGTCCAGCTCAGCTCTTCTGCTGCAGGGAAAGGTAAGAGTTTTGCGTTGTCGCTGTCGAGCAGAAACCTCGCATGTCCAAAAAGTGTTACTTACCAGGAAATGGTGGGGGGGACCTGTATTCTCCAGTGAAATTGTAATTAAGTCATAAGCTTGAAGAGCTTATGACTAAATTATAATTTTACAAGCTTTTCGTAGGTTAAATATTCCACTTACACACAAAAAATCTAATACGGAGATGCTTGAACTTGAAGGTGTTTTGAACTTGAATTAACCACATGCCCTGTTGCCTTGTAGCCAAAATAAATAGCTTGACAATCAAAAGTTATGGAATTCTGTCGAATAGAACTTACTCTCTTGGCAAGCGCAGTGCTTGAAAAGTAGCCTACTCTACCAGTCTATAAATCTGATTTCAAGTGGGCTCATCCTGCATTGCTAGAGCTTTACGTGT